>NC_087205.1:47090599-47248099 GCF_015104395.2 Macrobrachium nipponense | reverse complement strand
ATTGGCTCCGTCTGCTGTGACAGCTGGGTCCTTGGCACTCGTCCCTGTGCCTAATGCTGTGTGGCTCAGTTCCCTGAGTTCTTCGGCCAAATAGGATTCGGCAGAGACATTACTCCAGGACCGGTTAGCTGCTGACGGAGGAGGATTGAATGAGGTAATGGTATTTGGGATGGGCTTAACCGTTGGGAGGACCGACTCTGGGGCGGTTTGTGAGGCCGCACCATTGGTGGAGTGTCCACTATGGTCATGGGTGTCCTGGAGGATTTCTATTAGGATTGGCTCTTCCTCGACTGTCGGCATGGGTAGTGGGGCCAAGCCAGCAGAGGGAAAGCGACCAGGACTTAGAGCTCCGGGAGGGAGACTCGAGTCTTGCCTTGGCACTGGCACAGAGGCCGTTCTGGCTCAGTGAGGGAACTTGAACATGGCTCAACATCCATGAGGGGTGGAACCTGGCACTGCCTGGCACCTTCAAGTGGCACTGGCTGTGCAGAGGTAGTTCTTGGAGGTCCGTGGAACGGGTTTGGAGCTATGTGAGGGCAGAGGCCCTGATAAGGTACAAAGGTAGGAGGAGACTTAAAATCTTGTCCTAGCAGGACGTCATAACCTTCTGGTATATAGGTTGCTACTGCCATGGTACATATCTTAGAATGGTGAGGTCGTGTGACTCTCAGCCGGACAGTAGGCAAGAACATCTTGACATGGTAGAGGCTCTCTATTGTGATGAATTGGTGCCTATCAACCTGATCTCCATAAGGGATTTTATCCTCTCGAATGATTGATACCTGTGCACTAAGTGTCGTCAAAAGCTCGTATCTGGTGGGCAGGATGGCGACCTCTGGGAGGTGCGACAAATACGGGGGCCCTGAGCAGAAGGGCCCAGAGCTGAAGGATTCATCACGGCCATAGCAATGGCAGTAACAGGAGCTTTCTTGGGGCATCCCGCCCAGGCAGCAGTGTGCCCATGCACTTTGCATGAGTCACAGAAACTCTTGCTAAAATCAGGCCTGGGCCTGTTGTTTCTGTTCCAATGGCCATTATTCTTATTATTAGGATGATGGGGTAATCCATTCTGAGTAGTAGCGGTAGCTTGCTGAGGAGGATCCACCTTTGAGAGGCACTGCTCCGTGGTGTGACCTGGCTTATTTCAATGCCCACAAATAGGTTTCTGTGGAGGAATACTGGGGCTCTGGGAAGGCTGGGAGGTGGCAGCAGGAGTGAGAGAGAGGGAGAGCTGGGCCCATTTACAACACTCCAAAATAGATTTAGGGGCCTTGTCCACCAAGTGGGTGGCAAGATCAGGGGGAGCGTAGGAAAGGAAGTCCTTTAATTGGAAGAGTTCTAAGACCTCCTCAACAGATGTTGCGTTGGAGGCCTTCGTCCACCAATGGAGTGCCGGTGTCTTCTGTCTATGTTTAGTTAGCCTCCTTGGGCATAATCCTCCATTTCTGCCTCCACCGGTCTGGGGTCAACTCATAAGCCCCAGGGATTACCTCTCGGACGAGGGCAAGGTCTTGTCGCTCATTCAGGGGAAGGGCCTTGAATGCAGTCCACCCTTTGCCAGTGGGATGCTTGCCAAGGAGAAGGGCCACTTCTTGAGGGGATGGATTGAAGTTCTCAAACACCTGCTCGACATGATCGAGCCAGGTGTTGGTTTTGTTATCATCCCAAGTCCTAATGAGGGCGCCCATGCTGTGGAGGTGAGAGTGTGAAGGAGGTGATGCAGGGGCGTGGCACTCTGAACTGCCATAGCCAGTTGATGGGCTCTCTCTGCAGCTTCTCTTCTCTCCTGGGCTTCTCTTTCTTTCTCCTGTTTGGCTGCTTGGAGTGCTCTTTCAGCTGCTTCTCTTCTCTTGTGCTTCTCTCTACTGCTCTCTCTTGGTCTGCTTCCTTCAGTATCGTTCACCCAGTTTATCAGTTTTGCACCCTCCAGCCCCATGGCTCTTCCGGCTTCTGTGAAGGCCTTAGCCTCCTCCAGTGCCGCGTTACTGGCCATCTTCTCAGCAAATGTCATCAGGGGTATGCCGAATACTCAACGTCGATACTTAGCAAGATGACTGTAAAATCCCTGTAAATACAGTTACTATTGGCGCGTAGCGTGGTGGAAAACACACTTCGTAAAATCTCTGTAATTTACAGTTTGGCGAAAAACCCGACACCAATAATGGATTTGGCAATAACTTTGTACACGCGGAAACCTCAACATGACTACGCGTTTGTAACTAAAAAAAGGTTTCTGGTCATGAATTCACGGAAAGCTCGATGGAAGTGTTGTGGGGTTGCAAATGAATTTCGTAAACATGAAAATGTCAATGCAAGTACTGGTTTGTGAATAAAAAAGAAAGAATCTGGCCACGGATTCACGGAAAACTCAACGTGAAAAGTCTTGGGACAGCAAATGAATTTCGTAAACGTAGAAATATCAACTCGAGTATGGGTTTGTGAATAAAATTAGAAAGAATCTGACCACGAATTCCATCAAAACTCGATGCGAAAAGTCGTGGGGTAGCAAATGAATTATGTAAACGCAGAAATCTTAACACGAGTACGGTTTTGTGAATAAAAAAGAAAGAATCTGGCCACAAATTCACGGAAAACTTGACGTGAAAAGTCGTGGGGTAGCAAATGAATTTCTTAAACGCAGAAATCACAACGTGAGTACGGGTTTGTAAATAATAATAAATGAAGGATTTGGTATCACACGTTCTTGGAAAACTCAACGTAAAAAAACGTGTGCCATGCAGTTGATAAAATAAAATGTATATATGGGGTCTCCCCTTTTTTTTTTACCGTCTGAAGGATGAAACAAAAAGGGGATACATTTTTTTTATTTTTTTTTATTTTACCAACACTAATCCCTGGTCTATCTTACCCTTTCAATCTAGCTATGCTCAGATTTTGTATTTTGCTACCATCATAAACTAATGGGAAGAGGAAGAACCAGAATAAAATATCTCACCGCTGCATAATTTACTGCCTACGCACAACTGCCCTAATCCGAGGCTCCCTGTTGGGGGGGGCACATTCAGAACAGCCAATGGGAGCAAAGAGGGTTTTTCCGAGAGAATGGAGGCTTCCAGTTCACAGGGGCAACTTGCATTTAGGCAAGGATGAATGAGTCTTATTATAAAGAGGTCTTAACTTTCCTTGGTTCTGGCTTAAAATCCGGAACAATATATATATATATATATATATATATATATATATATATATATATATATATATATATATATATATTTATATATATACTATATATATATATATATATATATATATATATATATATATATATATATATATATATATATATATATATATATATATATATATATATATATATATATATATATATATATATATATATATATATATATATATATATATATATATATATATATATATATATATATATATATATATATATATATATATATATATATAAATCTATGTAATTAAATTCTAGAGCTTATATCAAGGCTATATATATATATATATATATATATATATCTATATATATATATATATATATATATATATATATATATATATATATATATATATAAAAGCCTTAGAATTAATTACATCAGAATGAGTGTGATAACATAGATGGTAAGTTTACTGCAAACTTCCGTGGAGCGTTTGCAGTGAGCAAATAGCAGGTGTCTACGACAGACTGAAAAGAAACCAGTCTGCTTGACTCAGAGGCTTGAGTAGGAGTGTGCATGAATAGAGTTGTGTAATACTTACGTCAAAAACTAACCTATAAAAATGTTTCCTTCTACATGCAGTTCGTGTGCAGATCCTTGAAGGTTTATTGCATTTTTAGCTACAGTGGTGAATTTTGTATTGATGATTTTCAGCTTGTCTCTCACGACGTTGAAGATAGCATACCGAAAAATGCTGGATACAGATGAATTGATGAATGACATCGAGTCAATAACGAAATTTCCAAAAGTCTTTGCCTGCAAAACATTGATGGTTGTGTTTTCCATGGAAATCTTTAGTAATGGAATTTCCGGCCCAACTGTTTTATTTTCTGTAGTGAATGTATTGGATGCTAATTTGTCAATTGTAGTATTGATGATTCTTAGATAGATTCTTGGATGATCAAATGAATCCATCTGGAAGGAGGATGACGTTAAATCAAGATGACTTATGTTGCTGAGGATCATTCGAATAGGACCCGCGTTTCTCAGGCTTCCTGGGAGAATGGAAAGACGTTTGCAGTTACTTATGGCGATGATCTTGTCTTTGATGTTTGGCTGTGGCCCTTCAAGTGTCATACTCTGCAAGGGAAAGAGATTCGTGGTTAATTAGTAGTACTTGTTAACCCTAAATAATCTTCATCTGAACCGGCACTAGGAAACCTCCTAGAAACTGCTTGTAGCGCTCCTTATAACAGCTGTGAGTGGATCCTCAAGCCTTAATCAAGAAGTATTGCGGATTCCAAATAAAAATGACTTAGTCTGAAGCATAAGTTCTATCAACTTTGACGGCGTTTACTGCTTAACCCTCTTACGCGGATTGGACGTATTTTACGTCGACATTTTTTGTCTCCCGTGTGCCGACTGGACGTATTTTACGTCGACTTACAAAAGTTTTTTTTTTAAATTCGCGGAAAAATACTTATAGGCCTACCAGCCTAAAACTTTTGAATCATGCGCCTTGGGGTATGCTGGGAGTTCACGGATCAAGGTGTTGTTTTGTTTACAATCGTTACGCAGGCGCGCAAGCGCGAATTTCTTTCTTGGCGCACTAAAAAGTATCTGTGACACATCTCGGAAATTATTTCGTCACTTTGACATAATTTTTTTACCATTGTAAATTAGCCGTTACATGAAGTACTATATATGAAAATGTGCGCATTTTTATGTAGAATACAACAATAAAATACTCATGATTGTAGCTTTTATCAGTTTTGAGATATTTTCATATAAATAACGATAAGTGCCAAAATTTCAACCTTCGGTCAACTTTGACTCTACCGAAATGGTAGAAAAACGCAATTGTAAGCTAAAACGCTTATATTCTAGTAATATTCAAGCATTTACCTTCATTTTGCAACAAATTGGAAGTCTCTAGCACAATATTTCGATTTATGGTGAATTTATGAAAAAAAATAACAATTTCTTTACGTCCGCGCGGTAACTCTTCCGAAGAAATCATACGTGCGATTGTGGTAATGTTTGCATCATTTTAAATTAGCCGTTACATAAAGTTTTAAATATGAAAATGTGCGCAATTTCATGTAGAATACAACAAAAAATAATTGAAGGTTGTAGCTTTTTTAATTTTTGAAATATTTGCATATAAATCACGATAAATAGAAAAAAAACCACGTTCGGTCAACTTTGACTCTACCGAAATGGTCGAAAAACACAATTGTAAGCTAAAACTCTTACAGTCTAGTAATATTCAGTCATTTATCTTCATCTTGAAACAAATTGGAAGTCTCTAGCAAAAAATATTTAGATTTATGGTGAATTTAAAAAAAATCTTTCCTTCCCTCCGCGGAATATTTGCTCCGTTTCATATTAGGCATTTCATAGAGTTTTATATATGAAAATGTGCGCAATTTCATGTAGAATAAAACGAAAAATATTTGAAGGTTGTATCTTTTCTTATTTTTGAAATAATTGCATATAAAAAATATATATATAAAAAATTCAACATTCTGTCAACTTTAACTCGTCAGATATGGTCGAAAACTGCAATTGTAAGCTAATACTCTTACAGTATAGTAATATTCAATCATTTGTCTTCATTTATAAAGAAATTGGAAGTCTCTAGGACAATATTTAGATTTATGGTGAATTTTTGAAAAAATATTTGTTTACGTCCGCGAGTTACGAATTCATGCATTATTTTGTGATAATATTTTCTCTGTGTTGCTTTTATCGTTTTACAATGTGTTATATACGAAAATGATTGCAATTTAGTGTACATTACAACGAAAAAAAAGTAACTTGTTACCTTTAACCGTTTTGCGTACAGCGCGATTTGAATACAATTATATATGAAATTTCGTTTTTGCGCTATCATATATCGCATTATTTATATATGATAATGATAATTTTTTTCATTTCTGATGGTTGCATACTAAACTTCAGCCAATGACAAAAAAAGGAGCCAAAAATGAACTCTTAATCTTGAAAACTAAGCACGCTGTGATTTTTTGAAAAAAATATTTTTTCCGCTTCTGCGCTCACTCTGAAACACCTCCGGCACACGGGAGACAATTTTTTTTTTTACCGCTTCCGCGTAAGAGGGTTAAAAGATTAATCCTTGATTTTTCTTTTACGAACACCACTACATGCGTTTTCGGACATTATTATTGAGGTTATCAAACTATTAGTTATGGTAGCATAGTTATAGTTATTCTAATCTAAACATTCTGCCTTGAATGAAGGTGTTTCATGTAAACGTATCGAGAGAGATCTGTAGACAGATTGTTATTGTGACGTTTGAGAAACATTGAAGGAAGGGTTGCAGAGCAAGAACACAAAGGAGCTTTTGCTTCTAATGAAATCCTCCCAAATCTTACACAAAAATTGTGATTATGAAAGATTATTGCAAGGTTTATTTTCATTTTATTGAGCCTCCCTCCCTTATTCTTCGGTTTCAGCTTGACCTATTACATATATTCATATCCTTGACTAGCAATAATATGTACTAGCATTACCGTTAAAATATATACATAATGGAGGAACATTGTCCCATTTCTTGCCAACTCAGGGAATTATGATATACCCGCGTATAATTTTAGTAAGGCAACTTGCAAACTGCCTTTATGTAATAACTAAAGAACATATTGTTATGAAAAGTTGAAACCGCATTGTACTTCTTTCCAGATATTTTCAGGATATTGTGAACCGAAGCGTTTTTGTTTGATTGAAACAGTCACCTGTACGGGACAGATTCTACCTTTATTTATTCTGTATTGTTGCTGCATTCTTTCTTTCCGTATTTGGCTGTGGAGAGAAAATGCGATGCTTGAGAATGCAGTTGGAGAACTTTTGCCCTCATTTGGAAAGGCAGACAGACAGACGTTCCTACGCGATGGAAGTGTCACTCTTTAAGTGTACTCCAATGCATTGTCAAAATTTAGAGTTCATGGAAATGATGTTAGACAAGTTAATGGCAGTGACGTTAGACATGTGGGTGTGACACGTTCATGACGCTTTATAAATGCATGTTGTGAGGGGAGACTGGGTCAGTGGCTTACACCAATACATGTGTGCTTCTTTTATTGACATCCATTTGGTGTTTCCTAAGTTAATAAATGAATGAGCACCTCACAGGTATTTTCTCTCATGGATCAGTGCTTATGCATGTGCTGTGCCAGACTATATGTGACATGGATCAATACCACAGTTAACTTTCAGATTTAGATTGTTTTGCAATTTATTTACCGAAAATATTATTATTAGGCTTAGCGTATTATTATACTGTCGTTAGCAATGCAATTAATTCATAATAACTTACTTGTCCCTCGCAGTCACAAGTGATGTTTGTCGAGAAGCATTGGCAAAACTTTCGCTGAAAGATGTCACACTCATCACTAGGGAAAACCACCTCACTTTCCGTACCAATAATAAAGAAAGCAATGAAAAAAATCCGCCACATCTTGATGTCCATTTTCTGTTTAAGCCTTGAAGTGCAGTATTTTACTTCATGAGTTTATTTTTGAGAGCCTCTTCCTTTTCCGGGCTTTAAGTTGTTTTTCAGTATTCCTCACAGCTCAAGGTCAATTATGTCATTTCAACCTTCCCCAAGTAAAAAAAAATCTTCCATGTCAGAAACTGACAGCCTGGCTTGATTTCATCGGTATCTTTTTTGTCGTGTTATAAATGATGCTCTACTGAACAGTCTTTGTACCGATTGTGAAGTGAATTCATTGGAAGTCGACGTCTTTTCTGTGGAAGTACTCTTAATTGTTGACACAGGACTTCAGAAACAACACCGTATCACCGTATATATAATACTAAGGCCTACGCGACAGTGGAAGAGAACGCTCTTTCGGTTATGATGGATCGCTGGCTTTTGTTTACAGTGAGAGAGAGAGAGAGAGAGAGAGAGAGAGAGAGAGAGAGAGAGAGAGAGAGAGAGGAAAAGGCGACAGTCTGACATCCTGCCATCCCAAATGTCGGAGAAAAAGGAGGTTGTCACTTGTAGTTTTCTTTCTTAAAAATGAAGAATGCCAAAGATTGTGTGTGGCTTCATTTAAAATTTAAGAAGGCCAAATAATAGCATAACTTCGACAGTGGCGAGAATTTCGATCAATTTCCTTTCTATAGATAAGTATTAATAGAAACCCTAAATAATCCTTAATATAGTATGAAGCTTCTGTCAGCTATCGTACTACGGGAATCATTGCGAATTTTAAGGCCTCTCCACACTAGGAAACATTACTTGGAAACAAAGTTTGCAAACTGTTTGCAAACATTTTCTTGGAAATGTTTGTAAACATTTTGCAAACAGCTTGGAATTGGTGCAGTAGCCACTGTATTTTACTTGGAAGGATTAATAAGAGAAAGAACAAGAGATGGGTGAGGAAGTTTTTGGGAAGAGGAGTGTCACATGCAAATGTATACATAACATAATACATATGTGCAAATATACATATGTACACAGATAAACATGTACATGTAAATATATACAAATGCACATTACATATGGAAATATGTACATGCACATATATATGTATATGCACATACCGGTTGGTATATGTACAATATATAAGTACAAAAATGTATTATGTATTTAAACATACATATGTATGTGTATGTATTTATATATACATATATACTTATAAATATGTATGTATTGTTTATATTCCAGTTTTTCTCTTAAAAGGCAGATTTGTTTATAATCTAGGGTTTTCTCTTGAAAAGGTAGAGTTGCTTATATTCCAGTTTTTTCTCTTGAAAAGGTAGAGTTATTCATGTTCTTGTTTTTTTTTTCATGAAAATGTAGAGTTGTTGATAGTCAGTTCTTTTCTTTTGAAAAGGAAGAGTTTTCTATTATGTTTTTTTCTTATGAAAAGGTAGAGTTGTTTACATTCCCGTTATTTTCTCTTAAAAAGGCAGAGTTGTTGATATTCCGTTTTTTATCATGAAAAGGTACTGTTCTTGGTATTCCGGTTTTTTCGTTTGAAAAGGTAGAATTGTTTATATTCTGGTTTTTCGTCTTAAAAAGATAGAGTTGCTTTAGATTATGGTTTTTTCTCTTGAAAAGTTAAAATTGTTTATATTGTTTTTTTTTTTGCTTTTGAAAAGGTAGACTTGTTTATATTCCAGGTTTCTCTCTTGAAAAGGTTGAGTTCCAGTTTTTTCTCTTGAAAAGGTAGAGTTGTTGATATTCGGTGTTTTCTCTTGAAAAGATAGAGTTGCAGATATTCCAATATTTTCTCTGGGAAAGGTAGAGTTCCTGATATTCTGTTTTTTCTCTTGAAAAGGTAGTGTTATTTATATTCCAGTTTTTTTTTCTTGTAAAGTTATTTGTTTATATTTCGGTTTTTTCTCTTGAAAAGGTACAGTTGTTTACATTCCGGTTTTTTCTCTTGAAAAGATAGAGTTGTTGATTTTCTGTTTTGTTTCTCTCTTGAAAAAGTAGAATTGTTTATATTCCAGTTTTTCTCTTGAAAAGGTAGAGTTTTTTATATTTTGTTTTTGTTTTTTTTTTCTTGAAAAAGTAGAGTTGTTTACATATTGGTTTTTTTCTTGAAAAGGTTGAGTTGTTGATATTCCGTTATTTTCTCTTGAAATGGTAGTTGTTTATATTCTGGTTTTTCTCTTGAAAAGGTAACGTTTTTTTATATTAAGGTTTTTCTCTTGAAAAGGCAGAGTTGTTTATGTTCCAGTTTTTTCTCTTGACAATGTAGAGTTGTTGATATTCTTTTTTTTTAAGGTAGAGTTGTTTATAATTTGTTTTTTCTCTTGAAGAGGTAGGGTTGTTTACATTCTGGATTTTTCTCTTGAAAAGATAAAGTTGTTGATATTCGGTTTTTTCTCTTGAAAAGGTAGAGATGTTTATATTCTAGTTTTTCTCTTGAAAATGTAGAGATGTTGATATTCTAGTTTTTCTCTTGAAAAGGTAGAGTTGTTTATATTCTGGATTTCCCTTTACATGAAAAGGTAAAGTTGTTTACTTTCCATTTTCTGCTTTTGAAAGGGCAGAGTCATTTATATTACGGGTTTTCTCTTGAAAAGGTAGAGTTGTTGATATTCTGTTTTTTTTTTTCTCTTGAAAAGGTAGTTGTTTATATTCCAGTTTTGTCTCTTGGAAAGGTAGAGTAATTTACTTTTGTTCCTCATTTTTGAAAGATTAAAAATCCTTTTGGACTTAGTAATGTATTTAGTAAAAGGCATAGATAATGAAGATAATGTTTATAGGGCTAGTGTCAGTTTTTAATTACTCATAGTCTGAGATAAATAACGTGTCACAAAGGCTTTAGTATGAATAATAATGATGATTTAGAAAGGAAAGTTCCATTATTATTATTTTATGTAAATGAAGACTACTAACTCAGCAACTTTATATCTATATATATATATATATATATATATATATATATATATATATAATAATAATATATATATATATTATATATTATATATATATATGATATATATATAATAATATATATATATATATATATATATATTATATATATATATCATAGATATATCATATATACCATATTACTATCTGTATCTCTATATGATATATATTATTATATATTTATACCTATATTATGTTTATATATATATATAAATATATATATATATATTATATATATATATATATATATATATATATATAATATATTTTATATATATATATATATATATAGATATATATATATATATATATATATATATATATATATATATATATATATATATATATATATTTATATATATATTATATATATATATATATATATATATGTACGATGACTAGTATATAACAGGATACCGTAGATTTCTGATTGTGCTCTGAGAGCAGCTGGGGACGGGATGTCTAAGAAGTAGGACAGGATGTGCGTCACCACCAAAGTGACAGTTGCTGAACGAAAGACAGATAAGATTGATCTATGAGTGTTGTGTTGTAATTTGCGTGTTTCCACCAACCCCAGAAAGACGGTAGCTATTTTTATGGCAGTTCTGCTTTTGTAATTCTTTGTAGCACTCCAAGCAAGTCACCAGAATGGAGGGTTCGCAGAGTGTAGAGTTTGCAGAACAATTACATCGTAGGACCTATGAGCTCCATGCAATGAATAATGCCCTTGTTTTGCATCAATTGAAATGGTGCCTGTCATATTTTAAAGCGGAGATCTTGGTGTTCGTCGCTTAGTTGAAGGGGCTGCTATAAGAAAGTGGTGCACTTTTGAAGGGAACAAAACCATTTTATCAAGGATTTTAAGACTCGTGTGTGGTGATTGGGATGTTGCTCCCACCTCTCTTTTATCCCGGATGACCGACGTTGCCATAGCTGAAAGTCATGGCACTAATGGAGAGTCTGCTGAGCTGGAATCACCTGAACACTGTTCAAAGAATCCGTCTTGAACAAGTTTTTGCGCTGTCGTAACACTCCCTCCATTGTTTTATCATCAGTAGGAATGAAGAGGGATACGGAGCGGTATCTGAAAGTCTTTCCTAGTCATTTTTAAGCTTGTACAAAAAATATATTTTCAACACTACCGTGACTTTTCATTGTTAATAATTATACTATAATGATAATAGTGTTTGTGTTGAATTTCACCACAATAGATTTACATGAATAATAATATAATAATGATAATAATTTCTTAAATGAGTTTTCAATTGCCACTGGCATTGAAAATATCAAAAAGTACCCAAAAAGCAAGCAAACAGAAATCTACAAATGCATAAAATATATTCAAAAAGACATTTAAAATATCAATGCAAGTTTAATTAAGTCATTCATACCAATATAAAGACGAAGAAATTTGATTTTTCGAAATTAGGGAGAAATGAACCTGTTAAAAGTATGGTGCATAACATTTAATAATAATAATAATAATAATAATAATAATAATAATACTTTATTAAAAGTAATGGCTACCTCAGCAGCGTTACACTTGTAGAGATTCTTCTCTATTTTCCGAATAGCAGCTTTTTCCGTGTTACTTAGACAGGCTAGTAGAGCGCCTATGGAGGTCATGATCAAATACAGTCAAAATTGGTGTATATATTTGAATTTTACAGATAAACTATGATACCATAGTTATCAAAGTCATTAACGATATACATATATAATATATATATATATATATATATATATATATATATATATATATATATATTTATCTCTCTCTCTCTCTCTCTCTCTCTCTCTCTCTCTCTCTCTCTCTCTCTCTCTCTCGGACTCCTTCCAGTGGTGAGGGAATAAGGGACCCTGGCTTCTATGGGAATGTTCGTGCATTCCCATAGGTGCCCCGGGTCCTGACGGAACATCCTACAACCCTCCCTCTCTCACTTTTAATCCTTCTCTCTTCTCTTTCTTTCCTGAATTCTTCTCTCCAACCTCTAAATTTTGACTGTTTTTTGGACTGCTTTTGTCGGCGACTTTTGGAATGGACTTGGCCAAGCTTTGACAGTCCTTGTGATTTGATGGAGGGTGGGGTTGGACGGCATTCCTCCTCACCCGTAGAACTGGAGTACCTGACATGTTCGAGCGAGGGGAAACTTTTATGTTAAACTCTGCACTCAGTGCTGGGTCTGATCTCAACGACTGCCGACCCTCAAGGCACTGGGTGTGGGGTGTATATCTGGGTAGGACTCCTAGGGTGCTATATCACCCTCTAATTGTGGCTCGATGGTGGGTATGGGGCCAACCTGGACGAATGTTCACACCATAATCTGATGGATTTTTTTTTAACCCCCTCTGTTGATGACTCTCGCCTGATTAAGGATTCCGCATTAGGCCCTCCACTCGACCAAACACCGGGACACCAGGGTGAAAATACTGGTGGTGTAAATGAAAATCTAAGAGTTGTGTATTGTGGTAACATAAGTGATAAAATTGATTTTGACATATTGCATAATTACATGAAACAGTTTGGCAAGGTAGATAGAATAAAATTACGAATTGTTAAAAGCCCCATCTCTTATGAAAGTTACATAACCTTTTGCAAAGCTGAATATACCTCCAAAGCTCTAGAGAATCTGGATGGTAAAAATGTCTTTGGTTCAGTTTGCCATGCGAAGTTATTTAATATAAACAATTTGGAAGAGGATGAGACAGACTATGTACCCAGCAAATTTGAGGTTGATAGCCAAAAACACCTGGCAAAAGATGACCCAAAATTGATTTGGCATGTTGCAAATTACAAACAGGGCAAAGAAAACTTTTTAACTGCATGCAAGTATCTACAGAGGAACATTGGTGCCATTCCTAAAGGCAATATTAAAAGATATGGTAAAGGAGTCTTGATCAAAGCAAATAACGATATTCAAATTAAGATGCTTTCAAAATTCCAACCAACTGAAGATGGTAATATTTTAGATGTATCTCCTCATCGATCATTTAGCATTAAACGGGGTATAGTTTATAGCAGAGACACCTATATGAGTTTGAAGAGGAGGAAATATTAAAAATGTGTCCTACATATGTCATTAAAATTAGAAAATTGGAAGGCACTCAGCATGCCATTGAATTGACTTTCACCTGCTCCTACTTACCAGAATATATTGATATAGACCACTCTCGGGTTTGGGTTAAGCCATTTAAATATCGACCAACCCAGTGTAATAAATGCTTTGAAGGTAATACTTCAGAAGCACTCTGCACTGGATATTAAAATAAATAATCTCCTCTACGGTAATGTTTACCTTTAATGAGCCCTCTAACTTACTTTCTTACACAAACAAAAGCAGTTCCAGTTACTCATTATTGGCTGAGAGGTGTGACATCATTATGACGTCATGGGTTTCATAACCAATTATGAACGACTTTAGTCGAAAACTAAGTTTCACTAGCATTTCAGTGGAGTAATAAAGTTACCTGTCCAGTGTCCACTGGTATCCTTGTTTGACTGAATACTCGAATAATGAAGCAAAAACCGACATTTTGTCTTCCTGTAGCTATGGCAGAGGCAGTGGCTGGCCCTTCTGGCATTAATTTTGACTGAGACCTTCGATTTCTTACCGATTGTTTGCAGTGCAATGTGGGTTACGGTGAACTTAATCATTATTTGTCTAGTGGTGGTAAAGAAGTTGTGATTGAATATGCTCAAAGACATAATTTAATTCTAAAGCAAAAAAACTGCGAGTGTTGTGGAGGTATTTGTCGGATCGACTACAACAGGAACGCCTTTAGGTGTGATCGCTCTGTAGTGACGAAAGGACGTCGGCCTAAGCGATGTAATTTTAGTGTTTCCTTGTCTAAAGGAACGTGGTTTGAAAAATCCCATCTCTGTTTTGAAGTTAATCTAAAGTTTCCTGGGCCGCGCGACATCCAAATCCATCCGCCACGGCAAGTAGCCTTATTGTAACCCCTGTGGCTAGCGCGCGCAGCGCAACATTACCTCTTGCCAGAACATACCATGCTTGCCAAGAATCTTTAAATATGCAGATAAGGTGTGAAGCGCCGTTCCGCCACAGCCTTACTGACAGCACACATAAATCGATTGTTGCGGATATGTAGTCGCTCCCTACTTTGTTTGTTGTTGTTTTGGTATCGCCGCCATATTGGTTTTGGTGTTCTTCCGCCGATTTCGGTTGGCAGTCGAATGGGCCCGCGAATCTGTAGGTGCTCCCCATTATTATTGCTGCAAAGCACTCCTTTCTGGTATTTAACCACCCAAAACCCCTGATTCCCAACTGGTGGAAAAGGGGGTTAAAATAACATTTCCTAAAGAAAACAAGATGAGATTCACTGAAAAAACACCATTAAATGAAGGATTGTTAATTGTCTTTTAGAAACTGGTGAAGCGGCTTGCTTCTCAAGAATTACCGCTTTGAATATGGCCACGTATCAAACTCATGTACAAAACCAGGAAAGTGCTTTGTGTACTCTGGTGAACATGTAAAGGACAACTGCAAAGCTGATAAATATTGTCTCCACTGTGCTGGCAATCATTTTCTCAATTGGAGGGGCTGTCCTCAATATATTTTCCAACAAGAAGTTGTAAACACTGCGCATAATAACTTTATCAGCATAGGAGAAGCCAAACGCTTGGTTCGAGGTGCTAACAAAAGTGCTGGAGCCTCATTTGCTTCCACTGTTATAGGAAATAATGCATTCCATCAGCCTGCTAAACCCATCATTAAAAATTACACACCCTCAGGATATTTCAACTTCTGTGGTATGTAATCAACTTCAAACTAAAGTGGTACAAGCTGTGATTGATGAACCTCTCCCTGACCTGCAAGCAAATGCTGTCTCAGTGTTGAGCTCAACTGTTAAGCCCAAGGAGAGAATAAAATCTAAAGGAAATCTTAACAAATCTTATGACAGTTTTCAGTCACCCCCGAAGTCAAAGAAATGTAGAACATCCTCTCCTATAGAGTTTAAAACTCCAATTTCTAACATTTTCAATGCTCTTGATGACCCCTTTAAACCATTATCAACCTCACAGCCATCGGAAAAGATGTCTCTGTCCTGCTCAAATTTAAGTATGACCGACCTCTCCCAATCCCCTCAATCATATGCAGAAACAGCTACTTCTGAAGTTGAGGGAAAACATGCTGACTCACTAAAAATAGTTAAAAATTTAGATAAATCTAGTCTCAAACTGAACAAACAGGATGTGCAGGAAAAATGTTCAAACTCCCCCTCATCCAATAAAAGTAAAAGTCTCCTAGGCACCAGACTTAAGAGTCTTTCAAATCCAAAAACATTCAGCTGTGTTACTTTGAAAACCCAGCTAAATAATGAGTTGGCTGGGCACAAGAATCACAGTTAAAATTCCAATTTAATATCTTGCAATGGAATTGCAAAGGCCTTAGGACTCTTTCTGAAGAGTTAAAATTACTATTGAATCATCGTGATCCAGATGTAGTTTGCCTTCCAGAAACTAAGTTAGGCAACTCATTATACAATCCAGGATTAAATTATAAAATGTTTGTGATGAACCCCAGAGATGGTGATCGAGCTCATGGGGGGGTTGCAATTATTGTTAAAAAAGTCTTTGCAACATACAAGTGTTCCTTTGAACACAAACCTACAAGCAGTTGCCATCCGAGCATGCTTTGAAAAAGAGATTACTATTTGCTCTATTTACCTCCCACCTAGGTCAGAAATTACGTTGAATGACATTCAGGCACTAGCTAATCAACTACCTCCTCCTTTCTTACTACTGGGAGATTTTGATGCCCATAATAGTCTATGGGGAGGTGATACCTTGAATGCTATAGGTAGAACTATCAATGATTTTATCTTAAATAATGATCTCTCTCTTTACAATGATGGTTCAATGACGTTTCAGCTATAGGTTTAAGCATTTGTTCACCTGCAATCCACTTGGTCTTCAACTGGTCTGTAGATGAACTTTTGCACGGAAGTGATCACTTTCCCATACATTTAAAGTATGCTAGAAACATACCTTCTGAATCTCCTATAAAGTGGAAAGAAAATGAAGCAGATTGGAGGAAGTATGAAGGAAGCTTTCAATTACATCAGGAAGTAGAGTCATTTGAGTCACACGTAGAGGCGTATGATTATTGGACCTCAACTATATTGGATAATGCTGAGAAATATATCCCAAAAACTAAGGGTAAACCAAACAGGCCTGCAGTTCCCTGGTGGGACCAAACCTGTGGCAGACTGCGAAGAATAGTGAGAAAATGCTATAGACAATTCAAGGCAAAACCCTCAGGAACAACTAAAACTACATACCAACGGGCCTTAGCCAAACAAAGAAAATATATTAGAAAAGCTAAAAAGGAATCTTGGCTCCACTATATAAATAGTATCAATTCAAAAACGTCGGAAAGATTAGTATGGAAAAAGATTAAAAAGCTAAGTGGGAAATTTGCTCCATCAGCTGCTCCTACTCTAAAAATCAATGATGTGCTTATTTCAAATCCAGCTGATGTTGCAGAAAAATTTGGTGAGCATTTTGCTGACATGTCAAGCTCCAAAAATTACACACCACAATTCAGTAAGATTCGAAATGCCAAGGTGTCAATTAGATTTAACTCTCAAAACAACGAAGCATATAATGCTAAGTTCTCACTAAGGGAACTACGAGAGGCTCTCTCATCTTGTGAGTCAACAGCCCCTGGTGCTGATAACATAACTTACAACATGATTAAACATCTTCCAGAACATGCTAAAATATATCTAATGAAAATACTCAATAAGATCTGGGAAACAGGCATCATTCCCACATCTTGGAAGATAGCCATAGTAGTTCCAGTCATAAAGCCAAACAAAGATCCATATCAGCCCACTAGTTACAGACCAATTTCACTAACAAGCTGTTTCTGTAAATTATTTGAGAAAATGGTGAACTCTCGTCTAATGTGGCATTTAGAGAAAAACAGATTGTTATCCTCTGTTCAGTTCGGCTTCAGGAAAAATCATTCAGCTTTGGACCCTTTACTGAGATTATCAAATTAGATTCAGCAGGGATTTTCCAATCAATGCCAAACAGTAGGGGTATTTTTTGATCTGGAGAAAGCCTATGATACAACATGGCCATTTGGCATTGTTAAACGGCTCAATGAAATGGGAATCAGGGGCAATATGTTTAACTTTATCAACTCCTTTTTAAGGGACCGATATATAAGAGTGAGAGTCGGGAATAAGATTTCTTCTTGTTATGAGACGGAAGAAGGCGTCCCACAAGGCAGCGTATTGAGTGTTACCTGCTTTGCCGTTGCTATTGATAATATTGTGAAATCTGTTTCTGCTCCAGTTAGGGCTTCACTGTTTGTGGATGACTTTGCCATCTACGTCACCACATACGACGCTGTATCAGCCTGTAACTACCTGCAAAAGACAATAAATGTCATCAGTAAATGGGCTGATGAACATGGTTTCCGATTTTCTTCATCTAAAACTGTGGCTGTTCGTTTCACCAGATGTACCCGCAATGAAACTATCCCAAATTTGAAACTGAAGGATTGTCTTATTCCTTACAAAAAAGAAGTAAAGTTTTTGGGCATAATATTTGACAGCAAGCTAACGTGGTGTAGTCACATTGACTCTCTAAAAACAAAGGTTATAAAATCCCTCAATATTTTAAAGGTGGTATCGGGATTCGACTGGGGAGCTGATAAGAAAAGTTTACTGAAGTTGTATGATTCCTTATGTAAATCAAAACTGGACTATGGCTGTCAGGTATATTCATCTGGTTAAAGGAATTGGACGTAGTACA
Organism: Macrobrachium nipponense; assembly: GCF_015104395.2. NCBI lineage: Eukaryota > Metazoa > Arthropoda > Malacostraca > Decapoda > Palaemonidae > Macrobrachium > Macrobrachium nipponense. The sequence continues at coordinate 47,229,750 of NC_087205.1, read as the reverse complement.
TAATATGGGATTAAGGATATGTACAGGTGCTTTCAGGACATCTCCCGTTGAGAGTATCTACATTGACTCTCATGAACTTCCTTTAGATCTGCGTAGAGAAGAGCTTGGGTTGCGGTACACCACGCAACTAAAAAGCTCTCGAGAGAACCCCACACGAAAAATTTTAGAGGAGTGTGACTCTAGAAAATTTGTGAAAGATCTTCCAAACCTTTTCAAATAAGACAGTTGGAATGTTTAAATGACATAGTAATTCAGCGCTAAAAAGTTGAAGAAGTAAAACCATCCTCTGTTCCCCCATGGCTTATTCCCAAGATTTCCGTATGCTGTAAGAAAATATACAAAAAACAACAGTCTCAGGAAGAGATAAAAGCTAATTTTCTGGAGCATGACAGTAAACATGATGGGCCAGTGAAGATCTACACAGATGGATCAAAGTCTGATAGTGGAGTTGGGTGTGCAGTTGTCTATGGCAATGAAATTTATTAGGCAAAATTGCCTGAGTCGGCTTCCATATTCGCTGCAGAGTTGTCGGCTATAGTTAAAGCTTTAGAAATTATTCAAAACTCGAATAAGAAAAATTTTGTAATATATAGTGATTCAAAAAGTGCATTAGATTCATTAAAGCAGCTGTATACAATTCATCCTCTGGTACAAACAGCCCAGGAGTGGCTCTTTTGGATTTCGTGCCGCAGGAAATCGGTATGTTTCTGCTGGATCCCAGCTCATGTCGGAATTCGCGGGAATGAGGAGGCAGACAGATATGCAAAGACAGCAGCTGTGAGTAATTTGTATCAGGTAACCAAAGTGCCACATGTAGATATGAAGAGATCCATCAAGTCGCACATCTTGAGGAAATGGCAAGAGAGATGGTCCTCCCCCTCTTAGCCAACAATAAGAAATATAAGCAGATAAGGAAAAGCATAGAAAAATGGCCCTCTTCTTTTCAAAAAGAGAGGAGAACAGAAATTGTTTTGGGGCGACTTCGTATTGGTCACACTCGGATGATGACCCATAAATTTATTTTAGAAGGTGGCAGTGCACCAGTGTGTGTTAGGTGCGATGCTACCTTATCAGTGGAGCACATTCTGGTGCATTGTGTAAATTATAGAGAACAGAGGGAGAGATTCCACCTTAATGGAAAATCTCTTGCCGATGTTCTAGATGACAACGCAGATATTTCTGCACTAGTGAGTTTTTTAAAATGTATTGGGTTTTTTTTATGAAGTTTAAGTGGTGGCAAATTTTAACTTATTGATTTTATTTTATTTTATATTGATTTTATTTTTTATTTTTTTGTTCATAGTCATCATTTTAAGTACCTGATTATTATTTTAAAATTTAATTTGCTGCTTTTAATTAAGGGTAAATGGTGTTGAATGGATGTATGCATGTCAGATTTTTATTTTTATTTATTTTTTATGTATGTTTTTTATGTGTGTGCGTGTGTGTGTGTGTGACTTCAGCTGTGGGATTCTTTGGTTGCAGTGTAAGTGGTTTTGGATGAGAGTGAATGGTTTTGGTTTGGTTTATATGTGATGTGAGATAGTCTCGGTCTTGGTTGGTGTGTGTCGTTCGATGTTTTTAATTGCAGTTTTAATTGGTCATTAGTGTGAGAGATTTTAATTGATTTAAGTATTCATTCATTTTATCCATTTCATTCAATCATATAATACTGCAGCGCTGAATGACCTTTGCAGATCCCAGCGCTTGGGCTATGCCCTAAATTCCATGATCAATCAATCAATCTCTCTCTCTCTCTCTCTCATCGTCTCTCTCTCGTCTCTTCTCTCTCCTCTCTTCCTCTCTCCTCTCTCTCTCTCTTGAAGCAAGCAAGCTTTCGTCTGGAGCTGCCAGACATCCTCGGGCTGGAAGCTGAGGGTGGACTGATCTTGAAGCGGTGTCCGTCCTTGTTTATATACGAGGACGGACACCGCTTCAAGATCAGTCCACCCTCAGCTTCCCAGCCCGAGGATGTATGGCAGCTCCAGACGACAGCTCGCTTGCTTCAAGAAAGAGAGAGAGAGACATATATTTATATATATATATATATATATATATATATATATATATATATATATATATATATATATATATATATCGTTAATGACTTTGATAACTATGGTATCATAGTTTATCTGTAAAATTCAAATATATACACCAATTTTGACTGTATTTGATCATGACCTCCATAGGCGCTCTACTAGCCTTTCTAAGTAGCACGGAAAAAGCCGCTATTCGGAAAAAAGAGAAGAATCTCTACAAGTGTAATGCTGCTGAAGTAGCCATTAGTTTTAATAAAGTATGCTTGAGAGAGGGTCTGCTTCCTAAGTACAATAATAATAATAATAATAATAATAATAATAATAATAATAATAATAATAATAATAATAATAATAATAACGAGAAATACTAAGTACAGGAGAGGGGACTAAACAACACAATAGAAGATGTAAAACAGAGTCTTAAGGCCAAAGCACATAAGATCCAACGGTACATGAACAGGAATAAGGGATACCAAAAGAATAGACTATTCGTAACCAACAAGAAAAGACTATACAGCCAACTAAGAGGGGAAGACAACCACCAAGAAATTCCTGAAGCCGAACCAAGTTAGAGACTGGGAATACATAGGGAGCAATCCTGTATCACACAACAAGCATGCAACATGGCTCCAGGAAATTGAGGAAGAAGAAACAGGGAGAATGAAACAGATTCACTGAGATCACGACAGACACAGTCAGACATCAACTAAAGAAAATGCCCAACTTGAAATCCCTAGGTCCCGATGAAGTCCATGGATACTGGCTCAAAAACTTCAAGGCTTTACACCCACGAATAGCAGAACAACTCCAGCATTGTATCACAAATCACCATGCGCCCAAATGGATGACCACAGGAAGAACATCCTTTGTACAGAAAGACAAGAGTAAGGGAAATATAACCAGTAACTACAGGCCTATCACCTGCCTACCAATAATGTGGAAGTTACTAACAGGTATCATAAGTGAAAGGCTATACAACTACCTAGAGGATACAAACACCATATCCCACCAACAGAAAGGTTGCAGAAGGAAGTGTAGGGGCACAAAAGACCAGCTCCTGATAGACAAAATGGTAATGAAGAACAGTAGGAGAAGGAAAACCAACCTAAGCATGGCATGGATAAGAAAGCCTTCGACATGATACCACACACATGGCTAATAGAATGCTGGAAAATATATGGGGTAGAGGAAAACACCATCAGCTTCCTCAAAAATACAATGCGCAGCTGGAATACAGTACTTACAAGCTCTGGAATAAGACTAGCAGATATTAATATCAGGGGAGGGATCTTCCTGGGCGACTCACTGTCCCCACTACTCTTTGTAGTAGCCATGATTCCCATGACAAAAGTACTGCAGATGATGAATGCTGGGTATCAACTCAAGAAAAGAGGCAACAGAATTAACCATCTGATGCTCATGGACATCAAGCTATATGGTAAGAGCATCAAGGAAATAGACAACTTAATCCAGACTGTAAGGATTGTATCTAGGGACATCAGGGTGGAGTTTGGAACAGAAAAATGTGCGTTAGTCAACATACATAAGGGCAAAGTAATAAAGACTGAAGGGATAAAGCTACCAGATGGGAACAACATCAGACACATAGATGAGACAGGATACAATTACCTGGGAATAATGGAAGGAGGGGATATAAAACACCAAGAGATGAAGGACACGATCAAGAAACAATATATACAGACTCAAGGCGATACTCAAGTCAAAACTCAAAGCCAGAAATATGATAAAAGCCATAAACACATAGGCAGTGCCAGTAATCAGATACAGCGCAGGAATAGTGGAATGGACGAAGGCAGAACTTCGCAGCATAGACCAGAAAATGAGGAAACATATGACAATACACAAAGCAATACACCCAAGAGCAAATACGGACAGACTATACATAACACGAAAGGAAGGAGGGAGGGGACTACTAAGTATAGAGGACTGCGTCAACATCGAGAACAGAGCACTGGGGCAATATCTGAAAACCAGTGAAGACGAGTGGCTGAAGAGTGCATGCGAAGAACGACTGATAAAAGTGGACGAAGACCCAGAAATACACAGAGACAGGAGAATGACAAACAGAACAGAGGAATGGCACAACAAACCAATGCACAGACAATACATGAGACAGACTAAAGAACTAGCCAGCAATGACACATGGCAATGGCTTCTAAGGGGAGAGCTCAAGAAGGAAACTGAAGGAATGGTAACATCAGCACAAGATCAGGCCCTAAGAACCAGATATATTCAAAGAACGATAGATGGAAATAACATCTCTCCCATATGTAGGAAGTGCAATATGAAAAATGAAACCATAAACCACATAGCAAGCCAATGTCCGGTACTTGCACAGTACCAGTACAAAAAGAGGCATGATTCAGTAGCAAAAGCCCTCCACTGGAGCCTGTGCAAGAAACACCAGCTACCTTGCAGTAATAAGTGGTATAAGCACCAACCTGAAGGCATGATAGAAAAAGATCAGGCAAAGATCCTCTGGAACTATGGTATCAGAACAGTTAGGGTGATACATGCAAATAGACTAGACGTGACATAGATTGACAAAATCAAGAAGAAAGTATCACTTATTGATGTCGCAATACCATGGGACACCAGAGTTGAAGAAAAAGAAAAGGAAAAAATGGATAAGTATCAAGACCTGAAAATAGAAATAAGAAGAATATGGGATATGCCTGTGGAAATTGTACCCATAATCATAGGAACACTAGGCACAATCCCAAGATCCTTGAAAAGGAATCTGGAAAAACTAGAGTCTGAAGTAGCTCCAGGACTTACGCAGAAGAGAGTAATCCTAGAAACGGTGCACATAGTAAGAAAAATGATGGACTCCTAAGGAGGCAGGATGCAACCTGGAACCCCACACTATAAATACCACCCAGTCGAATTGGAGGACTGTGATAGACAAAAAAGAAAAAAAAAATAATAATAATAGTAAATTTTCACTGCTCAGTAACAATACAAAAAATTTAATATAAGTCACACATATGTTCATGTACGTATATGTAAATAGTTTTATATTACTTATGTACTACATCTTTGCAAATTTCTGTATTTTCTTGTAAACAAAATGAGACAAGATAAGTCGAACCCAGACAACTTGGACCACTTTACACAGATAGATTTTGCTTTCTATATGGATTGGATCATCCAGCCCATAAAAATAGAGAGGAGAGATTGGACAGCGTGTAACAGCCAAACCAGTCTGTGATGTGCACTGCCTGGCGCCACTGCTATGCGATGATTCTTAATAAACAATGGCGCAACCCATACAATCTAATGGGAAACTCTGTACTCTTTAAAACGTGTTTTATCGGAAGTCCATCAAGACTGTCAACTGATTATGCACCATTTACTATATACAATATGTACTTTCTGCAGGGAAATTGCAGACACCTGCAATATAGACGTTGTATGAACACGTGATAAAAGTTAACATGAATCTTAAGATTCCTCAGAGGACAAAGAATGAATGAATTATGGCTTAAACGTTACTGTTTTGAAAGGGGGGGAATTAAACACAAATCACCTTTCGAAGGAACCACAGCTTTTAATCAAAGAATCTTTCTAGGGGAAACTCAGCTGTGGAGATTAATGAAATCGTTCTGGAGGATCGCACAAACACTGATAAAAGGACAGAAAATGAAATATAAGATTGCCACCACTCGTTCGCACGTTACCTTCTTCTGAGATATATCTTCGTGAACTGTAGGTGAAGGAAATCACCTTCAAGGCGTTAATAAAAAGCAAGACTTTCCCGTGGTGGCCCACAGCCACGTGAGTTCAAGCGTGGGTCCTGGTGGATGCTCGCACGGCCAGGGAGGGTTCATTTATCAAGGCGCGCTAGTCACTTGACTCGAACTGGGGTGTGGGAGAAAGTGAGGCCTTCCTCCTTGTGCTGGCCAGGCTTGTTTTATTTCATCCCACTGACTCATCTCAGTAGTTCTGGAAAGTACGAACAGGCAGGAGGGGGCCAGAAAGGACGAGAAATGTGAGATGCACGAGAGCGAGAAGAGAGAAGGAGAGATAGAGAGAGAGAGAGAGAGAGAGAGAGAGAGAGAGAGAGAGAGGACAGTTTTTTAATTGCTAACCTTTAAATTGTTATGGTGAAAGCCAAGGAGAATCTATATATATATATATATATATCTACTATATATATATATATATATATATATATTTATATATTATAGTAATATATATAGATATATGATATATATATATATATATACTATATATATATATATATATATATATATATATTATATATATATGTGTGTGTGTGTGTGCGTGTGTGTGTGCGTGTGCGTGTGCGTGTGTGTGTGTGTGTGCGTGTGTGTGTGCAGACTGCAGCACATACTACTTATTAGTAAATTAATATTTTACTATGTTATTTCTCTTAACAATAGTCATGTGCCTTTCTATTAGATTCTGTATCAACTTATGTTTTATTTTTCAATTAATCTTTTATGTAGCCCTTCTTTTCATAATAGAAGCCTTTTCAGAATGATTTATTTTTTTCTTTGGAATAAATACTTTTATGCACAGTACTTAGGTTTTTGCTCAAGACATAATTACATTTCTCATTATCAAGAAAAATAAACCTGAATTTTTAAAAAACCGGATTTTCAATAATTTACCTTCTTCTATACAATCGTAATTCTTAAGCAATACTGTGCATAAAAGTATTTGTTCCATCAAAGAAAAAAGAAAAATAATTAAATAAAACAAGTTAATATGGAATCTAATATAAAGCACATGAATATTGTTAAGAGAAATGAAATAGCAAAATATTCATTCACTAATAATTACTATGTGCTGCAGTTACCATTTATAAAGCTATGTAAATGTCACAATCATACTGATCTATAATTCAACATATTTATTTACATTGTACAGTCTAAGCTAGGCTAGCCTGTAAGAATAACCGACTTTCATACCTAGCCAAGACTTGAGCTGTATTTCATAGTCTGTGGAGGGGGACAGATAGAAACATCAGCATTCCTGAAGGTTATGGCCAAATTAGGCTACCTTTGCTAGCTATGGTAGGCTGCCCTTGGTTATTTGATGATCAACCCTGGTAGACTGGTTCAAGTTTACTTTTAAAGCTATAATGTAGTATAAATTGAAGTACTTATAGGGTAAAAATGATATAGGTAAACTTGAATAACCTACTACTTTTAAGCATTCTGGCAGATCAAATTCAGCAGAGTCCTCTACATACAAGGAGGTTTGAGAACTTACTGATGACATTGTAAATATGTTAATACTTCATTTATGCTTACAACTGCAGCAGGCCTAGGGCTAGGCCTAATGATAATATGTACATTGTAGTACTAGTTGTAGGGGAAATTGTCAGACTTAACCGTGGTTATATGGACTGCCAGTAACCCTACATGCTAATTTATTAGGCTACGTAAATTTAATGTCAAATAGGCTTTAATAAAGAGCTTATTACAACATTCATTATTTTATTGGCTCTAAAAGCAGGGTTGTAGTTGACTGCAAGTTGACTGTGATCTAACACATGTTTACTTGAGTTTATTTCAACACAGTTATAAAGATTTTCATGAATGAAAAATGTCACTATCTTGTGAAGTATGATCCCCTTTTCTTGTGTGATCCTGTTTCTGTATGGAACACAGTTGATGGCCCAGCACTGGGTGCCAGAAGTGGCTTTGTTGCTCCTGGTCTCTGTAGTCACTGCCGCTGCCATCTCTTAGAATCATCGCATAACAATGGCGCCTTACGTGCACGCGATCGTCATTTGTGTCCAATCTCTCCCTTCTGTATCTATGATCTAGCCTTGTGTTGGCAGGGAATTCTGAAGTGACGTTTCTCATTAGGGTTTTCTAGATTAAATTAAAGATTTATGATTCTGTTGTTTTCAGTTTTCAAGCGCAAGACTCGTACTTCACGCACCCTAGTTCCCAGAGTGTAAAGACAGTTAGGGCCAGTTAAGCAGTTGGGGACTTATGGTCTAACGTAATAAATAAATATTGGTGGTTGTTTGTTTACGTCCGGGAAGGATATCGTCACACCTTGAAAAATGTTTTTTTGGCTAATAAATAAAACGAAGTTATCAAAATATCTAATTAATTTCAGTAAAAGTGATTTAATACATATTTCTTAATACATTATCACACCTCAAAAGTTTGAGGTAATCCTCAGTATTTCGGTGGAAGGAGGACAATTAACCAAATACATTATTCACTTACAAATAATGAAATTCGTAAAACATAACTTTTGTCAATTCAGTAATTATCACTGATATAATTTGCATATGAAAGTATGTTCTCGGTAGTGCATACGTACCATCATTCGTCATAGCTGAGCAGAGTTGCACCCAGGAAATCTTTTTACTTCTATTGCCTTCGTTTCAGTATCTTCTTCATTTTGGTATTTTCTTCTCTTCGTACAGCTCTTCCCATTGAGCAGTAAATACTGCAGTTTATTTTCTTTGTGGTTTATATCGCATCCTTCAATTTGCATTTTTGTATTGGTTGATTAGCAGTTTATTTTTTGTGACACCAGTATTAATGCCAAAGTTGTGTTTTCTACCTCGTCTTTTAGGAAGCTTCATTTGTATGTACTTGAATTGATGGGTTCAGATTTGCTTCCTGCTGCAAGACCAGTTCTGAAGCTTCGCAGACATTGGTCATTGGTGATTGTCATCTCAAAGTCACATGTTTGGGACGCTCAAAAGTGTCGTTGAGTGTCGTTTAAAATTATATTTACTGAGCTCCTTGTCATGCTTTGCCAGGAGACCGGGAGGAATTTTGTCAGAATCGTAATCTGAAGTTAGCAAAGCAATCAACTACTCTGTTTCCCCTGTCTTCACATCACAAGTATATTTTGTTCCCTCCTCAGTCCCCTTAAGTCTTTTCTCGCACATCATTGTCAGTTTATCAGGAGATTAATTCCATTCCATGTACGTACTAATTGTCAATTACAGTGGATGTCCATATCGTAACTATCATTTGCAATTGCTCTCCTCTATCTTTAGCTTCCTTTCCAGCATTTTTCAAGTCTCCACTGTGCCTTCTGCCCACAGATATAGAAAAGAGGAATGCAGCATACTATCCTGTCTTGATTTCAAATGTACACTCAAAATTAATTTTTCTTTTTTAAATTTACTACCATGTCCAGGTGACAGTGTCTCAGTCTGCTTAATTTCTGACCACTCTGCACGTTAGACAGGAGAGAAAACCAACATAACTATAAATGAAAAAAAGACTTACAATACATACAGTGCAAATTTACAAAAGTCAAAGTACTTTATTCCTCAGTAGTCTTACAGCTGGTATCCTCCTGGAAACATTTTCTATAAAGGGCAATGATGGTAGTACTTAGCTCGATCTGAATGTCACTCCTGCATGTTTTGCCGAAAAAACTTTGAAATTGGCGCATTTGAATTCAGTGTAAACATTGATTCGTATAATTTTGTTTGGTATTTGAAAATAATGACCATCCATTTTTAAATACAGAAGTTATATTTTTCCTTCATGTGTTTTCCACATGTATTTTCTGTTATGGTAAATTTGTATTAAGTTCTTTTTCTTTTCTTTTTTAACATCCACAAAATTAATCTGGGTCAGAAAGTACCAGCGTGCAATTATTTCTTGAGAAAAATTGATAGTGATATCAGTTGAATGGACATGAAGCCCGTACACCAGCTCTTTGTTGAAAATCAATGGTTGGCTCTTGATAGGAACCTCTCAAGCTAGCATTCAGTGGGTCCGTTTGTTCGTATCGTACATTTACTTCCGTTTCTTGGTAAGTCTTCACCTCGGGCACTGCAATCACCCAAGGTTGTAATTGCTTTGATCTCTCCCATGAGCTGCATGCTGAGAAAGGTGAGGACATACTCGCCGGATTGCCAGAGTTCAGTGTTGAGAAACTGTGAGAGTAGCAGCACTCACCTAAATAATTGGCCTCTTCCTTGGCTTTTTCAGCGCGTTTTGTGCATACAATGCAAACGATTATGGTTATTATGACAACTGTCACAACAGCAGCTGCTGACACTATTATAGGCAAGGGCACTGGAGCGCAGTTATTTGTCAGGTACTCTTCAATGTTGTTATATATATTAGAAGCAGCGTATCTCCTGCATGAAGAACTTTCCATTAGTTTCCTGTAGGTCAGATTGTCGTGATGACTGCTGAGGTGACTTATATCCATGAATGGGAGAAACTTTTCCTTTATTTGACACTCACACAGGATGTTAAAGTTGTTGTCCAGAATTTTTCGCTCATGGAGAGGATATCTGTTACTTATGAGAAGAGATTTGGACCCAAGTTTGAATACTGTGTTGTTCATGAACACCAGATTGGACCCACGTCCTGTTGGTGTTATTCCTACCAGTGCTTCGCTTCCTAGGTAGAATACACGATTGAACTCAAACAGTACCTGTTTATGGAAGATTTTGTATAATTAGTGATTATTGTTAATGATAATATTATATTTACATACCTAACCTAGAGTAGCATACAAAGTTATATGAGTACAGTAAGCTTTCAAACAAGTCTAAAATTCTCCTGACATTTCTTGCTTTTTCACAGTAGGTAACGCATAGGACACACGAATAACATTGTAGATGATTCGGAAGTTTAACTATTGTATTGATGCCTTAAATTAGATCTTGTGTCTCAGTCCTGGCTACTGTTAAACTTAGTGTTTAAAATAATTTTCCATTGAACGTTGGCAACTAAATTATGCCTGTGAAGTTAGTTCTTATTTATTTATTGATAATTTATGAAAAGGATGTGTCAAATGAATACGTGTAAACGTATTTAAATAGTTGAAGGAAGGTAATGATCAGTTTGACTATATGCAGTGACAAGATTCGAAATTCAAGTAATAAGCTGACATTTGCTGCTTGATATATTTGCTAGGCTAGGTCCTTATTCCGCAGAAAATTTTAAAGGTGAAAAAGTTCTTCAAACATGATGTAAGATATATCAGGGCCTCAAACGGTGTTGTCCTAAAGGACGATCTAAGATTAATGTAGTTTGAGATGACTTACATTGTATATCATAAGGACTACTGTAGGAAAGTGGAGTGTGATGTTTGTTGTTATTGAAAGAATTTCTGTACTCTGAACTCTTCTTTATTTCCTACTAATTTTGGATTATAGGTTCTCTGAAATCCTGCGGAAATTTGAACAGGAAACTCAAGAGTTTCTCATTCTTTTGACGGGCTTTAAACCAGATGGGGAGGAGAAATAGTTGCAGTGCTGACCACACACAGCTGTGCAACAAAGGTTAGTGCTGAACGCATATCTCTCCTGACCCTGGGTCGAAAGCCCGTCGGCATCAGTCGAAATATTTCCATTTCTAGTTTTGAAGGATTCCAGTAGAATTTTTATCCCAGAGTTTTGAAAAGTCGGTAAGTTAAAACATCGCTGCACGACAGTTGTATTTCGCATTTCCTTGTAACAAATAGGCATAAAAGACTAAAGGTAGGTTTACACCTACGCACTTTTGTGTTACGGGCAGTTATGGCGTGGGTCTGCAAGAAGCCGCCAGAAAGTGCACCCAAAGGTAAGGGCGGTGTCTGGCGCAGTCCACCAAAGTCGGCCAAAAGTCGTACGGAGCCGTCGGGTTTTTAAAGTTTTTCAAAATCTTGTGGGCCATCTGGCGGCCTGATGAAGTTGCACGAAACCGTAAGTGGTGTGCAACAAAAGAGGTTGGAACCCACACAGGTCTGCACAGTGCCGCGCAACACCGCACCATGAGCAGCCCGGTGCGGGTTCATACCTCCCATGAGGGAGTGTTACGGTGTGATGTTACGGCGGCATGCGGCGCCTGTGCGGTGCCCTTCATACACGATTAATACATGCCGTGCACATGTTGCGGTGCGTGCGGCATGCGTGCTGCGTGAATAGGAGGACAATGACCCTGACACAACGGAGTGATACAAGAACACAATGTATAAATAAATACACAATTTTTTTCCTAATAATAAATGTTTTTGTATATTTTATACCATTCATAATGTTTCTTTTTGTAATAAATATGTTGAAATATTGACTTGCGTTTACATTTTCCTTATTTATGCTCAATTTATGTCATGACAATATATATGATGATATGATTGGGTAAAATGAAATTGAATAATAAAATAGAATAATAACATGAAGAAATATAACAGGAAATATAACATGAAATATGATATCTGAAAAATGAAATATGAAATAAATAGAACTCGGAAAATAACTTGAACTATAGAATGAAATGTAACATGAAATAAATAGGGCCATCTAATGATTTGATAACATACAAGGTAAAGAACAATAATATAATATTGAGAACATGATCAAATGAACATGAACACATACAAATGATAATGAAACAATAATTAACATTGACTGGACATGGTTATTAATAGGGTAACAATGAAAAATCAGTAACAGACTAAAGACATATTAACTTCAGTAGATAATATATGATATTTGCAGTTGAAAATGTTATGATATAAAATAAGTCACAACTTCATTTTCTTACATTCTATGCTTTTCATGTTTTAGTAAGTATTTTTGTTATGTCCATCATTTGCTTCTCATTTGGAATTCCCAAGTTCGAGAGAGAGAGAGGATTAGGAATGCCCTCATTGAGTACTCAGTACCATCCCCCTTTACTTTTAGAAGCAGTGGTTTTTTTATATCCTGCTCTTATTTTTGAGAGGTGGGTAAATGTATCATGTGAGGTTGGGGGGGGTATTATTTTTGAGAGGTGGGTAAATGTATCATGTGAGGTTGTGGGGGGGTATTATTTTTGAGAGGTGGGTATATGTATCATGCGAGGTGGGGGGAGGGGCCTCTTACTTTTGAGAAGTGGGTGTATGTAACATGTGAGGTTGGGGGTTCACATTTTTGAGAGGTGGGTGTATGTATCATGTGAGGTTTGGGGGGAAGGCTCTTATTTTTAAGAGGTGGGTGTAGTATGTATCATGTGAGGTTGGCGGCCAGGTTGAGGTGCATGTGCAACAATCATGCAACGTTCCACGTATTGTCTCATGCACATGTGCTCGCGCACTGCAACAACACTGCAAGCCACACGCAACACACCGCTACACGGAGTAACAAAGCCACAAGAGGGTGTGCCACGGCATATGAACCTGCACCATAAAACAGCACAACGCTGTAACACTGCGCCAGACACTGGAACGTCACCGCAACAACACGCCATAACATGCCCATAACACAACGCACGGGTCCGCAGCATGCCGCCCAATAACGACCATTTTGACTCACATTGCGTCAATTTTCTGGCGGCTTCTTGCGGACCCACGCCATAACTGCCCGTAACACCAAAGTGCGTAGGTGTAAACCTACCTTAAGACACACTTCAAGCCAAAACTCTCAGCTAGTCCTGGTGATGTATTTACTGTAGATCAATATTTTGCGTTAGTTTCTTCCTAAAGATACTTTTTCTCTTTATTTGAACCATCTTTCAACTACAATTCCTTTGATCGAAATATGAAAAATTGTTGGCAGCATGCTTCAGTTTGCTGGCATCGTTCAAAAATATAACTGACCATGTTAGGAGTAGTTGCAAGGAAAGTAATGGTGACTGTATTGTTTGCATATTTTGAGAAGACCAAATTTTTTAATACAGGAGACGCTGTCTTACCGATATGAAAGTCACTTTGAAACGTATTTTGAACTTAGCCATACTTACTTGGGTATTAGAGGCGATTTCCAGTGATCTGTTTTCAATGGCCGTGAAAACGTTGTTTGAAAAGATAACCAGCATTTGGCTGCGAAGGCAGATGGTGTGGGGCATCAGCTTAGGAAGGTGGTTGCTTTCCATGACCCAGTCTTCATAGACATCCACATGAAAACTGTGCTCTTCCATAACTTTCACCTGCAAGCAGACCATATTAGAATTTGCATTAGTGGAATTTTTTTTATTCTAAATGCTATAATAGTTTTGCCAAATCTCCGCAGAATGAAGTGGAACTTTTCTTCACTTTCTGGTGGGGTCTGCCGGTCGCATTTTTCTGAAGTTTGTTGGTACTAGTATAAACACACTCCGCCCCCTTAGCGTATTACCAACAACAATTGCATAAATAATCTTTGAAGTATACCTATTGCGCATTTGTAGCTGTTTGAACGAAGGGTACTTTATAAGCAATTAATGCATATATTACAAGATATGGCCTTATGGCATTACGTTTTCTCCCTTCTTAAGGTACACTGCATAAAAGGCACGTGCAATAAGGTTAGGGGAATGGTAAAAATTGCTGAGAATTTCTATACAATGCTGTACAATAGTGATATAGGAAATAACTTTGTCGATAGAAATAATGAAACACCGGAGCCGGTACCAAAAGTAACAGCAGGAGAAGTAAAGAAAACATTAAAAGGCATGGAAAGAAACAAAGCAGCAGGAGAAGATGGCCTAACAATTTTTTTTTTTTTTAATTATTATAGATGGAGGTGATTTCATAATAGTAAAACTCGCTGAACTTTACACAAAATGTTTACAACAATGCTTTATACCTACAGCCTGGAAAAACTTTATCATCATATTAATTCACAAAAAGGGAGGCACAAAAGACCTGAAAAATTAACGCCCAGTAAGTTTACTCTCAGTAATAAATAAAATATTAACAAAGAACGTATTAGGCCGAATAGAAAGACTGCTAGACTTTAATCAACCAAGAGAGCAGGTAGGTTTTAGAAGCGGGTATTCAACAACTGACCACATTCGTGTAGATCAGGTGAATCAAGGGAGGAATTACAAAAGATGACGGAAGATTTGAATAGAGGAAACAGAAATGTAGTACTGAAAATTAATATGAGTAAAACTAATATAATGTTCAATGAAAATGCAGAGAAAACAAATAAGGGTTATGGACGAACCTCTAGAGTTTGTTGATGAATATACGTATATAGGACAGACAGTAAGTGTATCCCTAGGGCATGAGACCGAAATTAAAAGAAGGATAAGCATGGAATGGAGAGATTTTGGTAAACAAAATGGGATTATGAAAAATAAAATACCACTTTCTCTAAAAAAAAAATATTTAAAAAGATGGTCTTACCAGTAACTTATGTATCAGAAACTTCGAGCCTTACTAAAGCCTTGGAACATAAGCTAGTTTAACTCAAAAAGCTATGGAAAGAATAATGATGGGAATAACACTGTGAGACAGAAAAAGAGCAACATGGACACGAGAGCAAACTAAAGTAGAGGATATTTTAACAACAAATAAGAAAAAGAAATGGGCGTGGGCAGGACATTTAATGAGTATGTTTGATAATAGATGGACAAAAAAGAATAACAGAATGGGTCCATAGAGATTGCAAACGAAGAACTCTCCTTGCACAACATCATCAAGCCTCTTTGGAATCTTATGCTTGAGAGGGAGAGTCACTAGTTCCAGTTCACACACTTCAATTATCTCTTGTGGAACTTGAAAAATGTCCTTAAACTTGTTTGTACGGGGGAATTTGAGATCTTCTGCAGATGCTTTTGACAGCAGCAAGCATTCCATTAACTGGGACTTTTGAACCTTGAAGAGCATTATTAAGACATTGTGGTGAATGTTTTATATGCTGGAAGAAGCATGTCCAGCAGTGTATCTGTATCGCGTATTGCCTTTAGCCTAGCGATAGTGTAGCTTCCAAAGAGAACCATTCTATTTTCAGTGTACCATTTTGCTAGTTTTAACTTTAAAACCTAATATATTTGTAGAACAAAAAATTGGCTCATAGGAAAATTAAATGCTTCAGACGCAAGAAAGGTGATAAAATCACAGGCAGCTGCTGCAAGCGCTTGCATTTGTCGACTTTGTATATGTAAACAGTGTGATACGTCAGTCAAAATTTGAATGAATATTTAATCTGACCATGAACCTAATGAAAAAATGCATAACTATTTCTTTATTATTATATTTTATAATTGTGTTGAGTATATATTTTATAACTATAAATAGCTTCATTTCCAGTACCTGTTATATAAAACATGGAAGAAAAAAAAGAAAAAAAAGAGGGGGGGGGGCGGACAATTGATATGTTGTCCTCCCACCCATGAATAAAAAGTTGGGGGGGACTTCGCAGAAGACGCCCATGGTGTTAATGAAGGTTAGGAATAAAAAGTGAGCATGGCCAGGTCAATTTTGCACATTATCGCAACGACAGACGCATTTTTCCTAGGACGTTTATTGGTATTAAAAACGGGCATTGTAATAAATGAATATACCTTAAACTTGATGCCAATAGGTTACTTTGTTTTAGTATTCATAAATACGTATTACCAAAGTCATAGAATATACCTGTATATATATGTCTTAGCTAAATATGATGTAAAAATGTTATGCATTCAAATTCATTATCTCCACTTTGTGAGAAGGAATTTAGACAACGTTGGCACGGTGTACAGTGTTACCATTCACCTAAATTCATTTCACATGTGCCTTTTGTGCAGTGTACCTTAAGAAGGGAGAAAACCTAACGTAAGGCCATATCTTGTATAGTATATGTATTAATTGCTTGTAAGGTACCCTTCGTTCAAATAGCTACAAGTGTGCTATAGGTATATTTTCAAAGGTTATTTATACAACCATTGTTGGTAATACGCTATGGGGCGGAGCGTGTTTATGCTAGTACAAACTTAAGAAAAAGGCCTCCCGTAGTCCATTACCGTCGAGTACAGCTGCATACAGGAGACCATGACATTATTTTCATTTATAATTGTCCATACTTTTAAAAGTGCATTGACTATGAATAAAAATACCGCTCTCTCTCAAAGGAAATTTTGTAGCGTCAATGTTTGAACACAAGTTTTCATAGGAAGTGACAAAAGTGAAGAGGAAATACTTACTTGACTGTGTGACATTTTGAAGTACAAAAGGCGGGCCTGTGTGAGTGCGTAGCTGCGTATGGTTGAAATGTTGCATCTGTGGCAAAGATTTGTAGAAGTATCTAGTCAGTTACGTGATCAACTAAAGAGCAAGAAAGTTATACAGGAATCCTTCACTCCCTGGAGGAGGGAACAAATAATTGGGAGTCACATCAATCTGTGATAGACTGGCTCGTTGAAGTAGACTTTCCTGACATGTTATGGCCAACGGTCACCAGACAGTATTGTATAGCAGCTTTATGTAGGTTATCCGTGTTCAGATTAAGATATGTGATTTTTTGAATTCTTAGTGAATGGGAACTCTGTGTGGTTATTTCCTGTTTATGAAGAATATATTTTATGATCGATAGTGTTATCCAGAAAGTATGTAACAACATTTTCATTCATTACTCTCATTGTGTTAGTGTTTCATGAGGCCTTGAGAAAATCTCAGAATTTGGCCTCGCAATGTTATTAGCTTTAGATAAGAGTTGAAGCACAAAATTTAAAACAATGAGATGGGAAAATATTTTCACTGTTAAGTAATACTGTAGTCTTTTAACAATTTTCAGACTACTCCATAAGTTGTTCATATTAGACCTGGTTCGGGTTAGTTCAGATTGTGGCATTGTATATCATATACCATTGACTACTAAGAAAAAATGGATTAGTTTAGGGATGACGGTAAATTTCATTTGCGAAGTGCCCTGGTAAGACTGATAAGCATTTCCTGTCCGGTCTTGCGGAGAGAGTGGCCATTTAGAATAAAATGGATAATATTCTGAGAAAAATGATTAAAGAAAAAGAATAAAATGTGGCCTGCCGTAGTTAACGTCGTTTAAGATGGAAATGTTTTTACCACACTACTGCACATAAAAGGGAGTTCATATATGTACTTCCCATTTTTGCTCTTTGTCAGTCAAGAAAAACCTGATGAATGATGTCGTAGGATGATTTAAATGAATTGGAAACATTTCACACTATTATCAATAAGGTATGAACTTTTAAATGTTAAACTAGAAGTATCTTTATTCTTTCATAATTATGGTGTATTTTACGAGGCCAATACCTCTTACCTTATTATCTGGAGTGTCAAAAATCTTGTGTTTTCTAAGTCAATGTCATTTTTCTGGTCTTCACTTCTGGCGTATTGAGTGAATGTTTCAGTTGGGATCTCTGTTATGTTACAGTCAGTGAATGATACAGCAACTTCTCGATTTGACCTGGAAAAACAAAACCATCAGGAAGAAGAAGAAGAATCGAGTTACCGCACACATTTTCAATAACGACCTTGATATAGAACAGTGTTGGATGTAGTATTATTAGAATTGACAAATGAGGTTCCAAATAACATATTTTGTGAAAACCTTGGTTAAATGTTTTTGACTTTTTACAAAAACCAGAAATAATGCTGTATGATATTCTTCATGTACAAAATGTAAATGGCAAGCATTTTCATGATGTGAATTTCTTTCTCTCATACTAATTAATGTTCGATTCTCCATCTCCTAAACTGGAGAAGTTACTCCGGGTCAAAGACCAAACCGTGACAGAAATAATACTAGAATGGACTGAATGGTAATTGTGTTTTGATGCTAAATAAGCGGAGAGAAAATGGAGATAATTCATTCACGTCTCACCTTGCCTTGGCATCAAAAAGTAGAGATTCTTTCACCAACTGAACTTGGTTGATATTTGTAAACTGTATATTACGGAGCTCTAGATCTTGATTATCAAAAGTGCCTTTCATTATTTTCACGCTGTCAAAGTCTGCTATTTTGAGGAATGTTGCTGTCTTGGGAATCATACCGCTGTGCAGCTCCAGATGGTGCACTGAACCCTGTTGCCAAGAAGAAAAATGTCAATGTTTTTTGCAGAGATTTTGATTTAAAAAAATGAATGTTGCTTTATTACTGTTAGTGAAAGAGAAGTGTTGAACGTGGTTAAGAATGCTCTCTCATAAATAAAAGTATACACTGCATTCACTTTGGAAATCTTGAACAGTTTTGCGTAGATTTACTTCGGGAAATTGTTTGGCTTGAGGCGGCATGCCACTAGTGCCTTAGGCAAATTTTATCTTTAAGGAAAGAGTTAACAGTGGCTGTTGAGGTGATGACAACAAGAGATTCTGAAACTCTCTACCTTTCAAGAATAATAGCCAAGGCCATATTTATAGTTTTTCATAATACTCCTCATTTTCATAAACTTACTTTCAACTGGATACTTACTTGACGCACGTGCTGATGTTTGCAAAAGACGTTCGTTTTCTCAGAGTCGCAAAGACAAGATGAGCAGAGATTAGTTGTATTTTCTGTTTCCGCATTTTGACTGTTGCCTTGAAGGGGGTTCTCGGATCGAGGCGAATGAGAGTGGTCGTCTTCTGCTTTGATGAAATGATTCATTTATTAATGCTTCTCATTGAACATATTATGAGGCAATATATCTTATGGTAGGTTCTACTTTGTAATATTGGTGGGTACCTTTATTATAAACAAAAATACGTAAGTATGTGCTGAATGACACATCATTTCGAGACTTTTTTTTTTTTTAACATGGGAATTGTCAAGTTTCTTCTCATAAAGGCAACTATTTGGGAGGGCTAGATGTGAGGGTTACTCACAAATAGAAAGAATTGGAAGTTTGTACAGCGATGCGACAAGGAAACTAAGATTTTTTTACTCTCGGTCGTTGGTGTATTAAGGAATGCGTACAAATTATAATGCTGAGATTTTACTAGTTATGCATGTCTAGAAGAATGAAAGCTAATTGCTGATTGACAGTTTCCAGTAAATGAGGTCAATACAGTCTCCAGTCGCTAATTAGATTAGCTCCTAGTTATTTTTGAAATAGATCTGTTGGTTATGCCTAGCACAATATGTCGCATTCAGATGTTGTTTTCGACATACATGATATGTTTGATATGTAATTAAAATATTAATATCATTCCCAAATTTTAAAATAATTTTTGTGGGGAAAAATTCTAAATTATTAGGGATTTCAGATTTTTAAGAATTCGTTCCCTGGACCTTTGCATTTGCACACATCTAGTGAATGTGGACGGTTGATTTCGTATATTTGATATATAGAGGGTGTCCATAAAGTATCTTTATAATTTAAAGAAATATATTACAAAATCAAGTGAACAGACAGATATGTGACCATTTCTACAAACTGAGGAGTAGATAATGATTTTTTCTGCTTATAATGCATCTCTATTTGGGTACCAATAGTTGCACGAAGCACAGCAAGACACTACTCGATTCTTGCCATATTCACCGTAACAGTTCCATCATTCAGTGATCTTTTGCTTGATATCAGTGGTGCTCAATATCTCTGTTCGATATACAGGATGTATAACAACCCCACAGAAAGAAGTGCAGGGTAGTGATATCTGGTGAACAAGGTGGCCACGGAATTGGGCCATCCCTTTCAATCCACCGGTCTCAATATGTTGGATAGGAACCCATAAACATGCGTTCTCCAATGTGGTGATGCACCACCTTGCTGGAAAATGATGGTTGGTTGAAGGTCATCTAGCCTTGGTGCCACATATTCAGGCAAAAGGTCGAGGTAAACATCTGCAGTAATTGACATCTAGTTGAAGAAAAATGGGCCAATGATTTAATTGCACATGATTCACAACCATACAGTCACCTTTGGACAATCTCAGTGAAGTTCCCTAGTCACAGGGGGATGTTCTGATCCCTAGATTCTCATATTTTGTGTGTTCATTCTTGCTGATCTGATTATAGCTAACAAAATTGATATCCTGCCGAGGGAAAGGTTTGAAAAATCCGCAGACTTAGTAACTGTCTGCTGAGCCAAAGAAGTGGTGAAAAATCCAAAGAATTTCATACAGCAGTCACTGTAGGGCCATTAGAGGTCACTGCTGACCTACTGATCATGTAAGGTTGTATTGTCATTGGACTGAGTAACCAAGCAAAATTTCAAGTCCACCGGATGAAGGGAATAGGTCGAAAATTGAAGTTTTGACCAAACAGACAGACAGGTTCAGAAGTCAAGTTGAATAAAATCATGTTGAAATATATTTCTTTTTTATATTTTTCTATACATGATTAGATTTAAGAAAATCCTGATGACTAAAAAAAAAAGACTTTTCACATTTTAGTGCATTTTAATAAAAGCTTGTGTTAATTATTTTCCTTTTCTGAGAGTCCAAATTACCATAGACTAACCTCTTGTCCTCGGTCTCTTTATCCCATCTTCTAGTTATAAACTTAAAAGATAAAAGTAAAAGAGAAAGATAAAAGTATCGTTGGTCTGGACCGTAATGCCGCTATATCCGTTGAGTAAACACGTAGGCTGCAGCCGTGAACCACCGAATGAGAAGCAGCTGTTTTGCTATGAGCTGGCCAAAACCGCGAGCAAGAAATGACTAGTGTGATACCAACTTTAGCCATTGAACAGATTTTGGAAGGGGAGAATGAAACAAGTAGGAGAGGAGGGAGGATGAAAGCTCTGAATTTGCCTCTACTGTGTTTGTGGGTGAAAGAATCGTTGACTGAAATAGATACAAATCTGATAGTTGAAGCATTTAAAAAATGTGGATTAGAAAAAGCGTTGTAAGGAAGTGAAGACGATGCCTTATGCGAAGGTGAAGGAGAAGAGGATGAAAATATCACAGAATTGGAAGGTGATCATTTGGACGACTTTCTTTAGCAAGTATAAAAAAATCCTTAATCAACTGATTTGGAAATTATAGCTGAGTGCCTAGTCTAGAAGAACTAAAAATCTTTTAACTAACCAATGCATATAGGGCCTGACCACTATGTTTGTATTTTGTAATACAAGAGTAATTATGAGAATATATGCAATATTATTAGATACAGTGAAGTAAAGCATTACTTTTGAAAAGGTTCATTGTTTTCCCGCGCTGTAGTTTACCGTATTCAGCCGATTTGGAAAGTATAGACGGTAGTCTCGGTCAGGAGTAATAGATCTATTGATCCTGGTGTCAATCAGCTAAAAATTTTATAAACGTAAACAATGGAAAAGAGGCAGCAGTACTACATTAGTAATTTCATATCTCATGTATGATGCGGATCCCTAAAAATTAGCTTCAAAATTGTCTTCAAAAGTCCCATGATATGTGATATATATATATATATATATATATATATATATATATATATATATATTATATGTATGTATATATATATATATATATATATATATATATATATATATATATATATATATATATATATATATATATATATCGTACGGATAAAGTCATTATTTATTAAGTAGCTAGTTCTCATATCGAACTCACACACCTCCTCCGTCCAATTGTACCTATCTTGAAATGTTTTCTCCGCCGCTTTCCTTTCCCTCTCATGTCATTCCGTTTTCAACTTGTAGTATAGCAGTTGCTTAAGTGGAATTGTCTTGTTTTATTGTATATTTTTAGTTTGTTAAGACTCTTATAGTCATTATTTTTATTCCAATTATTTCTAATTTGTTTGTTTTTCTCTCTCAGCCTTGAAGATATAACGATGTTGTTAAGAAACGCGTTGGCTAATAAATGTCATCTTGGATAGCCTGCATCTTCTTGTCACCTTGTTCGATGTATATTTTATATATATATATATATATATATATATATATATATATATATATATATATATATATATATAATTATCACACATACATACATACACACCCACACACACTTATATAGCTACTTTTTCACACCGAAGGTTCTCAGTCATTCGTTCTACTTTTTTTTTTAGTGAAAGGCTCCTTATATGCAGAGGGTGAGACAAGTTCATTCTATGCCAGCCGTGTAGCTACATTACACAATCGGGAGGCTTTGCCCCAAGTGATTTCTTACTGTTTTGCAATATTTGTGATTAATAAAGATAAAACTGCAATGAGCATGATATGCATCGATTATCATAAACTTCGTTACTAACAGATTAAAAAAAATTATATGGTTGCATTCTATATATAATATATATATATATATATATATCTATATATATATATATATATATATATATCACACTTATCCCCTTAAAATGGTACCGATATGTCGATGATATCTTAGTAGTCTTACCTAGTGGTATCGATGTAAATGATTTACTGTCTAAATTGAATAATTTAGTGCCATCCATAAAATTCACTGTTGAAATTGAAAATAACAATGTCATCCCTTTCCTAGATGTATTAATACATAGAGAATCTTTCCAATGCAAATTCAGTATTTATAGAAAACCCACAAATAATTTAACATATGTACATTTTTATTCTGGCCACCATCTTAATATTAAAATTTCAATTTTTCTTCTATGTTCCTACGCACTTTGCGTATCACGAGTCCACAATACCTGGACCAAGAAATAGAATACATAAAAAAGATAGGAAACGATCTCTGCTACCCACCTCATTTAATTGATTTATGTTCTAATCAAAAAGCTCATAAAAAGTTTTATAATGTTGCTATTAATGAAAAAGAAATCCCTAAAAATGTACTTAGCTTACCTTATTTTCGTGGATTTGGAAACCATAAAATCAATATTTAAATCATTAAATGTTAATGTAGTGTTCTCTTATAACAATACCATTAAAGATATGCTAATTAAGAATAGTCCGTAACAAATAACAACATCATTTACAAAATTCCTTGTAAGGATTGCCCATCGTTTTACGTTGGTCAGTCTAGTAAAAATTTATGTGTTCAGGTTAAGCAGCATATGTATTCAGTTAGAACAGCCCAGACTTCAAATGCACTGTTTTATCCATCTGAGTGAAAAATCTCATTGTATTAATTGGGGTGATGCCTCGGTAATTGCTAGATCTAATGATTATGTTTCAAGAAATTTACTGGAATCGGCAATTATACAAATCACTAATAAAAACAACCTAAATCTTAGTCTGGGAATGTACCATTTGGACCCATAATATTTGTAAGATGTTTATGAAGGACCTCAAAATAAATGAACAACTAATAAATTAGTCCCACATGTATATAGTTCTTAATTCTCTCTCTCTCTCTCTCTCTCTCTCTCTCTCTCTCTCTCTCTCTCTGTCTTTCTCTCTCTCTCTCTCTCTGTCTTTTCTCTCTCTCTCTCTCTCTCTCTCTCTCTCTCCCTCTCTCTCTCTCTCTCTCTCTCTCTCTCTCTCTCTCTCTCTCTCTGTTCGATATTTTCTCTCCCTCTTTCTCTTGCTCGATATATATATATATATATATATATATATATATATATATATATATATATATATATTTATATTTTCTTTCGTCTTTTCATTAATAATAATTTTTTGTTGGGAAAATTTGTGTAAAATTCATGATATTAAATTGTATATGCTCCTGTGTTGTTTTCAAAATGTACTGTTTTTCTGGAAGAATCACTTGTTTACCGCGGGTATCCTTCAAGGTGTGGCTAGCCTATGACTCCTCCTCCTCTCTGTAGAGTGAAAATCGCCCTTATGGCTTAATTTGGTAGTGTCAGTTTGTATATTAAGCCTTCTTTTTGACTATGGTGTTCTTTGTAAAACCAGTATGCCTCAGTAAAGGGTCCGAATAGGACCGAAAGTACTCGGCCAACTCGTTTTTTCATTTTTTTCCTTCGTGGCAAAAAAACCTTTATTTATATATCTATATATATATATATATATATATATATATATATATATATACATATATATATATATATATATATATATATATATATTAGATATATATATATATATATATATATATATATATATATATATATTATATATATATGTATATGGTGAGTTATTACAAAGTTGGCGCGTTAAATAATTCATTGGTTAGAGAATGCAACCATATCATTTTTTCTTAATCTGATGTTAGTAACGAAGTTGATGATCATCGACGCATATCATGCTCATTGCAGTTTTATCTTTATTAATCACAAATATTGCAAAACAGTAAGAAATCACTTGGGGCAAAGCCTCCCGATTGTGTAATGTAGCTACACGACTAGTATAGAATGAACTTTTTTCATCCTTTGCATATAAAGAATCTTTCACTAAAAGAAAGTAGAAAGAATTAATGATTGAGAACCTTCGGGGTGAAAGGGTAGCCAGAGAGAGACTGCAGGTCAACAAGACACAGACTGTAGCATGCATGAGAAAAACCGGTTGGCATTCACTATTTGAAAGACGTCCAGTGAAAATTAGAACGTGAACATTAGATGCATGGGACTAACATTTAGGAAAACATGTGCTGTTAAATGTCTTCTCAAGATAAATACTGTTAATATAGACGTCCAATATTTATCTTGGTCATATTGTTATGGAAATGTAGTGACGTTTGTATTGGTGTGCATTATTACTCGGAGTCATTTATTTGCCTTATCTTCAAGATAACAAAAGAATGTGATTGTGAGGTTTGTTGTTGTTATTAACGCTTTTATTGTTCTCGATGTTGGGTTAGTAAGTGGCCATTAATTTCGTGAGCTTGGGCAGAAGTTCGATGGTGATTAACATTGATATTAGAGCTTCCATTCTTGAACCGAGTGTGATTTATTGGAAGTTATATTGCCAGAGAGACTGTAGCTTCAGCCATCCCGTGGTTGCCAATAATGTTGTAAGGATATATCGTAATAAAGTTCACTCACTTACCGTCAAAACGTAAAGCCTCAAAGGTATCTGTGTCTGGGGAATGATGAGAGCCATTCAATGGCACATCTTGGTCAAGAGTTGAGTCAGCGTTGCCGTTAGACACCGTCTTGTGGTGGACATCAACAATAGATGTGGTTCTAGTTGAGTTACCTGTTATAGTAAGTTTGATCATTTCTGTTACAGCCCTGTTTTTTTCCTTATTTATATCAGGAACATTATTTTGTGCTGGACCTGGAGTGATGACTGCCATTTCAGTATCTATGTTACCCACTGTGGCTAGAGTGTCCTGAGGGAACGCATCCTTGTTCTGCGCAGCTGCTTTTCCTGCTAAGGTATCAAAGGGGGTTAATTCCGTGATATGATCGTCAGTGTCTGTACTGGAGTGAGTTCCTGAGCTATTGTTCACAACAGTATTTCGTATTGTAGTCATTCTATCCGTGGATTTGGTAGGATTTCTTGCCGTTTCATTGACATTCGATCCGTCTTCTTGGAAGGAGACTGCAGGTGTTGAATATGAGTAATATCCACTGTCTTCATTATATTCAATGCTTTGCAGTGTAACATTAATCATTGGAGATGTATTATTAGCAGCTGAAGAAACATTGTGCGGTGGCTCCTCCTCTTCGTTAGATTTACGAAGTAAGGTCGCTTTGCCTCGGATGCCTGAGGGCGTCGCTGCTGATGCGTCTTCATTCCAGTTTTGATGGGTGGTGTTTTGAGCGTGGATGCCAAGAGCCCCGAATAGGGCTATTGTACAAAAGATTTGAACCATCGCAGATTCCATCTATTATGTACGTTTTTCACTTGGGTCTTTCACACACGCAAATGTTTTTTAAGTTAACGAACGCAAATGTTTTTTAAGTTAACGAACTTTTTGTTAGCTTTCTGATAACATCAGCGCACTTATAAACCAATCAGTCTTTAACATGGGACCACCATAGAGCTCTGAAATCTGACTGTGTGGGTCTCTAGTTTGCGTGACCTCAGTGCTGGCTCAGAGGACTCTGCGAAATCCCGTCATTTCTCGGTATCATTCGTGCGTCAGAATGTCGTGAGCGACAGTCCACTAGGATATGATGTCACACTGGCCATTCTTGAACCTCCTTTGTCTCCCAGGATTATATCTTCAGTAACTTTCTCCACTCGCATTCCATTGATTTCAGTTTTATTATCAGTGTTTGCTTTCTCTTTTCACGTGTTCATAGTCCAGGACTCTTTTATTTTATTTATTCATACAATGAAAATGCGTAAATTATGGTGAAATAAGTTATTATTCCAATGATGAACGATAAAGATATTTTTATATCTAGGAGTATGCTTGCCCATGACAAATGGACAATGAACGGATACAACATGACAGTCTTTTTGTTATTTTCAGACTAAGTTTTTTCTCCCAAATTATTGTCATAACATAAACAACCTTCAAAGTGAAAGGGGTAAACCATCCCCTGTCATCGGTCCCTGCGTGGATATCCGCTCAACCCTCTTAACACACACACACACACGCACACACACACGAGCGCATATATATATATATATATATATATATATATATATATATATATATATATATATAATTCTCTCTCTCTCTCTCTCTCTCGCTCTCTCTCTCTCTCTCTCACCTCTCTCTCTCACAGAAAATCTGGTAAACATTTTGAAAGAAACAGTACTACGAGGCGTAAAAGACATTATCAAAACGTGTAGGATAATGAATGTAGGACTGCACTTGCTGTTTTTAGACCGAGAAGCCGTGCCAGGTAATGGATGGCCTAATCTCAAAAACTTTTCATTATGCATTTTTTTGTTTACGTTTAGAAGGTTATTGTGATATACTACGACTCCGGGTTGTACAGTGACAATAATTCATATAACTAACTGGCTTACATGTGTACTAAATTGTACATTCTATCGAAATTTTAAAGTGAGCTTTTCTTGCGTGAATATTAAAAGATTTACGTAATGAGAGTGTACTATATTGTACTAATTTTTAATTGAACTGTATTTTTACACTAATGGTCTTATTTTTCTGCATATTTTCCTACTCCTATGAGGGGTCGATGTTTCCGACCCTATATATATATGAAGAGGCAGCTGTATGCGTATGCAAAGCTAATGCAGTAGTTATGCTAAGAAAGTAATTGGTCAAACTAAGACATATGTTATGGCTTTAAATTCTCTATCTCCGATAGAAACTTATGCTAAGAATGTAGCACCTGTACCTGGTTTAAAAGTAAGAAATCCTGAGACTAAGATCCTATCATCTGTTTTAGGCGCTCAGCCTGCTAGGGTTGAAGCCCCCCTCTTTAAGGAAGATGTGCCTACTAACACAGTAGAATCATCTCCAACTGATGAGGCCTTCCCTTTGTCTATCCCATCTCTGCAACAAGAAATCGGCAACGAAGAAATGGAACAAGAACAAGCCAAAGGTCTAAAGAGAGTAAGAACTTAGTGAGGCCATCAATGAGGGTACGTCTGCCTCAGGAACGGCCAAGGAATCAAGTTCCTTGGATACTGAGAATATTGGTGTA
The DNA here is from genome assembly GCF_015104395.2 of Macrobrachium nipponense. Classification (NCBI taxonomy): domain Eukaryota; kingdom Metazoa; phylum Arthropoda; class Malacostraca; order Decapoda; family Palaemonidae; genus Macrobrachium; species Macrobrachium nipponense. Next base: position 47,201,697 of record NC_087205.1, on the reverse strand, counting down.
GAGGTCCACTCTGCTCCATATCAGAAGGCTAATAAAAAACATAACAGATCTAATCATAAGCCTCATATATCAAGACAATCTAGAGAAACTCCTATAAAGTCCCATACAGAAAATAAATCAAAGGAATAGTATAGATTACAGTAGAATTGCCCTTGGGAGATCCTAGCAATAATAGTTCAATCTGAACATTTTACAATGGAGCTGTAAGGGACTGAAGACTCGTTCAGAAATTCTAAAAGTATTATGCTTGAGCATAATCCAGGGGTTGTATGTCTCCAAGAAACTAAGTTAGGAGATGCAGTATACAATCCGGGTCTAAGAGATTTATAAGATGTCCCCCACAGATGGGAACCGTCCCCATGGAGGTGTCGCAATAGTTTTTGCTAAACATTGCAACTTTGTATTGTTCCCCTTAACACACAGCTTCAGGCAATTGCTATCTGGGCTATTTTTGACTGTGAAATCACAATCTGTTCACTCGTGGGGACATTCAGTGTTTAATTGATCAACTTCCTCCTCCTTTTTTGCTACTAGGTGACTTTAATTCTCACAATCCACTAATAATGATAATGATCTTACACTTTTTAATGATGGTACTATGACATATCATAATCTCCACACAGCTCAGGTGATTGATTCATCTGCTATACATAGCAGTGGTTCCCAACCTATGGTCCTTGGACCGGTGCAGGTCCTTGGTGTATGATTTGCTGGTCTGCCAAATTGCTTTACTTGTTACTTATCATTTTATTCATAATCTAAGAAAAATAATAATCTGTCAAACTAAATTTATATATATTTTTATTTCAAGTAAGTAGCTGTTAATAAAAAGCAAGCACAGAAGAAATCTCACTAATCTAGCTACCCTGGTTAAGCTGTCTAATAAGTGTTTTTGATTGCCTTTATATTTAGACCCTCTTGGATTTCTGAGTCTTAAACACACTCAAGAATCGGTTAAATTATGAATTATAATAGTTTTGCACAAACATGAAATTATATAAAATTTAAATGGTAAAATATGAAGCATGATATGGATAAGTGTATTTTTTATTGTTTAAATATGTAGGCCTATTTCTCATTTCATTTGTTAAATATGAAACATTACATTTTGGTGTATTGATAGTTCCATGCAATACAATTGAATACATGAATGTGTCACTGTGACTCCAATTTCTACTGTAGCATTTTTTTTACGACCATGACATGCATTTGATTTGGAATTTTGTTTTTAATCAATATACTTTATTTAATGTGAGACATATAATATACATTATGATTACATGGCATTCTCGCTCAGAAATTTGAATTGCTTAAAAAATAAATAAATTATGTTGAGGATATGTGCATTTGTTATGCCTTTGGTTGTTTTTGATGATTATTTGGCCAAATTAAATGCCAGTGTATGCCTGGATGTATTTACTGGTCCGCAGAATTTTTTTTACTCTCTTGACTGGTCCTTGAAATTGAAAAGGTTGGGAACCACTGTGCTATAGACTAGATTATTTACTCTTCTTCACTTTATTTGGTTTTTAACTGGTCTGTAGATGAATGTTTACATGAGTGACCACTTTCCAATTCATCTGAAGTTTGTGAGAAATGTGTTTTCGAATTTTCCTATGAAATGGAAGGAAAAGGAAGCAGATTGAGTCAAATTTCAAGAAGGTATTAACCTATCCAAGGAATTTGAGTCCTTCGAGTCCCATGTAAAGGCTTATGAGTACTTTGAACAGTACTGAAAACTCTATACCAAAGACCAAAGGAAAACCACACAGACCTGCTGTTAAATGGTGGGATAAAACCTATGGTAATTTGAGGAGAATTATCAGGAAATGTTCCAGGCATCATAAATCCAGTCAGTCTACAACAGCAAAATCTGTTTACCAACGAGTTATGGCAAAACAGAGGAAATGTTTTTAAGAAGTAAAAAGAGAATCCTGGCTTTTTTTTTATATATATAAATTGCATAAATTCTAAGACCCCACCCAGGTTGATCTGGAAAAAGATTAGAAAACTAAGCGGCAAATATGCTACAACACCAAGCCATTGGAAGTTGCTGAAAAACTGAGTAAACATTTTTCCAAAGTATCGAGTTCTAGGAACTATTCAACTAGGCTCCAGAATATTAGGAATTCAACCATTTCCCTTAATTTAAATTCAAGAAATGGTGAATCTTATAATTCCAAGTAACTTTTAGGGAATTAAGGGAAGCTCTGTCATCATCTGATTCCCCGGGAATGATAACATTCTTTATTGGATGCTGGAAAATTTTCCAGATTCGGCTAAGTCTTATCTCCTTAAAATCTTTAACAGTATATGGGAAACTGATATTCGTCTCCCTTCTTGGAAGATTGCAATTGTTTTTCCCATTAAGAAACCATTTAAAGATCCTTATCTTCCTACAAGTTATCGGCCAATATCTCTTACAAGTTGTGTGTGCAAATTGTTCGAGAAAATGGTGAATTTTTTACTAATGTGACATCTAGAGAAAAATGGTTTGTTATCTGTCCAATTTGGATTTAGGAGAAATCGTTCCACTCTGGACCCTCTACTAAGATTATCAACCCAAATTCAGCAGGGTTTCTCAAAACGCAGTCAGACTATTGGAGTCTTCTTCAATCTCGAAAAAACCTATGATACTACTTGGCGTTTTGTTATTATTAAGCGGCTTCATGACATGGGAATACGAGGTTGTATGTTAAATTTCATCAGGTCACTTCAGAGTGATAGATATATTAAAGTTAGAATTGGAAATACCTTGTCTAATGCTTTTGAGCTGGAGGAAGGCGTCCCATAAGGCACTGTATTGAATGTCACCTTATTTGCTGTGGCTATGAACAGCATTGTTGAATGTCTCGCCTTCAGTAGAGGTTTCTTTATTTGTGGATGATCTTGCCATTTCTGTCACTAGTTATGATGCTATTGCAGATTGTAATTTCTTGCAAAAGTCAATTAATGCAATCAGTAATTAGGTGGATGACAATAACCTTCGGTTCTCCCCTTCCAAAACTGGCAATTCATTTAACTAGAAGTACTCGAAAGGAAACCATCTCAAATATTAAAATGAAAGACACACTAATACCATATGAGGAAGAGGTGAAGTTTTTTGGAATGTTCTTTGATAAGACACTAACATGGGCTAGTTATATTGACTCCTTGAAAATTAAGGTAAAGAAGTCCCTTAACATTTTCAAAAGTATTCTCAGGTTTTAACTGGGGTGCTGTTAAGAGGTCACTTTTACGGTTATATGACTCGTTATGTAAATGAAAGCTTGAGTATGGTTGCCAAGTCTACTCTTCAGCATGTGCCAGCAAACTTAAGGAGTTGGATGTAGTTCATCATGCTAGTCTAAGAATACGCTCTGGTGCATTTAAGAGATCTCCAATTGAAAGTTTATATACTGGCACTAGACTTACGTTGAGAGGAACTGGGGTTGCAGTATATGTTCAACTTAAGAGGTTCCCAAAAAACCCTGCAGCATCTATTCTTAACTAAAACGATCCACAGCATTTTGCAAATGCTAGAGCATCCAAGCTTTTTCATGTAAGAATTAATGCTGCGATTGACAGTGTGTCTATTAAAGACCAAAAAATTAAGGCAATTCTTTGCTCTAAGTTGCCTCCTTGGATGACCCCAGAACCATCAGTTTGCCAAAAAGCTGTGGTTAAAAAAGAAGTGAAGGCTCGTTTTCATGATCATGGCCAAATACATCGGGTTCTGTTAAACTATTCTCTGATGGATCAAAGACATCAAGTGGTGTTGGTTGTGCTGTTGTTCATGGAAATAGCTCATGTGTGGGCAGACTTTCTAATAATACCTCTATTTTTACAGCTGAATTAATTGTATTAGCCAAATCACTTGAGAATGTTTCTGCTTTACAGGGTAATAATTTCACCATATACTCAGATTCTTATAGTGCACTCATGGCCATTAAGCAATACAACCATAAACATCCAATTATTCAATATATTCAAGAATGGTTGTATAGGCTTGCTTCCAAATTCAAATTAGTCCATTTATGCTGGGTCCCTGCCCATGTAGGTATTGCTGGTAGCGAACTTGCTAACCATGAAGCAAGAGATGTCATTACTAAAAATGACATTCTCTTCCACCATATTCTTATTACTGACATGAAATGGACTGTTCGCTTATGTATAAAAAATAATGGCAAGCAAGTTGGTTGTTTCCCTTTGTGACCAACAATAAAAAGTACAGGAAGATCAGACAAAGTATTGAACATTGGCTATCTGGATTCCAACAAAATCGTTTTGTAGAAACTAGATTAGTATGTCATCTGAGAATTGGCCATACTCAATGGACCCACTGCTTCCTTTTAGAGGGGGTACCTGCACCAGTCTGTATCCAGTGTGACTCATCTTACTGTGGAACACATTATAATACATTGTCATATGTATTCTGCAGCACGGCAGAGACATGGGTTAGTGGGGATGGGATATAACAGAACTGCTTGATTTGGATGTAGCTGTTATAACATTGTTGGATTCATCAGAGACATTAACCTTTTTAATGAAATTTAATATTGTGCTCTTGTTCGATATTAATATACACTTGCAGTTGTTTATATAAGCACTGTATATTTATGTGTATATGTATGTATTTGTATGGCATGTATGTAGAATTTGTTTTTTTTTTGTTTGGACACTCGAAATGCGAAGCTGTAATTTTGATGGGGATATCGGTTTTTATCATATTTTGAAAATCACCTTTATTTTATTTGTTTAATTCATCACCATAATTACTCATCTCAAACCAAATTCGTTATGGTGCTGAATAACCCCATGAATTCCAGTGCTTGGCTTCAAGCCTTAATCTCATATTATATTTCATTACATTCGATGTCTCTGACAGCTTTCCTCCACCTGACTCGTTCAAACAAATCGTCCCCTGACAATGAATTGTCTTGCAGGTCTTCGTTAATTACATCCATCCACCTTCGCTTCAGTCTTCCTCTCGCTCTCCCACCAGGCACTTCCATCTGTATCAGTCTCCTCCCTACATATGTCTCATCACTTGGCCATACCATTGCAGTCTTCTTTTCTGGGCATCCTTTAATAGTTCTACGACTTTTGTAGTCATCTTAGTCTTTCATTCTTGATCCTGTCCATTTTTGTCATTCCACACTTCCACTTGAGCATTTTCATCTCTACTGCATCCAATTTTTTTTTTTTTTTTTTTTTTTTTTGCATTCTCTTTATCGGCCATGTTCCTGCTCCATACATCAAAGCTGGTCTCACTACTGTTTTATACAATCTTCATTTAACCTTCATGTTGATTTTGCGGTCGCACAGCACACCTGACATCTTTCTTCAATTTTTCCATCCAGCTTGCACCGTGTTACTTCTACATCCAAATTTGCATCATCAAATACTGTTGAACCAATATATTCAAATTTTTCTTCTCGGTTTGATCTTGTCTCATCCATGCTCATTTAGGAGACTTGATCTTCATTAAAACGTATTTAGTCGTCTTTCTACTGATCTTTAATCCTGTCTTCCAGTACCTTCCTCAACTGCTCTAGTTTTGACTCCACTACGCCTCTGTTGGTGCCTCATAGATACGTGTTATCAGCAAACAACATGCATCAAGAGGATTGATCTCTTATTCCTTGAGGTAGCACATCCATAATCAGGTCAAAAAGATATGGTTAAAGCATATCCATGATGTAAACCAATACTGGTATCTATTTGGTTAACCCAAGACTGCTTCCAACCTGTGTTTTTGTTCCTTCATACATATCTTTGACCAACCACACACATGTACTTGTCCGGTGTTCCCTTTACTTGCATACACCTCCAAACCTCTTTGTGTGGAACTCTTGTCATATGCCTTTTCCAGATCAATGAATACTATGTGCGGTGTGGAACTCTTATCATATACCTTTTCCAGATCAACGAATACTATGTGCAGTCCTCTCTGATTTTCCTGGTGGTTTTCCATCACCCGTCAGATGTCAAACACTGCATCTGTCGTTTCTCTTCCTGGCATGAAACCAAACAGTTCTTCACCTACAGAAGTTTCCCTCCCGAATTCTTTGATAAATTATTCTTTCCCAGATTCTCATGGTGTGAGACATTAGCTTTATTTCTCTACAGTTTGCACAATCCTGGATGTCACCTTTCTCTTTATAGATAGGCACAATAAAGCTTTTTCTCCATTCCAGCTTGTTTATTCCTTCTTTTCCTAGGCTCTTATACACTTCTGCAGGAATTCCATCCAGTTCTATTGCTTTACAATTTTCCATCTTTTTTAGTGCCTTCTTTACTTCCTTCCTGCTGATAGTATCTATCGTACCAAGGTTCTGGAATCTATCTACAAAGAATTTAGAAATTTTTGGGGATTTTTCAATCAACAAGTATTCATAGTATTCTTTCCACCTCTATTTTATCTTATCCTCGTTGCATAAAACCACTCCATTCCCATCCTTAATCTGTTTTATATGGGAGCGGTCTTCTGTGAATTTTTCTCTCCCCCTTAGGAGTTGCTAGTTCTTCATAGATGTCCAGTGCTCTTGCCTTTTCTTGTGCAAGTCCCTTCTTTACCTGTTTCTTATGTCTATTTACCTCTTCCTTATCCTCGTGCTGTCCATGTTTTTCCCAGATCTTTTTTGCATCTTTTTTGGCTTTCACTGCCTCTTTCACTTCAACATTCCATCACCAGGTTTTGTTATTGTCAGGTTTCTTTCCAGATATCTTTGCCAACACCTCCCCACCCACTCTATCATCATCCTGTTGTGATTCCACCATTCTTACACTCCCTCTAGCAGTCTAACAGCCCTCAAAACTCTCTTGAAATTCCTGCCTCACTTCCTCATCTTGTGTCAGCTTCCACCACTTGATTGTTGGTGGGACACGTGCAGGCTTTTACTGTGTTCCTTACCACCACCCTGTGTTGTGCTGCCACACACTCTCCATAAAATGTTTGTTTCTCACTTCTCTCAGATGTGAACTTATGCACATGAGGAAATCAATTGGGCTTTCTCTTCCTCCACTCTTGTATGTAATGTACTGATCATGGTACTATAAATATGGAATGGACAGGTGTGAAATCGCCGTGTGCAGCATGCCTCCATTGCAAAGGGTGGAGAGAGCTTTGTATCACAATGCCCACCTCGCCATATTGGAGTGTAATCTCTTAATTTTCCATGACAATATCTTGTCATCTATGACATTTGTTGCATTATGTTAAAGTAAATTTAGTAGTACACATTATTCAATCTAGTAATTTCTGTTTACATGATAATACATTTAAAATAGACCTAATAGACCTGAAATTGTTAGTATTAATAAGACTGACATTAATAAGTGATCTGTAAAACTAAATTATTTATATGAACAAGCGTGTTTCTTTTTGTAATAATGACTGATATAAGTAAGCAATAAGCATAAGTCAACATAATCACAATCTAAGTCCATTGTGTAATGGTGATATGGTTAATCCCTTGGTGACACAGACTGGATAGCAAGGTGATAAGACCTAGGTAGTGCATAAAATGCAAAGTAGTATGAGGTACACGGTCGGGATGCCGAATGCATTTTTGTCGAAGGACAAGAAGCAGAAGCCAGGAAGCCGAATGGACAGAATGCCGAACAGACATAATGACGAACAGACACAATGCCGAACAGACATTAAGTCGAACGGACAAAATGCCGAATATTGCTAAGATTACGAAAGATAAATATAAGCAAAAATAATAATAGTTAAGATTTTTTTCTTCAATGAAGTTTGACTTTTCACCAATTCGATAATTACTATTTAACTGCTTGTTTAATTTACAGTTACCTAGTTTACTAATACTGCTTTGTGGTTATATATTTTTTTCTATATTCAAATTTGACTATGGAATTTATTTTTTGCGAGTTCAACCATGGAATTCACTAAGACAGGACGTGGTGGCCGAAAATTGCTTTATAATGGATATTCATACGTTGTCGATAAAACTGTTAAAGAAACTACTTATTGGAGATGTGAGCGACGAAAAGTGTGCAATGGTAGAATTAGAACGATCAGTGATACCGAACATGGACAAGCTTCAGATCATTCACATCCTCCCGACGGTGCTCATAATACCATTTTAAAAGCTTTGGATAAAATGAAGACTACAGCAGAACAAACAGAAGAGGTAGCAAGCCGTGTAATAAATAATGTCTTGGAAGAACTGCCGCTCAGCATTGCTGGTTCTATACCTAAAAGAGAAACACTTGCAAGAATGGTAAGGCGAGCAAGAAAGAATGAAGAAAGTGAAGACTTGGACATGACAACCCGTGGCGAGAATTTTCGTCTTTATGAAACCACCTCTGTTACAATTTTATCAACAGAAAATAACTTGGAATTATTATGTAAAAAACAAGCATGGTTTACTGATAGCACATTTGACTCCGCTCTTTTAAGCAAACAGCTTTATACCATACATGCCTTTGTTTTAAAAAGTAAAACCTTGCCATTGGTGTATTGTATTGCTAGTAACAAAGAAGAAAAAACATATGACGAAATTTTTGGATTTTTAAAAAGCAGAGGTGTTCAGGAGCCTGATTCAATAACTGTTGATTTCGAAAGAGCAACAATAAATAGCATTTAAAAGAACTTTCCTAATTCATCTATATCAGGTTTTTTCTTTCATTTTGGCCAATGTTTATGGCGTAATATCCAGTCTTGTGGTCTACAGCAGTGGTATGTTGAACCCAGTAATGCTATTTTCATCAAGCAGTTACAAGCACTTACTTTCGTCCCACCTGCAGATGTACATGATTTATTTGACGAATTGGTGAATTCCTTAGATGCTGAAACTGATGAATTACTAGTGATTTTTTGGTTTACTTCGAAAGTACGTGGTTAGGGATAATCCAGCGAGGTCGAAGGAGGAAACCATTGTTTGATGTTGATTTGTGGTCTGTTCACACTAGAGTTAATGATCATTTACCGAGAATAAACAATTCCCTTGAAGGCTGGCATCAGGCTTTTAAAAAGAGAATTAATGTAACCCATCCAACACTCACCAAATTACTAAAGGTTATCAGGAATGAACAAGCATGTAATGAAATTCTAATTGAGCAGGCTTCTGCAGGGATTGATATATCACGACCTAACAAGAAATACGATGCCATTAACGATAGAATAAAATCCATATTTTGTTCTTATAAGGACGAAGGATTAGCGTTTCTACGATCTCTGGCTCACAATTTTTAAATATTTTACTTTTAAAAACATTGCCGAAATAAAATAATTATCAAGCATTTTACTTTTATTTTGCTCCTTTTGTCTTTTATGTGTTCTGAAATTTCAAAACAAACAAAGAAAAAGCCTTCTTATCGATTTTCTAATGACTGAAGAAAAAAAATCTATTATTGTTTTTTTTCTTATAGTCAAATTTTAATAAAGAAAAAATATATAACTACAAAGCAGTATTAGTAAACTAGGTAATTGTTAATTAAACAAGCAGTTAAATAGTAATTATCGAATTAGTGAAAAGTTATCTATATCTCCCAGCAAATGTTATCATCCTATTATTATTTTTGCTTATATTTATCTTTCCTAATCTTAGCAATATTCGGCATTTTGTCCGTTCGACTTAATGTCTGTTCGGCTTTCTGTCCGTTGGGCTTCCTGGCTTCTGCTTCTTGTCCTTCGACAAAAATGCATTCGGCATCCCGTCCGTGCACGGAGTATAAAGACTTTGATACTTAGAAGGATACTAAATATAAGGGGTTCAACAGGCTTTAGTGGTTATTACACAACCCCATGGCAAAGACGTGAAATCGCTGTCTCAAAACATGGCATGCCATGCATGATTATTTTTATTGTATGAGATATATACGAGCTTCATTGGGTTCATTTGAAAGTGCTTTTCAAGAGCTTTTAAACGATGATAAATTTATTAAAATTTATATTAAAAAGTTTGGAACAGTAGAGTAATAGAAGCAAACCCAGGTAAAATGGATATCTGAGCATCTTTACTTAAAACACTGCAGCGCCGTATTTTCTACATGCTTAATTATATGCATTTAAAAGGGATTTTCAAGAGCTTTCCAACGAGCCTATATTTATTAAAATCTGTGGAAAATTAAGGACAACAGAGCGAAAAAGCGTCGGTAAGACTATGCTTTAATAACTTAATTCAGTGCCTTCTCCACCCTTTCCAAAGTCTCCGCGCATTGATAATCAGCGTCAATACATTTATACACGCATGTCCATTCCATGTTTATAGTTCCATGGTAATGATTTTCTATCTTTTCAAACCAGGTGTTGACAATACGAAATGAAATGACACTGCACAGTCCACAACTCTCTCTCCCTCGTCATATCTCTTGTCAACTCCCCAGCCACCATGCACCCTCTCAATACTTTTTGGGTCCTTACTACATGTCCATTCATGTCACCATCAGTAATTAATCTCTTGTTTGTTGGTATTTCACTAAACTGTCAGTCTATTTCTTCCCAAAATGCCAATTTTTCAACTTTTTCACATCCTGCTTGAGGGGCATAAACACTCATGATGTTTGCCATCTAGGCACAGTTTCACAACTATTGATTGCTCTGTCACTTGTCCTCTTCATGCTTATTATGCTGTTTTTTAGGCTTTTTGATAGAATTATTCCCACTCCATTTCTACCTTTCTTATTTGCTCCACTATATAGCAATTTATATCCACTTCCCAGCTCTTTTGCTTTATTTCCCCTCCAGCTAGTCTCCTGCACACACAAAATGCTTCTCTTTCTGCTCTCCATCAGATCTGCTATCTCTCTTCCCTTTCCAGTATCATCCCCATGTTCAAAGTTCCAACTCTCAAAACTACCACCATCTTCCTTCTCCTCGCTCTTCTCATCTTTTGGAGTCTTCTTTAACTGATGGCGCCCACTACCCAGTAGCCATTGCCCATTTATCACAAGGTGCAGGCGAGACCCCTGTGCATCACTTATGAGGGATGCCCTAGCACTATCAGATTTCTGATGAAAGTACACTGTCATATTTGCTTTTGTCTGGATTTTATGGCAGGATGCCCTTCCTGACGTATACCATCCCCATCTATCTGGGCTTGTTAATACATCCTTGTGTGCTCTGTATTTTCTAAGGAAAATGCCGTCAGTAGTCCACCAAAGTTTTTTGTGTGAATTTTGCCATAGCGGGATTTGCGTCACCTTCTATGTGCTGTGATTGTATAATTATTGTGTTTTGTCAATTCAGTTTTTGTATTATTCTCAAAACAAGAACAAAGAGTGAGGCCGCTACCTTACTTGGGTTAAAACTGCAGAAGGAATAAAGAGCCAACTATGGATCGCACACTGCAGCAAACATTTTCGGCCAAAGAACATTTTCATACTTTTTGTTATGTATGAGCTTAAGTTTCTGCAACAGCTTTGAAGTCCAGAATATGTTAAGAGGGAACAAAGCAGATTCAGCCAAGTAAGAAGCAACAAGAAGGGCCAAGCTTGCTTGTACATCAATACTGGCAATGGCAAGATTTATACAGCCCTGCAAACTACAATATTAATTGCATCCCTGTTAATAATATCAGATATACTGTACGTGCAGTAAAATTTAAAATCCAATAAAATGATTGCACAGACTGTTGAATAATGGCTGTTAGGTATCAGGCTATTAAACCTAGGCTATTATTATTAGTACATCCTTGTGAATGAAGCTTATATGGGCTGACAGCATTGGAGATGACAATTATTTTAGCATACTGTTGTCAAATTTTACTGCCTGTCGGTTTGACCCATGAATAAAGAACGATAATAATTAGTGCTGCCTCTAGAAAGTAAAACAGTAAATTTCTGGGCTCAGCCCGTGTCGCTTCGTGAAATATCCTTTTAGTTCATATTTCTAAGGCAAATATTACTAACATTACCAGAGAAAAACTAAAATGGGATGTCAGAGTATTCTGACTCGCTCACCCTATATAAAGAGGGTGTCGGTATGGTTTCTGGGGCGAGTGAAACCACTACCACGGACCTCTTGTCATTTAGATCTCTCCTTCACAAAATCCTCCTGCTAGAGAGAGCTGATACACAGCCCACTCCAGTAACTACTACTACTAGCGCTCCCACGCCAGCACGAGCGCCTCTAGCGGTCATCCTTTTCGTTAGCAGCATCCCGCACACACATGTTTTTTCTCGCTGTGCTTTTGTGCTTCCGTTTCTCGATTTATCTTTCGCCATGGAGCTCCAAGCCATCGCCGCAGCTTAGTTAAGTACTGCCTAAGTGTTTCACGTATTTTTAGCCAGCTAGGACCCGTTTTACCGCTTTTATTAGGTTCTATAACGGTGCCCTCTGCGACATGGCTACAGGCTCGCCTCACGTGTTTCATTATTCAGGCTTCTTCGGTCTCCCATACCGTTGTAGCTATGACTTGCAGTATTATATGATTACATTTTCGTGTTGTGCAAGATGTGCTCTTCTTTTTATTATGGGAATCTAGCTCGATTGAGCATATGCCTTGTTACCTTAGCTCAGTGTTCATGCATGCATGTACCTTTGTCTAGGTCTGTCAGGTGTTTTAGGACATGTGTCCTTCTCTTTTTAGTCCTACTACCCTGGCCGTCGCCCTCCATTACCACGTATCGGCAGAGGCCAGCTCCCGAGTAGTTAGGCGCCCTCCCTCCCAGCCGGTTAGCCTAGCTTCTCCAGGACATTTCTTTCTCTATTTCTGATGATTCCTTTCCTTTCTATTATGATAACACTGTTTATTTTGTTTTGCATGCTAGAGACGGTTAGAGGTAGCCTAGGCTACCGCAGTTTGCCGGGTCTATCCTACCGCGTGGCCCTACCACGTTCAAGGTGAACCAGGCGATCGCCATGAGCCACCGGCTCAGTCCCCCCACCCTGCTCCCCCCCCCTCTCCCATGGGGGGGGGAGGCAAATATCGCTCGCTCATGTTGCCACGGCAACCGTCCCATCCGGGCTCTCTCCCCTCTTCCTCTCTACCTGGAGAGAATACGGTAGTCTGTGGGGGGGAACATCTGAGACTGTCTCTTCCTACCATTCTCACCCTGGGTTCCACAGGGGGGTCTCCTGTACGCTCGGGCTCGGCTGGCCACCTCGCTCGACCGTGCTCAGACCCCCTCAGGTCCCTTACCGCTCTCTCCTACCCTGGTCACCCCTCTTACCCACCGCGCCAGTGGCGGGCTCTGCTGGCTCCGTCAGCTCCTTAAGGGGGTGACGGAGAGAAGCTCCATTACATGCATCTCTATACAGTTATAGACTGGTTACTAGTTTGGTGGAACTCCTTACCCCGGTGCGCCGGAATTATTCTAACTAGTATACCAGCCCCATTGGACACTCACCACTACAGGAGAACAAGAGAAGGCTAACACCTATTTTTATCCACTCCGGCATCCGACGAAGTGTCATATCTCTTAACGGACTTTGTCCTGTTAGTCAGTGTTGATACTCATGTATCTGTTCACTTACAGGCTACCCATTGCCAGGAATCCGGCTGTAACGCTGTGTTACAGGACCCCTGTGGCCATGAGGTCTGCCAGACCCACGCCGTCTGTGCCATCCGCTATGGGGACATAGCGGTCTGGCACCATGAAGCCTGCTCGATCTGCTATGATCTTGTGGAGCAGTTTACCTCCGGTGTAAGTACACACCGGAGTTCATTTGCTATATAAAATTTGACTATACAAGTGCAGTCCTAATAAGAGATACAAAAATGATATATTTGCATACATACATACATACATAAAAGCATCCACATACAAATAAATAAATAAATAAATATTTACATGTCAATATATATGTATCTATGAATGTATGTACATATATATCAAGAGTGTATATATACATACATACATACATATACGCATGTATACATACAAACATACAAAACAAACACACATACCACTGTTGATCAAAGCATGTAATTGTGCAGTGTATGCAGCTTTTTCGTGGCCTCTAGAGATATAAGTACATACGTTCATATATGCATACAAATATGCATTCTGCATACGTACAATCAAATGCGCATCCATATATATAAATATATATATATATGTGTGTGTGTGTGTGTGTGTGTATAATTGAATCACGAAAGTTTGGAACAAGATGAATGCATAAATAAAGGTGTGTGTGTGTGTGCGTGATTATATATATATATAATGTGTATATATATATATATATATATATATATATATATATATATATATATATATATTATATATATCAGGTATGTGTGTCTGTTTGTAAGTTTGTATGCATACATTCATACATGCATACTTGTATGAATTTATACACTCTTGATATAGAAGTACATACATTCATACATGCATACATCCATATATATAAATATATATATATATATATATATATATATATATATATATGTATATATATGTATATATATATATATATTATATATATATATATATATATATATATATATATGGATGTATGCATGTATGAATGTGTGTACTTATAAATCAAGAGCGTATACATTCATACATACATACATATTTGTATATATATACATACAAACATACAAATAAACACATATATTTGTATATATATATATATATAATATCTATATATATATATATATATATATATAATATACATATATTATATGCATGCATACACGCGCGCACACACCTTTATTTATGGATTTATCACGTTCATATAAATATATATATGTGTGTGTGTGTGTGTGTGTGTGTGTGTATGGATGCGCATTTGATTGTACATATGCATGGATGCATATTTGTATGCATGTATGGAATTATGTACTTATATCTCTAGAGGCCACGAAAAAGCTGCATACACTGCACAATTATATATTGTGATCAACAGAGGTATATGTGTTTGTTTGTATTTTTGTATGTATACATGCATATATGTATGAATGTATACACTCTTGATATATAAGTACATACATTCATACATACATATATATTTACATTTAAATATTTATTTATTTATTTGTATGTGGACGCTTGTATGTATGTTTGCATGAATGCATATTTGTATGTATGTATAAAGGTATGTACTTATATATCTAGAGGTCACGAAAACTGCATACACTACACAATTATATATTTTGGTCATAAGTGGTTTATAATATTGATCCTGGTGAATGTGGGTAGGTAACAATCGTGTTTACATGTCACATGTTTTCCGAGATACGTAGACATAAATGCTTTTACCGCAGAACCAGATACGCCTAGGTTTTCATCTACCAATATGTCTGTAGATTTATTATAAAATCGAGAATACAATCCGTTTGGGCATCACAAAGTTCAAATATTTTCACTCCAAATCGACTTCTTTTATTTGGAATATTTTGCTGAAACTAAGCCTTCCCTTCCATACCATCAAACTTTCATCTATGCATAAATCTTGGAATGGTTGAAATTTTTCCCTGATTTTGCTACGCACATTGACAAACACTAGTTTATTTATCTATTTTATTTCATTTTTATCTGGGTCTCTCCTGTGAATTATCAACGAAATGTTTTTTTCCCTTGTGAATTGTCAACGAAATGTAGAGCTAGAATTCGATGAAATCTGTCCCTTGCCATCAGCCTTCTCATTCTCCTTTTGTCTAGTATGCCTCAAGCGTAATCAAGTAATCAACGATGCGACGTTTACTTAGATGCGACATGATCATAATCACACACAGGAAGCGTACCATTTCGTTCACAGTAACCTGGGCAAACTTTCGCATATATTTTGGTACTGCATCTCCAATTGTAATCAACAAGGAATATTTATAACGGTTTGTCTCTCTAATAGTCAGCCGCATAAAGTCGTTATCGAAAAATTGAAAAACATGATCTACTTAGGAGTACTTCCTTTGAATTTTCATTTGCATTACATCTTGACGTAATGCCATGCTACTGCCGTCAAATACGATATCTCGGGGCTGGAACTTACTGGCAACCCACTCCCACATCACCTGAGTCAACTCGCAGTCGCTGTATCCGACTTCTTTCAACACCGTTACTTTCGTTAGGTAGCAGATTTTCATTATTTTCACTGTCGGTTGAAATTTCATCACTGTCTCTTGCACCAGGCGTATAATTATTCATTTAATTGCCTTCTAAATCCCATTCATTTTCATATCTAGAAAATTAACCGAGAAAGTCTACAAAATAATTATCGTCATCGAGAGCTCTTCTCTCGATCTGCCGGCGGTCAAGCTCGAAGATGTCGTACGCTTGACTCCTCCTCCTACGACATATTGATGAAAAATAATGAATTTTAGGGAAATGCACACATTTATATGAATTCACAGTATGTGAACTGGCAGATTGTAATCATATCAAGAAAAAACAGGCTAGTAGTTCAATCATCAGTCTTCCACATGAAAGGAAATTGCCAGTGACCGTATACGATACAGCCGTGTTCTGGGATACCTTAGGAAACGTATTGTATACGACCCAGTCGTATTCAAAGGGTTAAAGTCCGTTGGGGACTTTCAAGTAAGAGGAAGCCTGAACCTACTTCCTCTACTAAAAAGTTGAAAAAGCCTAGGAAATTCCAACCCTTCCAGGCTACCCAACAACAGCAGGTGGTACAGGCAGTGCCAGTCTCCCAGGTGGCACAACCCTCCACCTCGAAGAGTCAGTCCCAGCAATTCCTCCTACTGACTCCCCAGAACCAGTCTTCTACCTCTTTCGCAGTGTCACCTAGCCTTCAACCCAGTCTTTGAAAGCCTAGCTTTCCAACCCTTTAATAGGTTTGGAAGAGGCAGTAGGGCTAGGGGTGCATTTCGCCAAAGGGGCAGCGGAAGAACACCTAGCAGAGGCAAACACTCCCGGGGAGGATGTGGGTCAAGACCTGCCCCAAGTCAGTGAGGATCCTCAGGTAGGAAGGAGACTGTTCCTCTATCGCCACAGATGGGGATTCAGCAATTGGGCACAAAGTATTGTGTCCAAAGGACTGGGATGGAGCTGGATCAAGGGCCCTCCTCCATCCAAGACCTTCCTTCAACGGCCAACATCGGAATTGACGGAGTATGCTCAAGAACTCCTTCAGAAAGGAGTAGTGTCAAAAGTCAAGCATTTAAAGTTTCAAGGTCGCTTGTTCAGCGTGCCAAAGAAAGGCTCAACCAAACGAAGAATAATCTTAGACTTGTCCCGTCTAAACTTATTCATTCGTTGCGACAAGTTCAAAATGCTGACTATCTCGCAGGTGCAGACCTTACTTCCCCGTAGGGCCGTCACCACCTCTATCGATCTTACAGACGCATACTATCATATCCCAGTAGCAAGACACTTCCGCCCGTACCTAGGCTTCAGACTAGGGAACCAGGCATTCTCCTTCAAAGTAATGCCCTTCGGGTTGAACGTGGCCCCCAGGGTATTCACGAAGATGGCGGAGTCAGTAGTTCAGCAACTAAGGTCTCAGGGGATAATGGTAGTAGCGTATCTGGACGATTGGCTTGTTTGGGCAACAACCGTCGAAGAATGTCGCAAAGCAACGGTCAAAGTAATACAGTTTCTGGAACATCTGGGGTTCCAAATAAACAAGACCAAGTCCAGGCTAACGCCGGACTCCCGCTTTCAATGGCTCGGCAATCAATGGGATTTAAGTTCCCATACTCTGTCAATTCCACTAGCCAAAAGGAAAGAAATAGCCAAAGCAACAAGACAATTCCTCAAATGGAAACGAACATCAAGGAGAAACCAGGAAAGACTCCTAGGTTCTCTCCAGTTCGCCTCAGTGACAGACATTCTACTGAAGGCAAAGTTGAAGGACATAAACCGGGTCTGGCGCTCGAGAGCAAACAACAAGTCTCGGGACAGATTGTCAGCCATCCCGCCGATTCTCCGCAAGCGACTCCGCCCCTGGGTGGAGGCCAAGAATCTATCCAAGTCGATTCCTCTTCAATTCCCCCCTCCGGCGTTTGTTATCCACACAGATGCTTCTCTAAGCGGATGGGGAGGATATTCTCAGTTCAAAAAAGTACAAGGGACTTGGTCTCCTCAGTTTCGCCAGCTTCACATCAATGTATTAGAAGCTATGGCAGTGTTCCTCACATTGAAGAGGCTCCTACCAGCCAAGAAATCTCACATCAAGCTGGTATTGGACAGTGCAGTAGTAGTACACTGCATCAACAGAGGAGGATCCAAATCAAGTCATGTGAACCATGTCATGATAGCCATATTCTCACTAGCAGCCAAGTACAAATGGCACCTATCCTCCACTCACCTGGCGGTAGTAAGGAACGTGATAGCAGACGCCCTGTCTTGTTCAGTGGTCTCTGGACAGGCGTTCATTCCAGTGGATGTGCCAAAAGGTCCCAGGCCTCCAGGTGGATCTTTTCGCATCACAATCGAACCAGATTGGAAACAGTGGAAGAAAGTGTACATCTTTCCCCCAGTGAATCTAATGTTGTAAGTTCTCAACAAACTCAGGACTTTCAAGGGACAAGTTGCTCTAGTAGCCCCAAATTGGCCCAAGAGCAACTGGTTTCCACTACTTCTGGAATTGGGTCTCCGACCTCAACGGATTCCCAATCCCAAGCTATCTCAACCAGTACAAACGAGGACTGTGTTCGCTTGCTCAGGAATTCTCAAACCCCTAACTTTATGGACTTCATGAAGTTCGCGGCTAAAAGAGATGCAAACATTGATCATCAAAACATCCTTTTCTTAGAATCGGATAAAAGAGAATCAACCCTACGTCAGTATGACGCAGCTGTTAAAAAACTAGCCAATTTCCTGAAGGAAACAGAATCTCGAACCATGACTACTAACCTGGCTATCTCCTTCTTCAGATCCATATTTGAAAAAGGTTTAGCAGCCAGTACTATTACTACAAGTCAGCTCTAAAGAAAATTTTTCAATTTGGTTTTAAAATAGACTTAACAGATTCTTATTTCTCGTCTATTCCTAGAGCTTGTGCTAGGCTCAGACCATCAGAGAGACCTAGCTCAGTTTCATGGTTCTTAAATGATGTTCTCAAACTGGCTTCAGGTACTGATAACGATTCATGTAGCTATATACCCCTCCTAAGGAAAACATTATTTCTTTTAAGTCTGGCTTCAGGAGCCAGAGTATCTGAACTGTCGGCCCTTTCTAGAGACTCAGGCCATATCAAATTTCTTCCATCAGGAGAAGTTCTCCTCTCCCCAGATCAAAAATTTTTGGCCAAAAACGAGGATCCCTTAATGAGGTGGGCCCCTTGGAAGATCCTCCCTCTTCCTCAAGTCCCTTCTCTATGTCCAGTGACGACCTTACGAGCCTATCTTTCTAGGACATCTACAAGATCCTCAGGCCCCTTATTCATGAGGGAAAAAGGTGGCACTATTTCCTTAAAGGGAATTAGACAACAGATCTTGGACTTTATTAAACAAGCCAACCCAGATTCGTTCCCCTAAGTCCACGACATTAGGGCAGTAGCCACCTCAATCAATTATTTCCAACACATGAATTTTGATGACCTGAAAAAGTACACAGGCTGGAAGTCGCCGACAGGATTCAGGCGCCACTACCTGAAATCCTTAGAATCTCTTAAATTTTCAGCAGTGGCAGCGGGAAACACAGTTTCTCCTGACACTGTAAGTAGTTCAGTCGTAGATCCAGATCTCCTTTCTACCTGTCTCACCAATATCCTTCTTGTAATCGTGCCACCAGGTTATACCCTGTTTTGAGCCTTAGCTGCCAAAAGGCTATATCGTGATGTTTTCCTTATTTTTCTGCTAGGATTACTCACATCTGTATATAATCTATCATTGTCTAGTTTTAAGTTATCGTAAGTTAGCATAAGTTTAGTTTTAAATTCCTGTAAGTTATCATAAGGCTAACATAAGTTACCATAAGTTATTTTAAGTACATATACGATAACTTCTGTAATTATTACTCTAGATTATACTCCTCTAATATATTTGGTTTTTTCTTATCACCTTATAGTATTTTGAATTTCCTCAAGCTTGTGGCCAATTCTCTGGTACTATTTCACGAAGCGACACGGGCTGAGCCCAGAAAAGGGATTTTGACGAAGGAAAAATCTATTTCTGGGCAAGGGCCCGTGTCGCCCAGTGAAATATCCTTTTAGTTGTTATTTCTAAGGCAAATATTACTAACATTACCAGAGAAAAACTAAAATGGGATGTCAAGGGTATTCTGACTCGCTCACCCTATATAAAGAGGGTGTCGGTATGGTTTCTGGGGCAAGTGAAACCACTACCACGGACCTCTTGTCATTTAGATCTCTCCTTCACAAAATCCTCCAGCTAGAGAGAGCTGATACACAGCCCACGCCAGTAACTACTACTACTAGCGCTCCCACGCCAGCACGAGCGCCTCTAGCGGCCATCCTTGGAGTTAGAAGACCAAGCTTGGGCCCAAGGGTGGGTGTAAAAAGGGGGGGATTTCACTGGGCGACACGGGCCCTTGCCCAGAAATAGATTTTTCCTTTGTCAAAATCCCTTTTATGATGCTCAAGTGTATAGAAACTACAGCAGACAGAAGAAATATTTTTACTTATACATATAGTACATATTGTCCTTGATAAATGCTTAAAAGATCATTTACCTATCATTAAAGACTGCTGAGAAAATTGGCTGTCGATGCAACATGATCATAATGATGTAACGTCATCATATCTGCAAAACGATATGGCTTAACTGTAGAAGAAATATAACAGCAAAATTAAATATTGTTTATTTCTCCATACAGTACATATTGTATTTAGTACATGGTGCATAAATCATTTGACAGTTTTAGAGTATGGGGCTTCCCATTAGATGTATTAGTTGTGTCATTGTTACATAATAAACACAGCAATGGCACCAGGCAGTGCAAGTCACAAACTGGTTTGGCTATCCAATCTTTCTCCTCTATATCTATGGTTGTACCACCCAATAATACTCCAGAAAAGGTTAGTAAAATCTAATGTAAAGTTAGCTGGAAACATGACCCCTAATGACAGTATCAAATATGATGGATATTCTAGAGTTGCCTGGCATTAAAATGCTAGGAGCAGCTTATGTACTCACAGAAATTGCATTGGAAGCGGTAGAGAATCTGTCCAGATCCATGGTCATTTGATAAATGGTTCTTCTTTGATACTGGCTGTTTTTAGAGCCAAAAGCCAATTGTTTCACAGGACATGAAGTTATTGTTTAGGAAAACATTAGATTTTGCCATAATGAATATGGGCCTACAGATGATAATCGTGTTGCTGAATTTCTTAGAATGCTTCGACAGTTAGAAATTGAAGTAAAAGGTGAAACTGTCAGGAAAAAAATAGTTTTGAAAAGTGTAGGTGTTCCTCAAACCACTACTTGAATGCCACGGATTTGTTCCTATGTAATAAGTTTTCTTTGCGGTTATAGTAGATACCTATATTCGTAATAAAGTAATTCATGTTTGTAACAGAGTGTCTGATAGTTATTCTTATGATGAAAAGAAACCTTTGCCCCATAGCTAATGGTTTGTACCGGTGCTGATAACCGGATATTGGCGGACCTGTTAGGTATGTGTCGATGACAATACCCAGGTATTGGCGCCAATAAGCAGAAATTGGCGCATAGTGGCACTAATTTTCGTAGGTGGACAAGCGCCATAAAACATGATCGCCAATAATTGAGGCCGCTGGCACCTAGGGACTGCCTGCATCTTACTTCCCCACAATGCACATTTCCACTTTAGACAAATAAGGAAAACACACAAAACTATAACAAAACTTTCAGAAAAGTACAATCTCTCTTGTTGAAGTTTTGGCACATTTCAATGGAAATATCAGTGAGTGTTTTGAAATTTTACAGTTATGTGATGATATACTTTGTATGTATCAAATCTTAGGAGTCTTGGAAAGCTAAAGACAATTAAGCAGCTGTTGCCTTTACTATTTCTTGCTATAAATTGTTTCTATTCAGTTTGTAACTTGAGATCACTGGATACCTCATAAGTAATTTTTTTCTTATTTTTCCAGTTGTCATTCCAATGAAAGATTATTTCTTCGGGATTTTGTATCTTGTGCTGGTGGAACAAGTGGTGGACGTTTGGCACGATGGTTACAGCCTGACTCATACGTTGATGTCAGAGCATGTGAGGTGCTATATAGTCGAGATGATATGAGAGCAGGGTGGCCTGCTATTGTTACTATTGTAACTCGGGACCAGTACAATGAAGTGGTTCATGTACCTTCGCTCAAGGTATGTTGTGCAGTTTATACTTCAGTAAACTAGAATTTAACAATATTATGATAGGTATAAGACCTATATTTTAACAAGTTTGAAGGTGGTAGAAATTTATGGTAATAAGCAAAGAAACACTTAATTTTTGCATTAGTATTTCAGCTTTAAAGCATAGGTAAATAGAATATTAACATGATGATGTAGTTTTCAAATGGATATAAAAGATTTTAGGAATTTATACCAGATGAGTATAATAACTCCCTCTTTTGCATTTATAGGCTTGAATAGTTTTGGTTTCTCGTGTGTGTGGAATATTTGGTCCAGATTATTAATTGCAGTAATGCTTCCGGTAATCTAATATCATCTCATCGTGTGTAAGAACTGGAAGATTGATTTATTTAGTAGGGCAAATTTTTGTCTGACAATGACTTAAAAAAAATTCCTCCTCCATATCATGCCCCAGGTTTCTATAGCTATATACATAATTGGTTAGAATTTCAAAAGCTGTTCGTTCATTTACCTGTGATGATGAATATATTGTTTATGTATCCTCTTCCTACTGTTAAGCTTTTCTGATTATTGGAAATTTGGCGGCGGCCTTTTCATTAACAGACAAAGTTTCTCCAGAAATTTATAAATATTAAAGTCGTAACTGGTTCTGTAATATCAGCAACCATCATTTACTAGCAGTAAGTAGTTAAGCAATACTTATTCTGGGGGATTTGTTGAGATCTGTAACAATACTTTTTGATTTGAAAAGAATATGAGTTAGAATGTAAGAGGCAGGAATTTATACCAAAGCATACAAAATGCCTTAAACAGACTTATGGAGAAAGTTTGTTGGGCATACGTAAGAAGAATGTAACCAATAACATCCTCTCAGGTTATATTTTCTTGTCATGAACTAATTACCAATTATTGGCATTGGCACTTGTGGTGTGTTAGCAAATAATATTTCAATAATGAATGAGTTTTATCTTTTTAATTTTATTTTTATTATTTTTAATTAATGACTTGCTTTATGTAAAGCTATATTCAAGTCTGTTTTATAGTTTGTGATAGTTTATTGTAATTCGTTTTATTTTTAAATTCTTTTTGTTGATCAATATCCTTTAAGAAATGGTGATAACTACAAAATCCCCCACACAATGGATTTCATGATTTTATTCACTTGAGATTTTAAGACTAAATGTTCACATGTGTAACTTTATTTTCTAAAGTTCTAATTTGTGGTAAAACAAACTTCAGGTTTTTTCCATTTGCTTTATAGTTATGTATCATGGTTTCCATTTTTATAATTGTAAAACTTCCAAGTCTAAAAAGAACACATACTTGGTGACTACTTATACAATTAATATTCAAGCATGTTTCACCACATATTTAGTGGTAACTACAAATAGTTTTGTAAGCTGTCTATTGTAATACATATTTATAAAATGTTTGTATACAGTTTCTGTAAGGAATTGGAAAAACAGATGGTATGTTCTGTCTGAGGCAGCTAATTGAGAAATTCAGAGAGAGCTAAGGGACTTTTCAGAGAGAGTTTAGGGACTTACATGTGGTGTTCATAGACCTTGATAATGCCCATGACAGAATCCATAAACAGGCAGTTTGGAGTAGTTTTAAGGAGAAGATGGTCCCAGAGAAGTATGTATGGATGATTCAGGAGAGTATTGGAATATATGTATACCAGAGTGAGGTGCAGTGTTTTGAGAGAATGAAGGATGTGAGGTGAGGGTTGGATTACACCAGGGATCAGACCTTAACCCATCTAGTTTCAATATTGTGATGGATCACATAATGGGTGAAGAGAGATACAGAGCATATCATATGCCGATGACATCGTGGTGTGTGCAGAAAGAAGAGAGGCTCTGGGGGGGTGGAGGGTAGCACTGGAGGATAAGTAGGTCAGAGCCATCCTGCTCAATTGAATAGATGTAGAAGTACGTAAAGCATTTAGCATATGAGACAAGCAAGTTGGAACAATTGGAGAGCTTCCTCTCGAGTCCTTTGTGACAAGAGTGCCATTGAGACTAAAGGGAAAGTTCCATAAAGCAGTGGTAAGACCAGTTATGCTGGATGGTACAGAAATGGCAAGTATAACAAAGACAGAGAAGAAACTGGTTGTAGCAAAGATAGGAATGTTAAGATGGATGTCCAATGTAATGAGGGAGGATAGGATTAGGAATGAATATACATATAAGAGGGTTAATGAAGGTGGTTAAAATATCAAAGCAAGAGCAGGAGGGTAGACTTGAGATGGTACAGACACCTACTCAGGAGGGAGGAAGACCTTTTTGGAAGGCAAGCTATAGAGATGGAAGTGTAGGGTAGAAGAAGACAAAGAGACTAAGGAAGAGGTGGAGAAATTATTCGAGGGAAGACTTGAGGTACAAGGGACTTGATGAAGCAGAAGCTCACCACAGAGGTAGATGGAAGCGGATCATCCAAAACAGTGACCTGTATAAGTTAAGTATATCTTAGTTTTACCAGACCACTGAGCTGATTAACAGCTCTCCTAGGGCTGGCCCGAAGGATTAGATATTTTTACGTGACCAGGAACCAATTGGTTACCTAGCAACGGGACCTACAGCTTATTGTGGGATCCGAACCACATTGTATCGAGAAATGAATTTCTATCACCAGAAATAAATTCCTCTGGTTCCATGTTGGCCGAGCCGAGTGACCTGTATAGAAATGGGACTAAGCTTAGAAGATGATACACATCCTTTATGAGAAATTTGTTCTTTGATGTTTTTTTGCAGGTTTATTCAGTCTCTCGTTAAATTTGCTGAGTAATAAATTGAATGATCCTTGGCCCATATGCAAATGTTCATAAAATTTTTCTTGTACATTTTGAGACTGGTGATATAATTGTAAAATTCACTCCATTCCATTCGTCTCATTTTGAGACTGTTGATATAATTGTAAAATTCACTCCATTCCATTCTTCTCATGTTAAAATGATGCATCCAGACTTTTTTTCTGATATGTATGTATGTATATCATCTAATTTCACTGAAGTATTTTCAAGTAAAAATCATTTGTTCCTACACTGTATACAAGCCCTCGGTCCTTTACATAAGGGATTACTTTCAGCGTAGGCTGGAATTACGGCCGTTAAATTCTTGAACAAGGTGGTTAGGTAATAACTACTGCCTGGTAGATGGGTAGGACCGCCTGCCTGGATGTAAACACACTCACTTTGCTTTCGGCTGTCTTTCGATGAAGACGTATGTTTGTGAGCTCTTGCTGACTAGCCGTTAGTCCTTTTCCCAGTGGGTTCTTTAATTGTTTATTAGATAAATATGTATATACTTTATTTGATATTAATAATTAATTGACTGTAATAATTAATATACAAACTCACTTTTTTTTATAACCTTGATAACCGCCTTTCTACTTTGTGTTAACCCCTTCAGCACTGGGAATTACACGTGTACGTCTTTTACGGTACAGTAATAAAAGACCAGGACGTACGCGTGTACGTCTTTCATCCCTCCTCGAAAAGCAAAGCGTTTTCTTCAGCTTGGATGGTTTCCAGACACAGTATTGTTTACGAGAGAGGTGCTGAAGCTCCACCCACAATTCATTCTAACCAATGAGCGTCCGATGGACGTCGTGACGTCATTTTCATATGGGATATTAGGAGAGGTACTGGCCAACATATGCCAGTGCGCCTCAGGCTATTATCTGGGAAGGATGATGACGATTTTGTCCGTAAACCATGTAGATTTGAATTCTAAACCTTTTTCCCTTTTGATTGCAGTTATTTTGTTTTTTTTTTCAGTATCATGTCAGATGATAGTGTTTCAGAGTCAGGGTCTGAGTACCTGCCAAATCTATCAGATGATGATTATAGTGATAATTTCTTAGAGGTTGACAGTGACAAAGAGTGTTTCGAAGACATTGAACCTCTTGTCGATGAAGGCTGGCGGTTCATAACTGATCCATCTTGTGACTTGCGCCCAGACTCAGCCCCCCTTGATTCACGGAGGGTGGTAATAGGATTCCTGCTTTCACACCAGATTTCATCTGCTTACGTGATGAATTTTTTTTTTCCTTTTTTGTGGTGATGTAATTGACAAATTGTGTGAATGGATGAATGCTCGGGCAGAGTAGTACTTTCATTCAACAGGCAAGCGTAAGGTGAAAGGACTTCTGTGGAGGCCTGTTACTCGTGATGAGATGTGTTTTTTATAGCTTGCTGATGACAATGGGGGGTGAATAAACTGCCCCATATGTAAATACGTATTGGTCATGAGATGCTGCTGCTTTTATTATCATTATTATTATTATTATTATTATTATTATTATTATTATTATTATTATTACCAGTGCCGTAAACATTCATTGATGTAGTATACGCTGTTTCTGTATGAAACCTAGGAATAACTGTTTCAGTAAGAAAACTAGTACTGCTATTACCACTACTACTATTTTACTACTACTTTACTACTTTTTCTGCTACTTTATTTCTATTACTTTACTACTATTTCTACTACATTATAACTGTTCCTACTTCTGCAATTACTTTTTCCACTAAATATTCCTATTTTTTCCGATATTCTTACTATATTTTTTGTAATTTTTTGACAATGGGGTAAGAAATATTCATTGATATCCATACACACAAATTTAGAGAGAGCCAGTAATGACTGATACTCGCGGTCGACAGGGGGTCTAATGTGGTATGCAAGCATTAGCAGCAATGCAGCAGGCCGGTGGTGAAGGGGTTAAGGGTCGGCAGCAAGGGTATGCCAACATCTTTATCAGTACATATTTTCGCCCTTTAATGTTAGGACGAGACATGTATTCATCCGAAATTTACGCTTATGCTTTGGAAAATACTGAGGGGAACTTTGGAGGTTTGTCCATTGTTTCTAATGGTAATTCCTCTTCTTCGTCTTTTCGCTAGCTATTGGATGAAGATAGAAGAGGGGGCATGTGGTGTTGATGTTGAGGGATCTCCTCTCATTTTGGAGGGTGGTGCCCTTGGATGCGAGAAGAGTATCCTTATTACTTTAAATCATATTTTCTTTCTTTTACTGGCTAACAGTGGTGATAGCGATTACAGCAGTAGATGGTTAGATATTTCTTCGTGTTGGTTATCCTAACCTTGGAATTGTACCTGTGACTTGTAGCATTCTATGATATTGGTCATCAAGTGTGTGTACTGTTCCTCTGCTGGAAATCATATTCATTTACCACGCCATCCTGGAGTTTCATCAGTGGACAAAGCCTTCGCCGCTGTCCTGTGATAATTATTAACTCTATTCCTGCTGGTAAATACACCTCATCCTGTAGAAAGTGCCTCAGCGACATGGTTGGTATGTTTTTGGCGTCCCACCTCGGTGGTCGCGGGTTCGATTCTCGGCCATTCCATTGAGGAGTGAGAGATGTTTATTTCTGGTGATAGAAGTTCACTCTTGATGTGGTTCGGAAGTCACGTAAAGCCGTTGGTCCCATTGCTGAATAACCACTGCTTCCATGCAACATAAAAGCACCATACAAACAAACAATCATCCTGTAGAAGAGGTCTTGCAGAATTTGGAGAAGTCGTTATCTTCGTCTTTGGAATCATCATATTTTTCATCAGCTTCCACCCCTTCGACTTCTAAGGCTCCCTGCCGGAGAAGGAGAAGGTAGTCTCTCCCCCAAGAAATCTCATCATGGGACTTCTAAAGGTCTGCCTCCTCAAACTGAGGAGGCAGTTGGGAAGGAACGGGAACCGTCATGCTGTCCCTAGGGCCTAGAGTGTCGGGAGCTGTTGAAGCGCAAACTTTGGTTCGCACTTCTGCTGCTATTCCTAGGGGTTCTGCTCCTAACCTAAGACTAGTTACGTATCGGGCGCTCGTTCGCGAGTTCTCAGAGTGTATGTAAAACTTCAGATTCACGTGCATCCAGAGTCGGTGATACTGAGTCAGCTCACCGTCACAGCTCAGGCATGGAGTGGAAGAAAGGAGTGAATTGCTCAGGTGACTCATGCCTTGCCGGTGATCGCTATCGCGGTGATTGCTCGGTTCCCAGGGTTGACATGACGGTCCCGCGGGACCGTGTGTGCAGAGACTGATAGGGGCTTCCACATTCAGTCCTCTTGGGAGGTTTTGGCCTTGACAAGGACTTGGACGCCTCAGAGGATGGTACCTAATCTCTTCAGTCAGGTGCATGCTCAGCTCCACCCAGATGATGGTCATGGTCGCGTGACCAATCGGTCTCGGCGGTGGCAAACGATTTCCTACTGTGCGAGAGTTTCGTAACCCTCCTCAAGAAAGCGTTTTCTACAAACGATAACGCTTTCCTAGACTCACATCGCGGCCATCACTGCAGGTTGATGGCTGCCCGTGACTTGCTTCTCCTGCTAGTTCCGCAAGCAAGGCAAGCGACAGCGTCCAGTCTTCCTCACCTATTCCCTCTATTTCCTATGGCAACGTCGGGAGGGGCGAGGTGAATAGGAGGGATCCTGTAGAGTGCTCTCCTTGGGATTCAGCATCGGGGGACTACACTTCTGGAGGGATCTTAGGGTCCTACTGCATACGTCCATGTCGTTGAGGAAGGATCTTAGGTCAAAACTGGAGACTGTCTCCATGGCTTTTTCTGTCCTTTGGACAGATTTCAATTCGCAGTCCCCTATGGGTTCTTGCATTTTGGGAGCCTCAATTTTATATTCTATTAAATTGTACTACTCTCATTCCAGTCTTAAATGCTCGCATCTAGGACTGGTTTTTATGCCTGTTCCTCATCAATTTCTACAGGAGTTGAGGAGGGGCCCCACTTCGATTATCATTTGATGAAATTCGGGGGTCTCGCCGAGCGCTTAAAATTCTTTGGAATTTCTAGCGCTCTCCGAGTGTTTTGGTCTGCTACAATCTGCAAACAATTGGGCGAGATGAGAATTCCTGATACAGTGGTACCTCAAGATGCGAAAGGCTCGACTTACGAAAAACTTGAGATACGAAAGCAAATATGAAAATTTTTTCGGCTCTACATACGAAAATTGTTCAAGACAAAAAATTGTTGCTGTAAAGTCCGAGATTCGCCCGGACCACCGATAACAATTTTAAAACTCGCATGTCGCCAACTGAGTAGACTCGCCACTATCCTCCCACTCTCCCATTGGTTCCTGATGCTAGTCACTGCCATGAGATCCTTCTCTCCTATTGGTCAGCATACCTCCCATGATGCATCTACGATTTTGTTTATTAACGTAAATTCATTAGTGATTTCGTTATAGTGTACTTTATTGTGTTGTGTGAGAACTTTACTACATGCGTATACATACTACATAATATAATTACGTACAGTATATGCGTAGTCATGGGTCCCAAGAAAGTTGAAATTCACGGAAAGAAACGCATGCTCTCTTTGGAGACGAAGATGGAGATCATTAAAAAATATGAAGCTGGTATGTGATTGAGTGTCATCACCAAGGAATACGGCTGAAATCCATCGACAATAGGCACCATCCTTAAGCAGAAGGATGTCATCAAAGCAGCTACATCTTCCAAGGGCGTGACTATTTTGTCCAGCAAGAGGAGCCACGTGCACAATGAAATGGAAAGTCTTCTTGTCTGGATAAAAGACAAAGAAATTGCTGGCGATACGATAACAAAGACGGCAATCTGCCACAAGGCCAGCTCTATTTTCAGCAATTTGATTGCTCAGGCTGAAGACGACGGAGGAGAAGGGACATCAACGCCAACCCCAGAGTTAAGGCTTCACTTGGGTGGTTCGAGAAATTCCGTAAATGGACTGGCATCCATTCGGTGCTGCGACATGGGGAGGCGGCCAGCTCGGAAACGAAAGTGGCTGAAGCCTTTATTAAGACGTTCGACGAGATGACGACCAAGGAAGGCTACAGTTCTCAGCAAGTCTTCAACTGTGATGAGACTGGCCTTTTTTGGAAAAAAATGCCTCGTTGGACGTACATCACGGAGGAAGAGAAGCTACCCGGGCATAAGCCTATGAAAGACAGGCTTACGCTCGCACTTTGTTCGAATGCCAGTGGGGATTGCTAGGTGAAGCCTCTACTTGTGTATCATTTGGAGACTCCTCGAGCCTTCAAGGCCCACAAAGTGCTAAAGGAGAAGCTTCCGGTGATGTGGAGGGCTAATGCGAAAGCCTGGGCAACAAGGCTTTTGCTCACCGAGTGGGTAAATCTGTGTTTCGGCCTGACAGTGAAGAAATTCTTGGAAGAGAAGCGCCTCCCTCTGAAATGTCTGCTGGTGTTGGACAGTGCCCTTGCTCACCCTCGTGGCCTCGAGGAAGATATCCTAGCGGAGTATTCTTTTATCAAGGTTCTTTATCTTCCGCCTAACACCACCCCTCTCCTCCAGCCCATGGACCAGCAAGTGATATCGAACTTCAAGAAGCTGTATACGAAACATCTTTTCAAGAGATTTTTCGACATCACCGATACCACAAACCTCACCTTGCGTGAATTTTGGAAGGAGTATTTCAATGTTTTGATATGTATCCGACTCATTGACCAAGCTTGGCAGGAGGTTTCGAGGCGAAGCTTGAATTCCGCGTGGAGGAAACTCTGGCCTGATGCTGTATCCGCCCGAGACTTCAAGGGATTCGGGACGAGATCGTTACACTTGGCAAGTCCATGGGGCTGGTCGTCAACGAGGATGACATCAGTGACCTTCTCGAGGAGCACCAAGAGGAGCTTACGACAGATGACCTGAAGGAGTTGGAGGCCATGCAACATAACGTCGTTCAAGAAGAGTTCACTAGCAGCAGCGAGGAGGAGGAGGACGACCCTATGACAACGGCAGAAATTAAGGATGCTCTAGCTGCTTTTCATAAGGTGCAATCATTTGTAGAAGAGACACCCCGAAAAGGCTTACACAGGTCGTTTGCTTGCGCTGTTCGATGACGTTTGCCTGAGTCGTTTCAGGAACATTGTGAAAAGTAGGCAGAAGCAATCTTCCTTGAATTGTTATTTTTTAAAGAGGCCTTTAGTAGGAGTAAGCAAAAAGGAAGATCCAATTGATACTACAAAAAAACAAAGTTGAAAGTGGTGAAGAAATTGAAATTTTGTAAAAGAACGTAAAGTATAAAAAAGTAAAAAAAAAATTAATTTTAAGTTTTTTGTAAAGTTAAGTGTTACGGTTTTGTTAATGTGTTTCGTAAAGTTTAGTTTGTTTCCTGACATTTTTAATGTGTTTCGTTAAGTTAAGTGTATGTACTACATAACAAATTTTCTGCCGTTTGTCCTCCTCCTCTGTCGCCACTTTCGGAGATAATCTCACTCGAAAGGTAAGGTTCCACATTTTACTACATACGTACATATATATGTACAGTATTTCTTGTATACCATGTACAGTAGTACCTCGAGATACGAAATTAATCCGCTACGAGGCGCCTTTCGTATCATGAGGTTTTCGTATCTTGGACCACATTTTACATGTAAAATGGCTAATCCTTTCCAAGCCCTCCAAAAACAGCCCAGTAAATTTCATAATAAAGCTAAATTGACCTATAAACAATGAAATACTACAACAATTTGGACCATTCAATACCTAAATTAATAACAAAATGCAAAATAACCTGTAAATAAAGTGTATATTAGTGTACATGGTAACAAGAAATATACTGTACGTAAAATGTGGAAGCTTATCTTTCGAGTGAGGCTATCTCCGAAAGTGGCGGCAGAGAAGTAGGAGGACAAACGGCAGATAACGTATGTATGTACGTACACTTAGCTTTACGAAAACACAAAAAATTTAAGGAAAACTATAAAACTAAAATTTACGAAACACATTAACAAAACTGTAACACTTAACTTTACAAAAAACTGAAAAAGGGATTTTGACGAAGGAAAAATCTATTTCTGGGCAAGGGTTCGGGTCGCCCAGTGAAATAATCCCTTAAGTTCATTATTTCTAGGTAAATGATACTAACATTACCAGAGAAAAAATAAAAATAGGGGGATGTCAGAGTAACTTGACTCGCTCACCCTAAATAAAAAGAGGGTGTCGGTATGGTGCTAGGGCAAGTGAGACCACTACCACGAACCTCTTGTCATTTAGAATTCTCTTTCATCAAAATCCCCCTCCCTGAGAGAGCTGACACACGGCCTGCGCCAGCAACTACTACCACACATCCTCCCACGCCGACCGCAGCGCCTCTCGTGGCCATCCTTGAAGTTAGATGCCAACCTTGGGCGCAAGGGTGGGAGAACAGGGTGGGATTTCACTGGGTGACACGAACCCTTGTCCAGAAATAGATTTTTCCTTCGTCAAAATTCCTTTTCTGGGCTCAGTTTGTGTCGCTTCGTGAAATAGTACCAGAGAATTAGCACAAGGTTGGAAAATAAAATAAGGTCTCAATAAAACGAAAGAATAAAACAAATGAATATAATCTAGTTGAAAAATTTTACAAGTTATCATAACTAAGGTTAACTTAACCTAATATAATAAATGCTAGCTTAAGACATATAATTGGACTTAAAATTAAACTTAAACTAACTTATGATAACTTAGAACTAGATTTTATGAAACAATATGATTAAATATCTTAACATACATAAGTGTGTTTCCCTAGCAAAAAAATAAGGGAAAACGACACTAACTGGTTACAGTCAGTAATCAATATTTACAATTGTGAGTGCCCCTAGCAAAAAAATAAGGGGCACATCACCATAAGTAGCCTTTTTAGGCAGCTAAGGCTGAAGGACCCAATTGAACATGACGGTAAGGTTAGGTGGATTGTTAGTGAGGCAGGTAGAAAGGAGATCTGGATCTTCGACTACAACTACTGAACAGTGTCAGGAGAAACTATGTTTCCCGCTGCCACTGCCGGAAATTTAAGAGATTCCAAGGATTTTAAGTAGTGCCGTTTAAAAACTGTTGGCGATTTCCAGCCTGTATACTTCTTCAATTCATCGAAATTCATATGTTGGAAGTAATTGATAGAGGTGGCTACTGCCCTGATGTCATGGGCTTTAGTGAATGAGTCAGGGTTAGCTTGTTTGATAAAATAGAGGATTTGTTGTCTAATCCCTTATATTGAAATAGTGCCACCTTCTTCCCTCATAAAGAGGGGACCTGAGGATCTAGAAGATGTCCTGGACAGATAGGCTTGTAAGGTCGTCACCGGACAAAGAGAAGGGTCTTGTGGAAGAGGGAGGACCTTCCAAGGGGCCCATCTCATTAAGGGGTCCTCATTCTTTGCCAGAAAGCTACGATCTGGAGATAGTAAGACTTCTCCTGAGGTGAGGAATTCTACATGTCCAGCATCTCTGGAAAGGGGCCGACAGTTCTGATATTCTGGCTCCTGAGGCCAAACTTAGTAAGAATAATGTTTTTCTTAATAACATTAAATAGTTACATGAAACATTGTCAGTATCTGAAGCCAGTTTGAGAACGTCATTCAAGAACCATGAGACTGAACTAGGCCTTTCTGAAGGTCTGAGCCTAGCACAGGCTTTAGGAATAGACGTAAAGTAGGAGTCTGATAAGTCTATCCTAAAGCCAAACTGGAAGATTTTCTTTAAAGCTGACTTATTAGTGGTAATAGTACTAGCTGCTAGACCTTTTTCAAACAGGGATCTGAAAAAGGATTTAGCTAAATTAACTGTCATGGTTCGGGTGTTTGTTTCCTTCAGGAAATTTGCCAATTTCTTTACAGCAGCATCTTACTGATGTAAAGTTGATTCCCTCTTATCCGATTCTAAGAAAAGGATATTCTGGGGATCGATATTTGCATCTTTCTTAGCCACAAACTTCATGAAGTCCATAAAGTTAGGGGTTTGAGAATTCCGAGGAAGCGAACACAGTCCTCATTTGTACTGACTGAGATAGCCTGGGATTGGGAATCCGTCGAGGTCGGAGACCCAATTCCAGGAGGAGAGGATACCAGTTGCTCTTGGGCCAATCTGGGGCTACTAGAGCTACCTGTCCCTTGAACGTCCTGAGTCTGTTCAGGACTTTCAATAGAAGATTCACTAGAGGAAAGATGTAAATCTTCCTCCACTGATTCCAATCTATGGACATGGCGTCTATGGCATAAGCCAGAGGGTCCAGGTTGGGGGCCACATAGCAAGGGAGCTTGTGGTTCACTTGAGATGCGAAAAGATCCACCTGGAGACCTGGGACCCTTTGGCATATCCACTGGAATGAGTGCTTGTCCAGGGACCACTCCGATTCTAGAGGAACTGATCGAGATAGGGTGTCTGCTATCACGTTCCTTACTCCCGCCAGATGGGTGGAGGATAGATGCCATTTGTACTTGGTTGCAAGAGAGAAAATGGCTATCATGACATGGTTCACATGTTTTGACTTGGATCCTCCCCTGTTGATGCAGTGTACCACTACTGCACTGTCCAAAACCAGCTTTATATGGGAATTCTTGGCTGGTAGAAGCCTCTTCAGAGTGAGGAATACTGCCATGGCTTCCAATGCATTTATGTGAAGCTGGCGGAACTGAGGCGACCAAGTCCCTTGAACTTTCTTGAATTGGGAGTATCCTCCCCACCCGCTTAGAGAGGCGTCCGTATGGATAACCAACGCCGGAGGAGGGAACTGGAGAGGAACTGATTTGGACAGATTCTTGGACTCCGCCGAGGGGCGGAGACGTTTGCGAAGAACCGGCGGAATTACTGACAACTTGTCTCGAGATTTGACATTTGCCCTTGAGCGCCAAACTCGATTTATATCCTCCAATTTTGCTTTTAACAGAATGTCTGTGACTGATGCAAACTGAAGGGAACCTAGGATCCTTTCCTGGTTTCTCCTTGACGTCTGTTTGCATTTGAGGAATTGTCTTATTAACTTTGATATTTCTTTCCTTTTGGCTAACGGAATTGACAGAGTGTGGGAGTTCAGGTCCCAATGAATGCCGAGCCACTGGAAACGAGACTCCGGCGTTAGCCTGGATTTGGTCTTGTTTATTTGGAACCCCAGATGTTCCAGAAATTGAATTACTTTGTCTGTGGCTTTGAGGCATTCCTCGACGGTTGTTGCCCAAATGAGCCAATCGTCGAGGTACGCTACTACCATTATCCCTTGCGACCTCAGTTGTTGGACCACTGATTCCGCTATTTTCGTGAACACCCTGGGGGCTACGTTCAGCCCGAAGGGCATCACTTTGAAAGAGAATGCCTGGTCTCCTAGCTTGAAGCCTAGGTATGGGCGGAAGTGTCTCGCTACTGGGATATGATAGTATGCGTCTGTAAGATCGATAGAGGTGGTGACGGCCCCACGGGGAAGTAAGGTCCGCACCTGTGAGATAGTCAGCATTTTGAACTTGTCGCAACGAATGAATAAGTTTAGACGGGACAAGTCTAAGATTATTCTTCGTTTTGTTGAGCCTTTCTTTGGCACGCTGAACAAGCGTCCTTGAAACTTTAAATGTTTGACTCTTGATACTACCCCTTTCTGAAGGAGCTCTTGCGCATACTCTGTCAATTCCTTCGTTGGTATTTGAAGGAATGTTTTGGATGGAGGAGGACCTTTGATCCAGCTCCATCCCAGTCCTTTGGACACAATACTTTGTGCCCAATTGCTGAATCCCCACCTGTGTCGGAAGAGGAACAGCCTCCCTCCTACCTGAGGGTTCTCACTGGGACTGTGCAGGACGTGCTCCGCGCCCTCCACGGAAGTGTCTCCCCCTGTTGGGTGCCCTTCTGCCACCCCTCTGACGAAATGCACCCCTAGCACTGCTTCCCCTTCCAAACCTATTGATGGCTTGGAACGCCTGGCTTTCGAATACCGGATTGAAAGCTGGGGAAACAGCATAGGAGGTCGAGGGCTGGTTTTGAGGCGTCAACAGGAGGATGGGCTGGTTCTGGTTCTTGGAAGTCGACGGTTGCACGGGTTGTGAAACCGGGACTGCCTGAACGAATTGTTGCTGCTGCTGTGCCTGGAAGGTCGGGAACTTCCTGGGCTTCTTCAATTTCTTAGAACCAGAGGGGGTGCTTTCTGGCTTCCTTTTGCTAGAAAGACCCCAGCGGACCCTAAGGCTCTGGTTGAGCCTGGTGGCTTCATGATGAACCTCATTTACAGCAGCTGCAGGGAAGAGGTCAGCTCCCCAGATCGAAGACGACAGCAACTTATTCGGTTCATGCCTTATAGTTGCTTCCTATAGGACATGTATCCTGCAGTTTCGTCTTGCCACTACAAAGTCGTACAGATCCGACTGTACGGTTTGCGTCTGTGCCTTAGCCAGGAGCTTAAACAGAGGCTCCGTACCATATGTCATGGCGGCAACCTCTGTCATCACTAAGGCATTAAGTGTCCTTCCTAACCTGGTCCTTGCGTCGAATTCTGCTTGGATCAAGTTGTCCGGCAGTCCTGGGAGTCTCTCGCTGAACTGTTCGATAGCACAGTCTGGTTTGAGTGTCCCAACTGTAAAAGATGCCGGAAGGTCAGCCCAGAGGTCCTCAGAAGCTGGGAAGAGTGGGGACGTCGGGTCCGACTCTCTCAGTTGAGGGAGAGGCTCCTCTTTCATGGCGGCCTGGATGGTAACTTTCGCAATTTTTGTGGTGAAGGGGAGTGGTGCCTCCTCCTCCGTCACAAAGATTGTGAATGGGCTTTTGAATGCCTGAAGCCTAGTATTGGTGCAGTCCCAATCTTCCAGACATCTCACCCATTCCCTCTGAGCTTGTTCCTGACTGTAAATTACAGTTTCTTTCAGGATCTTATCTTCTCTATTTAGGGCTGCCTCAGTCAATCTAGCATACCCCATGAAAGTTGGTTGAAGATCGGCGGGGTGGAACTTGAAGTCCTCGATACGACAAGTTCCACAGTCAGGGATTGAGATCATTCCGTCCTTGATGGGTGCGAAGGCTGCTACCCTCCAAGGATTACTCATGGTGAATGCGGGGAGAGAGTCGTAATCGGGCATTGGAGTCACTCCGGCGCCTGCCAGAGGAAGAACTGCTGGGGGATTCTGGCTAAGACCCGCCAACAAGTTCTCCTGGTTCGTCAGCCGATCCGATATGTTCTGGATCGACTGACCGGACTGCGCGAACGAGGTGGAGATCTGGGCAAGCATCTGGTCAAGCCTATCGTTCACCATTGCCCCCACCATGTTCCCCACCTGTTGCATGACCCCTGCTGTAAAGGAGTCGGGATCGAAAGGGCCAGAGGTACTGGTCACAGCAGGGGTCTTCGGACGAGCTCCGGTGGACGTAGACGGTACTGGTTCGGCGGGAGCGCGGACCTTCTCTTTAGAGGACTTGCCCCTAGACCCTTTGGAGTGTGAAGAAAAAGATGTCTTTGCTTTCTCTGCTCCGGGATGGTTAGCCGGAGTCTTATGAGAAGATGAGGCCGAAGTCGTCTTAGAAGACGACCTCTCCAGGGTTTTTTGCTCACGTTGTCCTTTCACCTTAGGAACAACCGAGGCAGAAGACGTCCTAGCCGGAATTTCCAATGCGGAAAATCCTAGGAATGAAGCAGAAGAAGGGACAGGAGATGAAGATCCAGACGCGCCCAAGGGAAGCCCTTGAGCGCCCAACAAACCTACCTCAACCATCAACTCACCTTCCCCTACCGTCATAGGCTCCACGTTAAGGTCCAGGGTGGCAACGTCCGCTGTGATCTCCGGGGCTCCCCCTTCTGCCAAGGCCTGCTCCACTTGCAGCTGGATGGCAGCGATAGCCGGCGCTGCCACAACAGGGTCGACGTAGCCGGTCGACTTGCCGCCTGGGAAGATTCAGACAGCCATGTTCTTGTCTAGTATATACGGCTGCCCCTTCGGTGCATTCTTCCCGAAGCCACCTACCCAGGCTTTCAGGGTGGCCGACACGGCGGCAGCCTGAAACAAAGGGTCATTGTAGTCCTTACAACGAAGCCCCGAAGATATATCATTAAAACTTACAACTCTAGTCGACTATAAGTAATTTTAAACCAAATTATCTGACAGTATATACCTATGCCGGTATATACTTACTCCGTTAGAAAACTGTTCCACAAGCTCGTAGCATATGGAGCAGACTTCGTGATGCCACACGATCAATTCATTGTGGCGGACAGCACAGGGAGCGTGGGTCCTGCAGACCTCATGACCACAAGGGTCCTGCAGGACGGCGTTACATCCAGCCTCCTGACAGTTGGTAGCCTGTAAGTGAACAGATACTTAAGTATCAGCATATGCTAACAGGACCCCTCATAAGATATGATGCTCCGCTGCATGCCGGAGTAAAATAAATTTTTGGGCATAATCCTCTCCTGTAATCCGTGTGAGAGAGTCCATAGGACTCTGTAAACTGGTTTGAAAACTCCGGTACACTGGAGTGAAGATTTCCGCCAAACCAGATACCTGCTCATATACATATAGTACACTGAGGTGAGGGTACAACACAGCGGAGAACGTGAGAAGATTATCTATAAAGTTAAACAAAATAACACTAAAACAAAACAAATAATAGTTTGTGCGGAGCCTCGCTCCGCTGTAGAATGCTTCCGCCAACCCACGGGGCACACAGATGGTGAGCGGGTGCTCCGCCGGAAGACGAAAGAGACTACAACAACCATATACAGGGGAAGCATGTAAGGTCTACTCTGTATTCCCCGCCCAAAGAGCTGGCGGAGCCAGCTATACACGTAAAGATAGGGAGGGAAAAGGAGAACAACCATAGAACGCCGGAGAAGGCCCGGCGGGGTGGCCAACCCAACCTGAACACACCGGGACCTCCCCGGAGCTCAAAGAAAACGTGACTGGTCCAACAGGACCCTCCCTGAAGTCCGTGACACCCGTATCCCCCTTGGTAGGGAGGAAGAGGGGAGGGGTGCCCAGATGGTTGCCATAGCGACCGTGAGCGAGCAAGGACTAATCCTCCCTCCACGTGGGAGGAAGGGGAGGGGGGGTGACTGGGACCAGGGCGATCAGCTGGCTCAACGCGAGCGCAGGTGGACCACAAGGCGATAATGCAACAAAACATAGCCTGGGTCAAACTGATCGCCCCTAACATGCAACCCATATCAAGTACATCGTAATAAAAAGAAGAGAAGGAAATCACGCTTGGGAGAAAATGGAGGGACGTCCAGGAGAAGTAGGCTAGTCTCCCCGAAGGGGAACGAGCAAACCACTCGGGAGCTGGCCTCTGCCGATACGTAAAATGGAGGGCAACGGCCAGGATGGCTGGACTAAAGAGTAATATCAATAAAATAATTCAAAATAATAACCCACACGCCTAAACACCTAGACAAAGGGACATGCATGCATGAACACTAATCTAAGGCTTAGGCAAAGGATTTCCGAATAGTACGATGTAAAGCAATAGAATGGAGTGGAATCTTCTGTACCACGTAAAAATATCTCATGATAAAGGCATATATACACAAGGAATAGTTACCACGGTATGGGAGACCGAAGTAGCTAACCGAGCACGAGGCGAGCCGGCAAGGCGAGCCATGCGCCAGACCAGGAAGACTACCTAAAAAATGGTAAAAACAGCTCCTGGCTGGCTAAAACTAGTATATAACCTTTCGGGGTACTTAACTTAGCTGAGGCGATAGCTTGCAATTCCATCTCGAGTGAAATTAATCCTAAAAAGTGCACAAAAACACAGAGCAATTGCAGACACGTGCGTACAGAAGTTCGCTAACGAAAAGGATGGCCACGAGAGGCGCTGCGGTTGGCGTGGGAGGATGTGTAGTAGTAGTTGCTGGTGCCGGCCGTGTGTCAGCTCTCTCAGGGAGGGGGATTTTGATGAAAGAGAATTCTAAATGAAAAGAGGTTCGTGGTAGTGGTCTCACTCGCTCCAGCACCATACCGACACCCTCTTTTTATTTAGGGTGAGCGAGTCAGTTACTCTGACATCCCCCTATTTTTATTTTTTCTCTGGTAATGTTAGTATCATTTACCTAGAAATAATGAACTTAAGGGATTATTTCACGAAGTGACACGAACTGAGCCCAGAAATTAAATTTTTTTTTTTTCTTTTTTTTTGCTTTTTTATTTTTAACTTTTTTTTTTTTTTTTTTTTTTTTTTTTTTTTTTTTCGTAGGCTTTTTTTAAAACAGAATTTCAACTCCATCACCACTTTCAACATTCTGTTTATCACTTGGTTCTTCTTTTATGCTTTCAACTTTCTTTTTTTCATCACTTGGTTCTTCCTTTTTTATTTCAACTTTCTGCTTTTTATCACTTGGTTCTTCCTTTTTGCTTACTCCTGCTAATGCTGAAGGCCTCTTTAAAAAATACCGATCCAAGGAAGATTGCTTCTGCCTACTTTTCACAATGTTCCTGAAATGACTCAGGCAAACATCATCGAACTGCGCAAGCATTCGACCTGTGTGAGCCTTTTTGGGGTGTCTTTTTTTTTATAAACGATTGCACTTTATGAAAAGCGGCTAGAACATCCTTAATTTCTGCCGTTGTCATAGAGTCCTCCTCCTCTTCCTCACCGCTGCTAGAGAACTCTTCTTGAACGACGTTATGTTGCATGGCCTCCAACTCCTTCAGGTCATCCGTCGTAAGCTCCTCGTGGTGCTCCTTGAGAAGGTCGTTGATGTCATCCTCGTCGACGACCAACCCCATGGACTTGCCGAGTGCAACGATCTCATCAAGATCTGGTTGGGAAACAGTTTCGGGATCGCCAACTGTTTCGGACTCTGCAGCACCAGCTTTGCCCACATGGAATCCCTCGAAGTCTCAGGCAGATACAGCATCAGGCCAGAGTTTCCTCCACGAGGAATTCAAGCTTCGCCTCGAAACCTCCTGCCAAGCTTGGTCGATGAGTCGGATACAAATGACGATGTCGAAATGCTCCTTCCAAAATTGACGCAAGGTGAGATTTGTGGTATCGATGATGTCGAAACATCTCTTGAAAATATGTTTCGTATACAGCTTCTTAAAGTTCGCTATCACTTGCTGGTCCATGGGCTTGAGGAGAAGGGTGGTGTTGGGTGGAAGAAAAAGAATCTTAACGAAGGAATATGTACTCCACTAGGATATCTTCCTTGAGGCCAGGAGGGTGGGGAGGGGCATTGTCCAACACCAGCAGACATTTCCGGGGGAGGCGCTTCTCTTCCAAAAATTTCTTCACTGTTGGGCCAAAATACAGATTTACCCACTCGGTGAACAAAAGCCTCGTTACCCAGGCATTTGCATTAGCCCTCCACATCACTGGAAGCTTCTCCTTCAGCACTTTGTGAGCCTTGAAGGCTCGAGGAGTCTCGGAATGATACACCAGTAGGGGCTTCACCTTGCAATCCCCACAGGCATTTGAACAAAGTGCGAGCGTAAGCCTGTCTTTCATAGGCTTATGCCCGGGTAGCTTCTTCTCTTCCTCCGTGATGTACGTCCGACGAGGCATTTTTTTCCAAAAAAGCCCAGTCTCATCACAGTTGAAGACTTGCTGAGAACTATAGCCTTCCTTGGTCATCATCTCATCGAAAATTTTCTTAAATGCTTCGGCCGCTTTCGTGTCTGAGCTGGCAGCCTCCCCATGCCGCACCACCGAATGGATGCCAGTCCGTTTACGGAATTTCTCGAACCAGCCATGCGAAGCCTTGAACTCTGGGGTTGGCGTTGAAGTCCCTTCCCCTCCGTCGTCTTCGGCCTGGGCAATCAAATCACTGAAAATAGCGCTGGCCTTGTGGGCAATTGCTGTCTCCGTTACCGTATCGCCAGTGATTTTTTTGTCTTTTATCCAGACGAGGAGCAGCCGTTCCATCTCGTCGTGCATGTGGCTCCTCTTGCTGGACAAAATAGTGATGCCCTTCGACGGTGTAGCTGCTTTGATGGCATCCTTCTGTTTAAGGATGGTGCCTATTGTCGACGGATTACAGCCGTATTCCTTGGCGATCACACTCAATCGCATACCAGCTTCGTACTTCTTGATGATCTCCATCTTTGTCTCCAAAGAGAGCATGCGTTTCTTTCCGTGAATTTCAACTTTCTTGGGACCTATGACTACGTTATCTTGTACGTAATTTACGTATAAGTTACACTAAAGTTTTTGCACAACACGATAATAGTACTGCAATGAAATCACTAACGAATTTAAGTTACTATACGAAATCATTGGACCGAACGAATGCCGCGTGCGTACGATAAAGATGTTGGTACGAAGAGGCCAAGGTAGGCACGCCACCACGTACGTATAAGATGCATGATGGGAGGGATGCTGTCCAATAGGAGAGAAGGATCTCATGGCGGTGACTAGCATCAGGAATCAATGGGAGAACAGGAGGATGGTGGCGAGTCTACTAGTACTAAGATGGCTGCGCGCGGCGCGAGTTTCAAAATTGTTATCCGGGCAAATCTCGGACTTTCAGAAACCTTTCGTATCTTGAAAACTTTTCGTATTTAGAGCCATTAAATTTTTCGCTTTGGCTTTCGTATCTCGAGTTTTTCGTAAGTTGAGCCTTTCGTATCTCGAGGTACCACTGTACACTAATACACTATTTACAGCATCATGCATTTTTCAGTTTTGCATTATGCCATCTACAGCAAGCACAGACAGGAGTGTCAGGTTATACATATATGTATTCAGTTGGACATGATG
The DNA here is from genome assembly GCF_015104395.2 of Macrobrachium nipponense. NCBI lineage: Eukaryota > Metazoa > Arthropoda > Malacostraca > Decapoda > Palaemonidae > Macrobrachium > Macrobrachium nipponense. The sequence continues at coordinate 47,159,133 of NC_087205.1, read as the reverse complement.
AGCATACAGGGGGATAAATGTGATTTGTCTTTTTATCGTAAAGAATGGAAGGAGAGGTCTTATAAAAAAAATCAATATTTATTTTAAATACTGAAACAAGAGAGAGGCTGATAGACGATATAGGCAGTTAGTTAGGTTTAGCGAAGAGTGTGCTTCATCTATTCCTACTTCTTCCACTGTTGCATCTCTTCTCATTCCTCCTTTGCCATATTATGTTTGATTGATTCCTCTCTCTCCTCTTCTGCTCTGTCTTCAAACATTCCCTATGCAGTTCAGGAGAAACTAACAGGTGAACTTGAAGAAGACATGAATTTACTGTTATCATCAACTGTTTCTGATGTTAACTCTCCCCTTCTTACTTAGTCACCCCTTCCATCTCATCGTATTCCTCATCTTTTGACAACTGTACCTATTTGTAATAGCAGCCCCTCCTCTTCAGCCGCTTTTCTTGTTGAGCAGATGGCTCCTGCTGTCGTCTCAGCAGGGTTGTCAGTAGAGTTGAAGTTTTTGTCTCTTCTGGGTTTGTTGTTGAATTTCCAGATAGATGATTTGTCGACTGTGGAGTCAGGAGAGGACACTCTACCTTCTCCCATCCAGCAGTCTCGCTCCAAGCAGGTCGTCTCAGTTTCTAATGAGTCACCTGCTCCATCCTAAATCTTGTTCTTCTCAACCACCTCCTGTAACGTCATTGCTGGTGGCTCCCTATTATGTCACTGTCTCAGGCGCTTGCTGCCTCTCCATTCCAGTGTGTGGCGTTGCCAGTTTATGCTGCCCTAGTCCTTCCTTAAACTGACAACATTCAATTTCCTTTTGCATACCGTATTACACCAGGTAATATCAGCGATGCCATAAACAGCCTACCTGATAATAAATCGCCCAGCTGTGATGGTCTTCCCATGGAGGGTTTCAAATTCTGCCATCCGATAATTTACGTTTTGCTAGCTGCCTTATTCAGTGCGTGCATAATTCACCAGGTTCTTCCAGAATCCCTACTCTTGGTTCACTTGATACCATTAATAAAAAACAAGCTAAAGGATGCAGCAAACCACTCAACCGACACCTGCATCTATATACTGAAAGAATTACTGAACTACTACCTATCATCAGCCTCTCCTGTTTTCCTTTGTTTTATGGATGTGAGAAAAGCATTTGACAGAGTAAACTACCTGAAGCTCCTCCTCAAGCTGCATAAAAGAGGCCTACCCCTATATCTAATTGGCATTTCACATTGCTGGTTCTCCACACAGCAATTGTGTGTCAAATGGGGTAATGTATATTCGTACACCTTCAGTTCCCTAAACGGGCTTCGGCAAGGGGGTATTCTCTCTCCATACTTGTTTAATACGTACACAGATGCCTTGAATGTCAAATTAAACTCACTCCCAATTGGAGGCACTGTCAATGAAACAACCATAAACAACCTCTGTTATGCCGGTGATATGGTTCTGATTTCCCCATCAGTGCAAGGTCTCCAACGACCCATCGACACTTGCCGCCAATATGCAGAAGATTTTGATATAATTTACAACGAAACCCAGACCCAGTGCATGTCGCTGCTCCCGAGATTGCTTAAGCATACTGCAGAACCACAAATTTTCCTCGGAAACCATGGGCTGGAATTTGTACACGAATTTCCGTATTTGGGTCACATTATCACTAACAACCTAAAAGATACAGCAGATATTGAACAGAGGTGTCGTAAACTATGTGCAACTGGCAACATGATTGCAAATAGGGTTGCCTTCTGTCACCAAGACGTGAAACTGCTGCTCTTCCGCACGTACTGCTACAGTATCTATGGGTGTTCCCTCTGGACGAACTATGCCCGAGAGATCATGAGACGTATCACTATTATGCACAATGACATTTTGAGACGCCTCACAAACACTCCCGCTACCACTCCGCCACACAGAAGTTCATAGAAAACCACCTGGACAACTTAAAAATCATTGTAAGGTGAACAATGCCCAGTCTGGTAACCCGAGTGAGAAACAGCAGCAACTCACTCATACAAAGCATCCTAAGGAGTGAAGCAAGAAGATCTAAACTGTGGGAAAGATGGGAAAATGAGGCCTTTGTCCCCTAAAGGACTTAATCTCTGTATTGGCAAGATGTCATCTGGAGATTCGGTCATTATTATATTTATTGCTGATATTTTACTTTTTCATTATTACTGTGAATACTATCAAGTTTAAAATTTTTTTACATTCAATTTTTGTATTTAGCCCTCTGGATCTGACTACTGTAACCACCTACATAAGGTCTCTAGTTGAAATTTAAGTTATATAATCTTTGCGCTAACTGTTATAACTCTCAATGCATTTTTTTTCTTACCAATACTACTACTGTTATTACCAGTACTTATTATGATTACTATCTTTTATGCTACCTCAGCTATTTTGTGGATAAGTGCCGATTATTCTTTTTTTATCATGTTGTCTCATGTATCTAGATTGTGTTGTTTCTGTCTGTATTTTATATATTCCATGTATATGGCCCTGAGCTGAAAAAACTTGACAGATCTTGACCCCAATTCCAATGGTTCTCCATCAGTTTTTAAGTGCTTCATAGATTTTGCTGCTTTGCTTTATGCTTCTGTTCATTATGAATGAACCTGTTCGGTGGCATTCTCTTTTGTGTGCTTCTACCCAGGTCACTGTTCAAGGGAATAGGAAGTTTAAATAATCCGATTCAGTTAAGGCATGTTTAGAGACAATCTCAAAAGTTTTATCTCTTAAAGCAGGATCTCAGAATGTGACTGCTTTGGTTTTCAGTTTTATGAAGCCACATAAAGCTTCTTGCTATGGTATGTATACTATATGATGCCAGAGCTTTGTCCTTTTTCCTTTAAAGAAGCAAGATTTTTCAAGTTACTTGACCTGAAGAAATGAAAGGCTCTCAAATCTAGTAAGGTACTTTACCTGATAGTGAGACAGAAGCGCTCATGAAATGGGTATGTATATCTTTCTATCGAAGTGCTTTCCTTTGTTGAAATCACCTTTAGCACGACTGTTCATTTACTGTGCCAGATGAAACAACATATGAGTCCTGAAAGGGCAACAATTCTCCACTTCTTTGTGTTGATAGAGCTAATGTATTACCAGCGCTTTGGGAGAGCTGTCTCTTGTTTTGACCAATTCATTTTGAAGCAATTTTGACTTGCCTTATGAACATCGTCTTAAACCCAGTGGGGGATCCAGAAATCATTCACTGGAGGTGCATTTAGTATCATCATATACACATAACATTTACACATACAGTACACATTATGTATATCAATATTTATATATGTATGTACAAATATGTATACACAGTAGTAGTTGTTGTACAGTTTTTGTTGTTGTTGTTGAAATAATCATTAACTTTTCTACTACTAATGATTTTTTTTAAGGAAAACAATGTTCTATTTCATATCCAAGGGTGGGGTGCACATAATCAGGTGCTCCCACCCTTATATCTGCCATTGCAGTTAAACTCCACATGTTTAATTAAAGCCTTTGCTTAAGATGTCTTGAATCTGGGGAGCAGGCAATTCTTTGTACAATCCTTATAGTATGTAGTGTCCTCCAGATTCCTGTGCCTGTGGCCACTCCTACACTTAAATTTCATGCAGAATATTGACCCAAACCTCCTCAAGTTCATACACACCCTACAAGACCTTTTGAGGTGCTCATGGTTCCCATTCTAAGGGAAAAATTTGCAAAGGCAACAGTAATTGATGTTTTGAGCACTCAAGGGTTAATAGGAGGTTGTCTACGGTGGTTTTGGAGTGTGTCTTGCAAAGCTTTGGAACAGAACCTTGGATGGTGAAGGTCTCGGGGAAGGATATGTTGTACCTTTTGTTACACCCAACCCTGTCAGAGTCCCTGATATCCTTCCTGTTGACTTTCATCCTGGAGAGAAGTTGTGCGTTTTGCAGGAGATAAGACAGTTGTTATACAAGGCAGTTATCAAGCCAGTTTTAGATGAGTTGCTGGGGTTTTACAGTCACCTTTATTTTGTTCCCAAGTCCTCAGGAATCTGGAGACCAGTAATGAGCATCTCCAGTGTCAACAATTTTGTTCATCTGACCCCCTTTTTGGTAGAGTCATCCAGTTTGCTCCTTGCTGCCTTCTTGGTCAAGGAAGTATCTGCATTTTATCTTTAAAGGGAAAGTTTTCTAATTCAAAAGCAATTGTTTCGGTCTGAGCACAGTACTACAAACTTTCACCCTCTTTTTAGCACCAGTAGCAGGATGAAGTCATCTGTTAGGAATCTGAGTTCTCTTATACTTGGATGACTTGTTAATTTCTGCCAACTCCTTTCAGGCAGTTTTGAAGATAAAGGATTGTCTTCTGCTTCTGGCCTTGGTGTTGGTATTCTGACCATTGTCAACTAGTAGTCTATGCTTTTTCTAAATAAGTCAATTGTCTGCCAGGGGACAAAGATCATCTGTCCCTTTTTAAGTTTTCAAGCTGTTCCATTGGATAGATGGGTAGACAATTTTTTGTCTAGAGAATTTTGAGGCTTAGAAATGCCTCCTGGCAAGAAGGACCCCTCTCTTTTGGGACACATGGCCTCTTTAGAAAAGTTAGTCGAAATGTACCATCTGTGAATGAGACCAATTCAATTTTACCTGAAGAATACACAGGAGAGGTCTTGTCTTCCATACATGACACTTGTTAGTTCCTTCAAAACTTTGGTTCTCTTCATTGGTGGGGAGATGGGTCAAGAGGCGGACAAGATGCGTATAAACACTGTAAAGCACTTTGGCAGTTTGGAAGGATCTTATGCAAGTGGAATATCTAGTTAGAGACAAGACAGTAGTGGTATACCTAACAATTCAGCCTCTCCTTTGTATATAAGGAGGCACAGAATCAAGGGGTTTTGTACAGGCTAGAAGAGGATTTTCTCATGTGTATTGAGTCCAGGAACATTATTTTACCATAGTTTGTCCGAGGGAGAAACAATGGTTTCTTCACCCAAAAGTCTTGTCAGAAGTTATCAAACCTTTGGAGAGCCCTGGACACCAGTGTGTTTGTGTTTGCCCAAAATTAAAAAATCCCACTTTACAGCACTCTTATGCCAGGATCACAGGCATGGGCAGTCAGTGTTTTTCTTTAAGAGTGGTCAAATTTGGACTTGTTCACTTTTTCTCTATTTTAAGTTTTGAGGAAATATTGTTCTCAAGTTAAGTGTCGGAGAACTTGAGGGTAACAGTGATAGTTCATAGATGGGCCCAAAGGGAATGTTTCCTGAGCTACCTCTCCTGGTAGTAGGCATTCCTCACCTTCTGCCATTCAGGAAAGATCTTAAAAAGTCACATTTAAGAACAATCTATCCTAATCTCCAAATACTTCTTCAGACTGTGTGGAGACTGCAACAATCTTATGTGAGCCTGAGACTTTTCAGGAGTCGGTAGGGAATCAATCTCTGTCTAGAAGGCCCCCTACTGTTAGAATGAATAGACATAAGTGGTCAGTTTATCAATTTTGGTGCTTATCCCAATATCCAGTACCTGTACATCTATATATAACTTGATTAAGTTCTTACAGTATCCCAGGTACTTAAAGTATAAAGTATCTTTCTGTTTATGGCAATTATACAGTAATATCTATGTTGTTGTCAGTCAGGGTTGTCAGTGGTTAGGAACTTCATAAGAAGGAAATAGTTTGAAAAACATTGAGGTCTATCAGTCAAGTAAGAAAATATAAGATCTTAGTTTCTGTGTGCGGGAAACGAAATTCCCAGATTTTGGATCTACAACAAGAATTGGTAATAATTTTCAAGAATCTGGTTAAATTTGAGAACAGGAAAAGGAGTTCTTCAATCATTATAGCAGCTAAGATTAGTAATAAGCTACATACATAAATTGTTAGTGAAATTAGAATGTTAACATGGGTCAGTTAGTGCAAATTAGAGAAATAAGGATAGCCTAGTATTGGTGATCAGTTTGGTTGGTATGGTATTAGCATCCCACCTCGATAGTCGCGGGTTTGATTCTCGGCCATTCCATTAAGGAGTGAGAGATGTGTATTTCTGGTGATAGAAGTTCACTCTCGACGTGGTTCGGAAGTCACGTAAAGCCGTTGGTCCCGTTGCTGAGTAACCACTGGTTCCATGCAACGTAAAAGCACCATACAAACAAACAAACAAACAAGTTTGCCATTAATGAATGTGGCTTGGAATTATATTTCAAGTAGTTGTAGTCTTTTGGCCCTTACCCACTCCTTCCTACAGCTGTAGCTATGATGTAATTCTCAAAAATTAGTCTCTTCTCTCATAAGCTATGTCCTTAGTTGTAATTGTCCCCGAATCAAAATTTACTTGAAAGGAAGTTGATAATTTATATTGAATTTAAGAACTGAAATAGGTCTGTATTTCTATTAAAAATTTAAATCTGTAACTATAAGTTCAGAACCAAGATTTCTTTGGATTTCCAGAGTATATTTTACTTTGAAATGCAGGTGGTTAAGCTTGTGCAGGTGACTTGTGTGCATCTGTTGTTTAGGATTAGGGGGAAAATAGTTGAATTAGCCAACCACCTATGACGCACATGTCCTGGGCTTTTGATCCAGATCAGGAGCATAAGAATGGGGTTCTTTGAACTGTGTCACCACCAGTTCAGGCTATTAGTATTTTGCTAATGTGTGAGAGAATCATTTGTCCAATTTTTAAGTGGTTTAAGTTAGCCCCTACAAAGAAGTAACCACAAGTTTATGCATCAGCTCTCTTTGAGAGGAACTTGTTGGGCATGCAACAGAACCTTCTTTCCTCTTTCTTTTGAGAGTTCAATAGAATCTTTATATCTGTTTTCAGATAAAATTCAGCTTCTCTTTTCTTTTTCCTTTTATTTGGCTTTTGCTGGGTTATCCTTGTACCATGTAGGTAAGGATATGTATTACCTTTTCAGGCACCATACAGAGGGATCTCCATTTTTTTTTTTTTTTTTTTTTTTTTTTTTTTTTTCGTTCACTGGTACTCTCTTAGACGCATTGGAATTTATTAATTCTATCACTGTTGAGGAGAAACTTCTCATGCAAAGATTTTTGGAGGATAGCGCCATATGGGATAAACCTTTTGGCAGAAGTGATATAGGTAAAGAGGAATTCAATTAGTTGTTATGGTGGCACCAAGTGCTCAAGGAAATTGGTTTCATCTTTAGTAGTTTTATTGGTTTCATCATTGTAGTTTTTTGCCTGTTAGTTGGTATAGATCTCTCCCCCCTAATCTCTTCTGCCTATGAATGACTCTCAAATTGTCTCTGGCTAGATCCTATGGTGTCCTTGCTAAAGGTTTTTGCTCTTACTATTGGAGCCAAAAGTGTGTACCCAAAGTAGTCCCTAATTATGCGAGAATTTGGTCGATCCACGGCCTCACAGAACTGGAAAATTGCAGATTCGCGATACACTTACCTTATTGGAATCATTCCATTAGGGTCAAGGCAAATGGCAACTTACCCAGTCAAACTTTTTTACTACCCATTTTCAATATTTTCTATGTACTATACTATATTTTTTCCAATATGAAATTGTTATTATGGATAAATAGAACGTTGAAAAGGTTTTAAAGTTTTAATAACTTGAAAAAGTTTAAAATTACACCCATGATGGTGACTCCCACATGCAAACACTGCCACCATTGGGTGCAAGTGTACTGTATGATACAGTCATTTCCTGCTGTAAAAAGCTTTAAAAAATCTTTTGGGTGGATTTCCTCCACCCATCCTCTGCCAAAATACCTTCAAACTCCTCTATCTCATCCTCAGTGAAGAGTTCTGTAGAAGGAAAGCTATGACGTCACAAATGCATGAGGTGGAGCCTCCCGTCGACCAATGCCTGGGCAGGAAATCTATCTCACGCATCCACCCCGTAAAATACTTGAAAAGACAAAAGATTTGATATGTTTTGTGGTGCGTGAGTGGCAGACTTTGAATGGCTTCACAGATACAGAAAATCTATTTTTGAGAACTAGTGACCACATAAAGGGGAATCGCACTACCTGATCATGCATATTCTGGGACCATGCTGCACTTAGCTCTCCTCCTTTGAATTGTTCATAGTGCCTCTTCTGGGGTAACATTCAGGTAGTACCTCACTTTGTAGAGCACCAGTTGATCAAGGAGATAAAAAGTTAAGTATATCTTAGTTTTACCAGACCACTGAGCTGATTAACAGCTCTCCTGAAGGATTAGATATTTTTGTGTGGCTAGAAACCAAATGGTTACCTAGCAACAGGACCTACAGCTTATTGTGGGATCCGAACCACACTATATCGAGAAATGAATTTCTATTGCCAGAAATAAATTCCTCTGGTTCCGTGTTGTCAGAACGGAGAATTGAACTTCGGACCACTGGATTGGTAGCCGAGCGCAAAATCCACTCGTCCAATAAGGAACTAGATCAAGGAGATGTTGGTGCTTACCTGGGCTAAGGATATCACCAACTTTTTGAGGGAATCCAATGTCACCCTTAATGTCTCGCTCAGAGAAAACACTGCTGACCCTCTCATGAGAGGTTTTATGGGAAACAACCTACTTTTGTCATTTACCTGTCTTACTTAAAAAGAACTTATGGGAACAAGGATGCACTCAGTGCCCCTGGCAGGGTGACAGTAGCAGTAATCGTGGCAAATTCCATACCACCTTGAGTAGTACATACACAATAGTGGACAATTGATCCAGCTTGGATGCCAAGTCAACTCAACCAAATTAAAGATCAAACTACTTGGATCCTACTCTGCTGGATGCAGTTACAAACACTAGGAATGCACCCTATATAGGATAGACTGATTCATTGCTGGGGTCAGCTGCAGAATGCAGGGGTGGAACCAGGCACACTCCAGTTGGTCTGTGCAAACCATGAAGCCGCTCATCAAGCTTTACCCCAAGCTGCATATACACCAAAGGATCTGCTCTGGTCACCATAACAAGATGGAGATTCTGGGCAGCTTGAATGTTGTAATTTATTCACATTATCCTATGCCATTACTTGGCTAATTCACATGAAAAGCCTCTGCTACATTTCATGGATTTCCTTCCTTGCACTAGGAGAGAGTTCCAAGTCATGGTAGCCCTTCCACAATGTCTCTTGTGCATCACAATTCATGCTGGGAAGCACTACCTGCTCAGAGTCACTTACAAGTGAAAGTTATCGCTGCTGCAACTTGGAACACTTATAGCCAGAGCCACAAATATAGTAAATAACCATCCTCTGTGTTATGTCAGTGGCAGCAATCCAGAGAACCCACCCATTCTGGTCAGACTACTGAGAAAGTCCCAGACTTAGGGATTCCAGTCATGCACTCCAAGGGAATTACACCTTACTAATAGAACTCCCCTGTAATTCACACAAACCTGTGCTGATGAGGACCTCACCTCCTTCCAAGAATGACAACACGACATTAAAGTTTCAACAGAATGTCCTATCAGTGCACATGATTTAATTTTGATTTTTATAGAAAATTCCTTTGAATATCACTACACTCCTGGAATTATAGGCAACTTTTACCAAGAAGGTATGATTTATTCCACTGAACTCTGTGCCGCTGGTGGTTTGTTCTGTCAATGGGAATATTATCCATTTGGAATTTAATATTAGTCCTGGGATGACTTAGTAGTGGTGCCACCACCACAGACAGTTGCTAGAACTGGCCCATACCATTGCTAAGGATGCATAGGCCCTCATGAGTACCCACTGCCACATAGACAGAAGTCCAGATATGGATCCAGACTTCTGCCATTAAACATGAATGTATCAGAAATTGACATATCACCAGAAGGTGGGGTATTTTAATTGATTTGTTTTTTGCACTTTCCATGTTGGTGTTTGTAATTTAGTTTACAGTGGTAAATCTATGATTTTGTTATCTAAGCAGTAACTTAGGTGAAGTTGACAAAAACAGGGTAGTGATGAGAAACCACATGATGGTCATATATGAAAAGTCAGGAAAGAGTTAGGAAGCGAGATTTAATCTAATTTTAAGCATGATATTCTCTTGGCATAATGTAACATTCTCCTGAAACACTTTCCCATCTGAGCACCTCTACAAAATAACAGCCCTGATTCTTATAGTTATGATCTTACAGGTTATTGGGAATCCTCCTTTATCTGTTCCCAAAAAATTACCTATAGCTAAGTTGTTTACATTGATCAAACTTCTTTCTCCTTCAACCACTTCATTCAGCATGGTTCAAATCATAGATGTAGGTGGAAGAGGGTATGTTGCTATTTTGTCAACCCCCCACCCCTCAGTGGATAACAGCAACTAAAAAGGAGCAATTAATCAGGAATATCATTTAGCAGGTTCCCTCCAACTTTAATGCTTGTTCCGTTTAGAGCCCATCAAGTCATAAAAAGGTTCGGAGAGGCTATGGTGTATTAACTAAATACTGGGAGGGGAACAATTTTGATTACATGCCCATAATATTACATCGGAGAATTTCCCTTTGACTATCTAAGTCGCATTCACATTAAGAGGGATGCACATGTGTTCAGCCCTTTGTTTGATATGTAATTATATTTTGAGAGCAAATGTAATAATTAATGGTATGATAGAGAGAAGGCAAGTCTTGGAACAACTGAAGCAAGGAAAATGGTTGTATTTCTGCAAAAGGTTTGGACGAGAAGAGAAGTTACTATGGAGTAGCTGTTGGATTGTTTGAAGGGACAAAGTGAAGTGAGAGAGCAACAAAAGTTGAAACTTTTGAGATGCACCCCTTTTGTAGTAATATCGACCAAGGAGGGTGGAAAGTTGTTTTATAACAGGCTGATTTCAAGAACTGTCTGTGAAAGTTACACCAGCTGTAGAGTAATGACATATGGTACAGGCAGAAGTGCATGAGAGGTTTGGGTGACATAGTTGAGACATTGAGAAATAAAGTACAGATATAATGGTGCTTTAAAATGTTATTGTAGATTTAAAAGGAAGATGAATGTCTTTTAGTTAAGATTGGAGGGCAATAGGGTGATAGAAAGTTTGTATTCTTACCAGATTACATAATGGTTCATACAAATAATAAGAAATTACCTTTTAATTTCTAGGTTGAAGTTGTTGCAGTGCCTGTCAGCACAGGAGAGGATGGAAATCAAGTAAAGTTGAGACGAGTTAGCCAGCATGTTGCAGATAACTTAACATTTGGTGGACACCCACAGCCATCACTTGATGTGCCATATCAAGTGTCAATAAAGGATAAGATGTGTTATTGTGCTATAACCATGATAAAGGTGAGCAATTCATGAATTATCACTAAAAAATAGTTATGAGCATATACTGATTAGAATTGAATTCTTTTGTCTTGTAGAAGAATTAAATATCATTAGAGAGTAAAATTATTCTTTATGTAGATAAAGGTGTATGAATCAATGTACAACCAAAACACAATAATTTGAATGGCATTATTGAAAATCATAGGTAAGATACCTATATCTAAAATATATTAATATAGTACACTGGGCTCTATGTTTTGAGTCCCTCATATACTATATGGTATATATTATATATATATATATATATATATATATATATATATTATATATATATATATATATATATATATATATATATATATATATATATATATATATATATATATATATAGATATATAAACGTGAACACTTGAGGTTTGATATAAAAGTGACTACTTAAAGTTTTTGAAATTAAAGATTATACTGTACTAGAAGCAAAATTTTAGTATCTTTCATGACTTCAAACAGATACGGTTATACACTGAACACCCCCATATTCGTGCACTTTGGAGTCGCGTACTCACATATTCACAGATTTCTCACTGGAACATATACCCCCATTATTCACGGAAAATTCGCCTATTTGCAGTGCTTTTCAGTGAGAAATGTCCACAATTTCCTTTTTTTTTATCAATTGTATCATAAAATGAACTTTTTTTGATGAAACTATTTAAAAACCAGATATAAACATTTTTGTTGGGCTTTCTTGAGTTTAACTAACAAAATAGGCAGTTTTATGCATTTTTGTAGGGGTTTCAGCTATTTGCGAGGGGTCCCGGGGGTCTGGTACTCATCCTCCGCTAATACGGATGAATACTGTATTGTACTATCTATAAAAACTTTTGTCCAAACTTTGACCCCAGAGTTTAAGTTCTGATACTTATTTTTCATGGTGTAGTCATGTCATGTTTGTTGTTCAACAACTGCTTTATTGACAAAAACTCATGTCTTGACTGGTATGTATGTTGATATCTCAGTTACATAATCAGGTTATCTGTTCAACCCTTGAAAAGATGTCTGATTTCCATTGCTGTGTTTTGTTGCTTTGATTTGCAAGATATTTTGATAAATAGCCATCCTTTCTAATGTATAGGTCATGTGAGTAGAAGTCACTTCCTCAAATCCCTACTCATCTCTGGCTTCATATATCATGGTTCTCTTCCAGTTCCTCTGTTGTTTTATTTATTTATTACTATTTGAAGAACAAAAGCAGTGTTTTTACATTACTAGAGTCTGATTGGCTTTGATACTTTAATGCGAAAACAACATGTTAATATAAAAACATTAATTATTATTATTATTTTGGAGTTATGCATACATTTAAGTTATTTTTAGATGCATGTCTGAGTATATTAAATGCTAATGTATTCATAAATTATGAATGTTTCGGGCCTTGTTGCCAGAATGCATTATAGTTATATATAAAATATGTAGTTAGTAAGTGATTACTAGTTGATTATTATCATGAAAGCAATCAGTAACCAAGATTACTACAGGCACCAGCATTTCGCCTTTCACCTCCCGTCAGTTGCCCAGCGACTCCCTTTACTTAAGGCCAATTCTCTCCTATTATTTCTCCTATCTTTGTCATTTGCTCCCGTGCCTGGCTCTATCCCTTCTTTTCCATGCCTTCGCCATCATTTTTATTTAGATTAACATCAATTATCAATGTAACAGTGAAGTGTTGTGCAGTGGAGGAGGTGGCTACTTGTCCCTTGATTCTCCCAGACCAGAGGTGTCAAACTCATGGCCTGCAAGGTGCCAAGAGATTTTTCAACTCGAGCTACTATAACTATTAGAACTGAGGAAAATTTAACTAAAGTTACTAAACTGTTAAAACAAGAAATATTAAGTTTTACCTTTCATTCATATGACAACAGTATATTAATTTACTTCATATAATTGCTGGCAATAAGGCTCTTTTATTGAAAATCTTAATAAATGAATCATAAGAAATCTTTGATGGCCCTCGAGACCATAACCAAGTGCATAATTGGCCCTCGAAAGGATTTGAGTTTGACACCCCAGTCCTAGACAAAGGTCACTGTCATGCTTCCCTGCACCTGGGAGAAGACATACCGGAAGTCCAAGGGAGGTCGGGGGTTACATACAGGTAGTTGCTACCTCATTCGAACCTGCTGTGGTCGGAAAGGCGTCGTGTCAGAGAAGGTGACTATCTGGCCACTTGGATCTCCTAGACTTAAAGTCACTGTCCTGCTGCATCTCACGGCCAAGAACAGCCTAGGAGATGACATACTGGTAGTCGAAGGAAGTCCGAGGGGGTTGCCCCCGGTAGTTGCCGCCTCGGTCAAACCTGTAACTTTTTCCAGTATTGGCAGACAGCCATTAAAAAAGGTGTCTTGATGGATGTGTAGTGAAGAGGGATTTTCCCCCCCTCGGTCGAACCTGTTGTGAGTGTATAGGTTTTGACCAAATGTTGCTGGAAAGGTGTATCAGTGACAATGTACAGTTGTCATCCTATTCCAGTGGTTCGTCACCTAATAGTGTTGATGACGTGATTCTTTGGTCTCTCGACCTCTGAAGAGATATTTTTCAGTTGATGAAGCCTCACACCCTTGCAGTCCTGCTTGTCCAACTCCTCACAGTCGATGTTCGACTCGCGACTCAGCTGATCCGACTATCAGTCTTTTTCAAGTCGAGAATTGGTTGATACGACTCATTTGATGCTCGGCTCACAACTCGGCTGATCCAACTTTCAGTTGATTTTTTACTTGAGACTCGGCTGATTCGATCCACAGTTGATGTTTGACTTGTGACTGAGCTGATCCAACTCTGCCAATTTTCTACTCATGACTCAGCTGATTCGACTGAAGGGAGTCCAATGGGAGTTTTTTCCCCCTCGGTCAAACTGGTCATGACTTTTTTGACAATGCCATTGGAAAGGTGCCTAGTGAATTAAAGAAAGGTTACTTATTTTACTTGATTAGTACTAATTTTGAACGCCCTGTGCTAGCGCCTAGACATTGGAAGCATCACAAGCAACTTTTTGCTTCTGATTGCCAGTCCTCTCCCAGGCATTCACAGCCAGGTGTTATCAACTCACTCGCCTTTACAGTGCTCATACAGGTAGAGATACTGACTTGTCATCCGCAGAAGAAGAAGTGAATTATAACTGCTCCTGAGTTGGTATATATGAGCCTTCTCAATACTTTTATCCTAGACACTTGTCAGAATAGTACCAATTGTCATGATGAGCACCAGGTATTACTGCTTGAATCTCTCTTGTATCGGGCGTATTTTGTCGAGCACCAGTTCCCCCTTCCAGGCCCTCTACCTCTGTACCATCTGAAGCGTCCACTTCCTTGCTTTAGCTTGCTTGGCATTTTCCATGCCTCAACTGGCACCAGCTGTTGGTAGTCTGGTGCATGCAATTGGATGCCCGACAACTCAGTCCTCTTGTTCATCTTTGTTGACATAAGGTGATCTTTCGTTAGCCACCACTTGGACCAGACATCATGAGAGTTGGGGAAGAGGTTCTTTATGCAGTCTTCATCATGAAGTTTCGATCACGAAGACAGATGTGTGGCAAGAAGTGTTAAGTTCTTGCCATCTTTTGGTGAAGTTAACTCTGCTCTATTCTCTCTCGCATTCCCGCTATCGAACCAGTTGTAGGAAGAGAATGCTCTGTTTGGTGGGTGAAAACCTGTGCTCTCCTTTCAGGAAGTGTCTTTTTCACTTAGGCAAATACGTTTTCCTAAGCCTTTGGATTGCTATCATCACCGCAAGTTGTTGATTGCATGCATTATCTCCCACTCCCACTAGTTCTGAGAAGAGCAGACAGGAACAGTCATTCTGAATAAGAGGAAATCTATGGATTACTCTCCCCAGAGTTCGAATGTGAGAGCCTATGTTCTTGGTTTGAGCTTAGTATCTTTCCAGTCAGTGTTCTGTTATCGTCATAGAAGCTTTCCTTCGGGATATGTCACCTTCGCTCTCTTCATTAGAGAATGAAGGAGGTATGTTTCCAATCTCTATTCTTTTTCTCTTCGAAGTGATGAAGAAGAATTAGGCTGACGCTCGGTCGACAGAAGCCTATGAATATACGTAGTTGTATATTCTTGCAACGTGTCTGTTATAAGTCGTACCGTTCGAGTAATAGGCACATGCCTGTAAATTAATTCTTCTATTGTGTGACGAATAGTTGTACCTTCTCTTAATTTCCTGCAACTCAAGACAGCCTTCCAGGCCTTCCAAGATTTGCTGATTTTGATTTTGGTGTTGTTTTGGCAACAACACCACAGAATTGGAATTATCACTGCACAAGGGGGGGTTTCTGTCCCTCTTGTTGCGGTTAACATGTACTAGGTGCTCGAGGGTATCTGTTGTGCACTCGATGGCTCTATAAGACAAATGCTTTCCAAGGTGGAATGTGCTAACAGGCAACTTAGCCTGAATTAGTATTGCTTCTCTGCTGTCGAGGTTTAACTGCTAATTCTAATCTCTGCCTGGCCATCACAGACTAAAGTCTGGTTGGCTTTGGATTCTCGCTTATAGTTCCTATTTTGTACTCCACATTTGCCAACAAATATGTATTTTTTAGAATTCTTCTTCTGTTTTATTATTACGTTACGTATTACGTATGATTCATTACAGCTGTCAGTAACTCGGTATCTCGATTAGGTAAAGATAGAATAAAGAATAGAAATGAATGGTTATTATACTGTTTGGTGGTTTCAATAGTTGAAGAGAGATATTAATGACAATTTATGGCTTACTGTGTGCTAGGAAAAATGATTGCTTGGCGCTCGTTCGATACTCGTAAGAATGTAAACAATCGATTGGAAGGTTTGTTTTTTCTTTGTTTGTGTATTATAGTGTATGATTAATTAATAATTATTTGAAATTAGTACATACTGATTATTTATACATTTTATTGGCATATTCTAAGCTTTTAGCTCTTAGGTTTAGATGTCAGAATCATAGACTAGGCTACAGTAGCAACCGCTAACATAGGCTAGGCTTATTGCTAGGGGACATATGCTAAAGTCCTAATATATGCAGTAAAAATGGGGTTGAACATTAGATGCAGTTGAATATTACTCAAGTATGTACAGTATTTTGCCTTTTTGGAGGCATATTTCTTCCGTCGTAACCATAGAACATGTGTTTTAGGCCGGAAAATATAATTTACTGGGTGTCGTTTGTAGGGCTTGGAACGGATTAGCCATTTTACATGTAAAATGTGTTCCAAGATACGAAAAACTCATAATACGAAGGCCGTCTCGGAATGGATTAATTTCGTATCTTGAGGTACCACTATATATATACAGGCGGTCCCCGGGTTACGACGGTTCCGGCTTACGACGTTCCGAGGTTACAACGCTCTTTCTTAAATATTCAATGGAAAAATCCGTCCTGGGTTACAACGCTTGTTCCGAGGTTACGACGCTGACGCTTCCGACGCTCCGAGTTAACGACGCTTTTAAAAAACGCATACTATGATAAAAATCCTTTATAGTTTAGCACAGTATATTAATAAAAATAAGTTTCTGGTTAGATTACAACAAAAATTTTGAGATTATGATGATTTTCGACACTTTTTATGTTGTATTTTTCTATGTTTTTTAGTGACGCCTCATATGCGGAACTAGTTTCCGAGCGAATGAATACATACTAGTTTACATATAACAGTCCAAAAGCGCAAATAATGAAAAAATCATTGCTTGTTTCCAGTAATAATAACAAAACGAAGTTTCTGGTTAGATTACAACGCAAATTCCAAGTATCCAAAGAGAGACATTATCCAGTAATTTGATCAGAGAGAGAGAGAGAGAGAGAGAGAGAGAGAGAGAGAGAGAGAGAGAGAGGCGTCTTCCGACGCTCCGAGTTAACGACGCTTTTAAAAAACGCATACTATGATAAAAATCCTTTATAGTTTAGCACAGTATATTAATAAAAAAATAAGTTTTCTGGTTAGATTACAACAAAAATTTTGAGATTATGATGATTTTCGACACTTTTATGTTGTATTTTTCTATGTTTTTTAGTGACGCCTCATATGCGGAACTAGTTTCCGAGCGAATGAATACATACTAGTTTACATATAACAGTCCAAAAGCGCAAATAATGAAAAAATCATTGCTTGTTTCCAGTAATAATAACAAACGAAGTTTCTGGTTAGATTACAACGCAAATTCCAAGTATGCAAAGAGAGACATTATCCAGTAATTGATTCAGAGGAGAGAGGAGGAGAGAGAGGAGAAGAGAGAGAGAGAGAGGGACGATGAGAGAGAGAGAGAGAGAGAGAGAGTAGAGAGAGAGAGGAGAGAGAGAGAGAGAGAGAAGAGAGAGAGAGGCGCCTTCCACGCAAAGGCTAACATCGACAGGGAATCCAGCACGCCCGGCGCGGCGACAGAACCGATGACTCCCGGAAATCACTGACGAGTTAAAAAAAAAGGAAACAGAAGAGTGTTCGGTATTCGGTTAAAAAAACGGCCTCTGACTCATGCCAGTAAATGTTTTGTTGATACTAATAATATAAGCCTATTTAAAGATACGTTTACTTTAATTAGTCTATATGATACGTAAATAGTAATCAACTGTTCTTGTAGCCCTCAATATTTGGCAAAATCGAAGTATCCAAAGAGAGACATTATCCAGTACGTAATTTGATCAGAGAGACGAGAGAGAGAGAGAGAGAGAGAGAGAGAGAGAGAGAGCGAGAGAGAGAGAGAGAGAGAGAGAGACGCTTTGGCAACAATGGTCTCGGGGGTTTTTATAGCTTCCTTCTGCTTGATGATCGTGGATATTGTAGAAGGATTTCGACCATACTGTTTGCCAAATCGACGATACGAACGCCACATTCATGCTTTGCTATAATTTCATGTTTTGCTTCCATCGAAATCATTTTCTTGGGTTTTTTTTTTATCACCTGCTTTGTCTTTAGCTTTGAGACCCATGGTTAATAATAAAATAGACAAAATAACACGAAAAATAGGCGCAAATACAACGAACTAAACAACGACGTGTTAACATGCAGCACCAACAAACAAACAGACTGAACGCCATTTATCGGTCGCCTATACAACTAACACTCATCGCAAAATCGTATCTCAAATATTTCGTTGTATATCAAAGCTTGTATTTTCGCAAATTTTCTGTTATATCTCAAAACATTCGTATATTAGGGCAATCGTATGTCAAGTTTCCATTGTAATTTGATCAGAGAGAGAGAGAGAGAGAGAGAGAGAGAGAGAGAGAGAGAGAGAGAGAGAGAGAGACGCTTTGGCAACAATGGTCTCGGGGATTGACGTAACGTTTATTTTCTGAACAGATAGGACAGAGAAGTGTTCGTTCATTAAACGGCCTCTGACTCATGGCAGGAAATGTTTTGTTGATACTAATATATAAGCCTATTTAAAGATACATTTACTTTAATTAGTCTATATGATACGTAAATAGTAATCAGCTGTTCTTGTAGCCCTCAAGATTTTGCAAAATCACTCCAGGTTGTACATAAAACTTCAAGAATGTAGTGTCACCAGAGGATTACAATAGTTTTTACCTTCAAGAACCAGCATTCTTTTATGAAAATAACTCCAGGTTGTACATAAAACTACAGGAAACAACATGTAGTGTAACCAAAGGATTACAAGTAAGGTTTTTATAACTTTTTATTAGTTTAAGCCATATTTCCAAGCGTCGTTCCGGCTTACGACGATTTTCGGCTTACGACGCGTCTCAAGAACGGAACCCCCGTCGTAACCCGGGGACTGCCTGTATATATATATATATATATATATATATATATATATATATATATATATATATATATATATATATATATATAGATATAGATATAGATATAGATATAGATATATATTATATATATATATATATATATATATATATATATATATATATATACACAGGCGGTCCCCGGGTTACGACGGTTCCGGCTTACGATGTTCCGAGGTTACGACGCTTTTTCTTAAATATTCAATGGAAAAATCCGTCCTGGGTTACGACGCTTGTTCCGAGGTTACGACGCTGACGCTTCCGACGCTCCGAGTTAACGACGCTTTTAAAAAACGCATACTATGATAAAAATCCTTTATAGTTTAGCACAGTATATTAAGAAAAATAAGTTTCTGGTTAGATTACAACAAAAATTTTGAGGTTGTGATGATTTTCGACACTTTTTATGTCGTATTTTTCGATGTTTTTTAGTGACGCCTCATATGCGGAACTAGTTTTCGAGCGAATGAATACATACTAGCTTGCGGTGCGCAAAGTTTACATATAACAGTCCAAAAGCGCAAATAATGAAAAAACCATTGCTTGTTTCCAGTAATAATAACAAAACGAAGTTTCTGGTTAGATTACAACGCAAATTCCAAGTATGCAAAGAGAGACATTATCCAGTAATTTGATCAGAGAGAGAGAGAGAGAGAGAGAGAGAGAGAGAGAGAGAGAGAGAGAGAGAGAGAGAGAGGAGAGAGAGAGAGAGCGTCTTCCGATGCTCCGAGTTAAGGACAGAGAAGTGTTCGTTTCATTAAACGGCCTCTGACTCATGCCAGTAAATGTTTTGTTGATCCTAATAATATAAGCCTATTTAAAGATACGTTCACTTTAATTAGTCTATATGATACGTAAATAGTAATCAACTGTTCTTGTAGCCCTCAAGATTTGGCAAAATCGAAGTATCCAAAGAGAGACATTATCCAGTAACTGGAACCTTGACATACGAATTTAATTTGTTCCGTTACCATCGTCGTATATCAAAACAGTTGTATCTCAAAGCATTTTTTCCCATTAAAAATAATGTAATATGTATTAATCCGTTCTAGCGCTATGAAACCACACCTAAACACAGCTAAATTACATATAATATACACAATTTATACACAAATAAACGAGTAATAACACACATAATGATAAAATAACATAGCAATGTGATAAATGATAATAAATGTTAATAAAATTAATTAAAAAAAAGAAAGGAATTTTACTTACCACAACGAAAGATGACGTGAGGCCAGCAGGGGGAGGAGGTAGGGAAGGGTGGCAGGGAACGATTTGTTCTCTTTTTATTAACGTATGTACACTAATAACTACGTAATAAACACAAATGAAATAACATTGCTAAACTAATTTTTATTTATTTTTTTTAATCAGTTCGTAGTTTAGAAATAATGGTGATGCCTTTGGAAGGTTTTTATAGCTTCCTTCTGCTTGATGATCGTGGATATTGTAGAAGGATTTCCACCATACTCGTTTGCCAAATCGACGATACGAACGCCACGTTCATGCTTTGCTATAATTTCATGTTTTGCTTCCATCGAAATCATTTTCTTGAGTTTTTTCTTATCACCTATACTACTAACACTCATCGCAAAATCGTATCTCAAATATTTCGTTGTATATCAAAGCTTATATTTTCGCAAATTTTCTGTTGTATCTCAAAACATTCGTATATTAGGGCAATCGTATGTCAAGGTTCCAGTGTAATTTGATCAGAGAGAGAGAGAGAGAGAGAGAGAGAGGGACGCCTTGGCAACAATGGTCTCGGAGATTGACGTAACGTTTATTTTCTGAACAGATAAGACAAAGAAGTGTTCGTTTCATTAAAGGGCCTCTGACTCATGGCAGGAAATGTTTTGTTGATACTAATATATAGGCCTGTTTAAAGATATGTTTACTTTAATTAGAGTATATGATACATAAATAGTAAGCAGCTGTTCTTGTAGCCCTCAAGATTTGGCAAAATCACTCCAGGTTGTACATAAAACTTCAAGAATGTAGTGTCACCAGAGGATTACAATAGTTTTTACCTTCAAGAACCAGCATTCTTTTATGAAAATAACTCCAGGTTGTACATTAAACTACAGGAAACAACATGTAGTGTAACCAAAGGATTACAAGTAAGGTTTTTATAACTTTTTATTAGTTTAAGACATATTTCCAAGCGTCGTTCCGGCTTACAACGATTTTCGGCTCAAGAACGGAACCCCCGTCGTAACCCGGGGACTGCCTGTATATATATATATATATATATATATATATATATATATATATATATTATATCTATATATATATATATATATTTATATATATATATATATATATATATATATATATATATATATATATATATATATATGTGTGTGTGTGTGTGTGTGTGTGTGTGTGTGTGTGTGTGTGTGTGTGTGTGTGTACAATTGTAACACCACTATTGTTACTGAATACTGAATTTTCTTTACCCTGGGAATAACTTATATACATGAGGAATCATAACTGATGATTGCTTCTGCCTGGCCAGAATTCAAAACTGTCTTTGGTTTAAATATAGTGAAGAGGAACTGAAGGAAAGAACCGAGATGAGGATGGTGAGATGGATTGCTGGAATATCACTACTGGGGAGGAGGGAGGAGAGTAAAGATATGAGGAGGATGTGTGGTATATGTAATGTGAAGGAGAAGGCTAGAGAAGCTTGTCTGAGATACTATGGCCATGTAGTACAAAGAGAGGAGGTGGAACCAATCAAGAGAGCCAAGAGCATTCCAGTGATGGGGAGGAGGAGTGCGGGGCCGTCAGTGGATCAGATGGATGGATGTGGTGAGGTGGGACTGGGGGAAGAAGATGCAAGAAGTCAAAGTAGTTGGAGAAAGTTGACTCGAGCGGCCGACCCTGCTATACAGTAGGATCAATAAGGTCGCAGAAAGAAGATACAGTAGACAGTTGACTTATCCATTTGGCTATGAAGAGAGTTATGTTTGTTTTGACTCTATTAGACATATTCCTGTTGAATTCAGGGTCTGTATTATGACTTTAAATCAGCTCATTTGCTAGGATAGCTGACTTAGAAGTTTGTAACACTTGTTTAATTATAAGGTCGTGACACATACACACACATATAAACATGACTTTTTCATACTCACTAGTATTAAGCCACAATTATGATTTAAAATTGAATTCACATTACCATGGGAATAACTTAGAAACAACGGGAATCTTGTAAATGCACCTGCTGTTGCCAAAATTAAGCAAGAGATTCTGTTTCCTGTCTAAATGTTGAAGCATCTTCAAATGTGGTGGGATATGAAAGTCTTCTTAGAATGTCTTGGGACTGAATGACAGATGGGATGCTAAAGAGATATAGGGTGCTTTATTAAGGATAATCACAACAGTGTTTTGTTTTTCAGGCTTATGAAAACTATTCATTTGAAGAACTCCGTTACATGTCCCCAGCGATGAGGAGACCAACTGAAAATATGCTTGTGAGAAGTAACAACGATGGTACTTACTCCTGTAACTGGACACCTGGTGCAACTGGATGGTACTCTCTCCATGTTACCATTGATAGTTATCAGCTTGATGAGGTTAGTAGTCATAAGACAGTAATATTGTTTAAATGTAATAATTATTTCTTACTCCTAAAAAATTCTGTTTTGGCTTATTTGTCTGTCTATTCTTGGTGAATTAAATTTTTTGTGATTATTTTTTTATTAAATTGATATTTTTCTTTTTTTTTAAATCTCAAGACTTACAAAATGGAAGTGAAGGATCCTCCTCAGGGGGTAACTCCTCCAGTTCAGAGTACAATGAAACGTTCATCACAGCAACCGTCACGTTTAAGAAAGTTTGTCCTCCAGAACAGTGCTGGATTAAGAATACGTACTCATCCTTCTCTCCAGAGTGAGCAGATTGGCATTGTACATGTTAATGGTACTATTGCTTTTATAGATGAGGTAATGTATTATCTTTTAATTTTGTAGATTTGGAACAGACGAAATAACTCAAGATTTTGTAAAAGTCTGGTTTAAAGAATTGTATTTCATGGGTTTCCTAAATAGTATATTTTTTGTTTTCTCTTTTGTTTCATGTTTTTATTTAACCTGAAAATAATTCATGCATAATCACATACTTATAATTATACTGTGAAAGACCTCTTATAAAGGTACTTCAGACAGTTCATTCTATGATTTCCTAAAGGCCTTTAGCAACGTTTCTTCAGTCATCCACGTAGTCTTTACATTAACTTTCTTTTTTCTCACTTCCTTTCTTCCCAACTCTCATGGAGATGACTTGTTAAGAAGTTGTCCATAAACTTTACTTGTATGAAATTCTGTACTATATTATTCTTATGACAGCAGTAACAAACCCAACTCGGTTTGACTTAACTTGTATATGACCTGCTTCACAGTGTGGATTTGTTACAAAAAGGTGGCTAAAAGACACAGGGTCCCATTGATAATAGATTTCATAAACAAATAAACAATATCCATCATTACTCAATATTATTAAAGAATACAAACAATAAACCAAAGCCCAATACACACAAAACTAACGCCGAAAGATTGGAAAAAACTTCGCTTTGAATATAAATATCAAAATATAAATGTCAACATTACTCCATAACTCAGAACCTTTGATCGTGGGCAGAAAAAAAATCAGTAGGACCCAAGCAGGAGTCGGGCGAGAACTAAAAAAC
The DNA here is from genome assembly GCF_015104395.2 of Macrobrachium nipponense. Classification (NCBI taxonomy): domain Eukaryota; kingdom Metazoa; phylum Arthropoda; class Malacostraca; order Decapoda; family Palaemonidae; genus Macrobrachium; species Macrobrachium nipponense. The sequence continues at coordinate 47,135,453 of NC_087205.1, read as the reverse complement.
ACTGAAAAAACTATAACAAAATTAAAGCAAACAAGAATCCGACCAATTCCTTTGAGCAATTATCCTAACAACTGAACAATCTGTTAAAAGGGTTGTTTAATATTTGCATGAAAATATAAATAAACAAATTACCCCATGACTACACTCACAGAATAAAGATATTTAATGAATGTTTATTACACAGCCCCTGTAGAGGGATGTGTATGCCTCTGATTTGTGAGTTCAAGTATTTATAGGAATGTTATTATAGAATAAAAGTGAGCTTCTAATAGTTTGGAGTAGATAGGGTTCAGTCCTTGCACTTGTGGGTGTAGTCGAGTCTCCACTTATGAGAAATGAAGCTGCCCTCGTCCTCAATCGGGACATGGACGGGATCAGGTAATGGTGTAGTCAGTTGAGTATGAGGCTGAACCCCAATAAAACGAAGCACTATTGATTAGCAGAACTCATGCAGATTTTCCACCCTATTTTCCTCCTCTAGTAGATGGAACTTTGCTGAATGAATCCAAAGCTTTAACTATTCTAGGTGTAACATTTGACGCGTATCAAACTTTTGAGGAACATCTAATGAAATTTTCAGCAAATGACATAAGAAAGGTAGATCTTTTTCATAAGATCTCATATTTTAATGTATGAAACTTACCTGGCAGGTATATATATAGCTATATTCTCTGTTCCACCTGGCAGAAATTTTCAAAACTCGCGGCAAACGCTAGTAACCTATTAGTAGTTCAGGCAACCACCACCCCGTTACCGTGGCGCTAGCGCTAGGAACTGTTCCCAATTGGGCCAGATTTTCTCTGCCAGCCGAACCGGCAACATTGTTGGTGGTTCCCTGCTAGGATTTTCATTCTCGTTGCTGACTTTTCATGGATTTTTGGTATTGTACTCGGAAACGTTAGCTTGGCATTCGCTTTGGATTGTTCTTTAAAGATGTCGGATACTGGAAGTATGTTTAGAGTTTGTGTAAAAGAGGGGTGTAAGGTAAGGTTGCCGAAAGCTTCGGTCGACCCTCATACTATTTGTAAGAAGTGTAGAGAGAATGTGTGTACTTGGGAGAATAGGTGTTTTGAATGTGAGAATTTATCAGAGAAGGAGTGGAAGATATTTATGAAATATGTTGAAAGGCTTGAGAAAGATCGTGTAAGGAGATCTGTTTCTCGTAGTGAGAAGTCGAATTCTTCTAGCAAAAGGAGTGAATGTGTTTCCTCTCCAGCTCCTTCTAACGTAGAATTGGTAGTTCCTTCTCCCCAGGTATCTCCTGCGCCCGCTGCTGTATCGGAGGAGGCGAACGATACACAGATTGTTAAGGTGTTCGCTGCCCTTGCGTCCATGGGCGACCAGATACAGCGACTTACGGATAAAGTTAGTGCTTTTGATGTCAGTGAAAGTGTAGTGGAGGGGGCGTCTGATCGTCTCTCTCGGGCTCCTAGACCGAGACCTCTGTCAAGCTCCCAGACCCAAGGGAGAAGGCATGTCAACAGTCGAAGGGAGGCGAGAGAGGTTTTATCGCGGTCAGGCGTCCCTGCGAACAGTCCTGTTGCAAGTTCCCAGGCTGTTGGAGTTCGCCGCAGAAAAGGCGTAACTGGGAAGTGTGCGTCCTCGGATGGTTCGACATCTGAGCGGGAACGTCGGTATGCAGTTGTGTCTCGCCCCCTCAAGAGGACTTTCAGGACATCGACCGCTCTCGAGAGACATGCTCAAGATCGTGAGGCTTGGAGTAGTCCGGAGGTTTTGTCCTCCTTGGAAGACGGGGACGCTGTTCCGATCAAGAGGAAGAGGATCTTTCGTTCTAAAGAGGACTCAGTACGGCCTTCTCGTTCTTGGATTTCGATGAGAGACTCTCCTCCATCTTCTTGCTTGTCTTCCCCTCGTCTCTCTCCGTCGGGTAGAGTACAAGATCGCTCTCCGTTACGTCGCAGTCCTTCTCGTAATCCTCCTCCTTCGTCCTCTGCCATTCAGGAAGATAGTACGAAGGGTTTCTTAAGGGAAATGCAGTCTAAGCTGGCAGTTCTTGTTAAGTCTTGGGATGCTCCTTTGGAGGCATCTTCGAGGCGGAAGGACGATTTCCTTCCCGTTAAGTCTTCTAAGAAGACGGAAGACAAGGATGCGTTCGCCGAGGATGTAGGACGCACTGGCTCTACGAGGACGGGCGATCGCTTGGTTTTTCAGGACGCAGAACGCAGGAAGAAGAAGATGGTTTCGGAAGAAGCAGGACGCAAACGTCAGGACTCGGGATCAATTGTGGACGCAAGACGCAGGCGGCAGGAAGCAGATGTGTCTACGATGGACGCAGGACGCAGGCGGCAGGACATCGATAGGCGGCAGGACGCCGATTCTTCGTTAGCCGCAGGACGCAGGCGGCAGGACGTTATTCCGTCAGCGAAGCGTCAACACGACAGTGATCTGCAAGACATTTCTTCAGCAGAAGAGGATTTGGATTTTGTTGAGGAGAAGAATACGGAACCGTCTTTGGATTACAAGATTCTGACTTCATGTCTGCTTTCGATTTTTGAAGGGGAATTCAAACCAACGGCTCCGTTATCTCCCTTATCTCAGTTTTCCAAGACTAAGACTCCAAAGAAGTCCTCTTTCCTTAAGATGACTCTGTCGATTTCGGCAAAGAAGGCCCTTCAACGTGTGAATGACTGGATGAAGGATAAGAAAGAAGCGGGGAAATACTCTTTCGCTTTTCCATCAGCTAAGTTAGCATCGAAGTTAGGAGTATGGTACGCTACTGGAGAAAGTCTAGGCCTGGGAGTACCTGCCTCCTCCCAGGGGGACTTCTCCAGTATAGTGGACAGCTCACGCAGACAGGCGTTGCAGTCTGCTAAGGTCTGGTGGACTTCGTCTGAGTTTGACCATCTTTTTAAAGGGATTTTTAGGTCTTTCGAAGTCTTTAATTTCCTAGATTGGTCTTTGGGAGCACTGGCGAACTCCCTAGAAGAAGAAGATTCGCAGGATATGGAAGCGGCTAAGAGCATTATGTCCTGCATGGACAAGGCTCTGAGAGATGGAACGAATGAACTGGCTTCTTTGTTCACAGCAGGAGTACTGAAGAAGAGGTCGCTGTTGTGTTCTTTCGCTTCAAAAGGGGTTTCAAAATCTCAGAAATCGGAGTTGCTGTTCTCTCCCCTTTCGAAACAGCTGTTTCCTTCAGAGGTGATTAGGGATATAGCTCTCTCCCTTTCTCAGAAGGCCACTCAAGATCTTCTCTCGTCTTCAGTTAAGAAGTTCTTACCATCCAAGTTGGTTAAGAAAACTCCAAAGGAACCTAGGCCTTCGCAACAGCCCTTTCGAGGCAGAACGTTCGCTCGACCCGCCTTTAGGGTTAAGAGAGTACCCGCTAAAAGAGGAGCCAAGACCACCTCTAAACAATGAGATCTCAGTCCTCCAGACGACAGTGGGAGCCAGACTTCAAGGTTTTTGGGAAGTTTGGCAGAACATGAAGGCAGATCCCTGGGCTGTCAACGTAGCTCGGGAAGGGTACAAGATTCCTCTCTTGAAGAGACCTCCTCTCGCAACATCTCCGAGAGCCCTCGGGGCAAATTACAACAATTTAGTGAAGAAAGCGGCTCTGTGGAAGCAAGTAGCTTCCATCCTAGAGAAAGAAGCCATAGAACCTGTTCTGGATCACGAATCTCCGGGATTTTACAACCGGTTGTTCCTGGTTGCAAAGTCCTCGGGAGGTTGGAGGCCAGTTCTGGACGTAAGTCAACTGAATCTTTTCGTAGAAAAGACCAAGTTCACTATGGAGACGAAATGATTCAGTGCTGGCAGCGGTACGTCCAGGGGACTGGATGGTGACCCTGGACTTACAAGACGCATACTTTCATATTCCGATTCATCCAGGAAGCAGGAAGTATTTAAGGTTTGTGATTCAGGACAGGGTCTTTCAGTTCAAGGCCCTGTGCTTCGGCCTTTGCACAGCCCCCCAAGTGTTCACGAGGATGATGTCCAATGTGGCGAGATGGTTGCACTTAAGAGGGATCAGAGTGTCTTTTTACCTGGACGACTGGTTGATAAGATCCCAATCAAGAAGTCAATGTTTGGAGGACTTGAATCAAACATTGAACTTAGCAAAAGACCTAGGTCTTGTGGTAAACATGGGAAAGTCTCAATTGAATCCCCAACAACAGATAGTTTATTTGGGGATTCAGATATCGTCAGTGACTTTTCGGGCTTTTCCGTCCCCCGAAAGGCAAGCCCTATGCATTCGGAAGGTGCAGGACTTTCTAGAGAAAGACCGATGCTCAGCAAGAGAGTGGATGAGTCTACTGGGCACACACTCTTCGCTTGAGAGGTTCATTTCTTTAGGAAGACTGCACATGAGACCTCTACAATTTTTCCTGAAGGATTCATGGCCAAGAAAATTGCAACAGGATTCCTTCCAGTTTCTAATTCCTGCCGAAGTGAAGGAGGAATTAAAGTGGTGGCTAACTCCAGGCAGGTTAGCAAGAGGGATGTCGCTTCAGCAGAAGAGCCCAGACCTCATCTTGTATTCCGACGCGCCGGACGTGGGTTGGGGAGCGACATAGGCCTCAAGAGGTGTCGGGACTTTGGAGCAAGGAAGAAAAACAAGTTGGCACATAAACAGGAAGGAACTGATGGCAATTTTCTTGGCCTTGAAGCACTTCAGAGAGTTGATTCGAGACAAGACAGTGCAGATCAACTCGGACAACACCACGGCTCTGGCATACATCCGCAAACAAGGAGGGACTCATTCTTTTCCCCTCTACAAGCTGGCAAAGGAAGTTCTGCTTTGGGCGGAAGAGGAAAGCGTCGTGCTGCTCACCAGGTTTATACAGGGGGAGAAAAATGTGAGTGCGGACCTGTTGAGCAGAAGAGAACAACTTCTCCCGACGGAGTGGACTTTGCACATGGAGGTTTGCCAGAGCCTGTGGAAGTTGTGGGGCTGTCCGGTAGTAGATCTGCTTGCGACAGCCAGAACAAAAAGATTACCAACCTATTGCTCTCCGGTTCCAGATCAGGAAGCAGTGGCAGTCGACGCATTCCTGATGGATTGGACAAACTTAGATGTTTACGCTTTTCCTCCATTCAAAGTACTGGGGAAAGTTATGAAGAAGTTCAGGGAGAGCCAAGGAACGAGGATGACCTTAATAGCTCCGTTTTGGCCGGCCCAAAGTTGGTTCACAGAGGTACTGGAATGGACAATAGATACGCCAAGGACTCTTCCTCTAAGAGTAGATTTACTCAGACAACCCCACTTCAACAGGTTTCACAAGAATACCCTCGCTCTGGGTCTGACTGCGTTCAGACTATCGAAAGTCTTGTCAGAGCGAGGGGATATTCTAGAGAGGTGGCCAGTGCTGTGGCTAGAGCCAGAAGAACCTCCACAATTACAGTATATCAGTCGAAGTGGGAGAATTTCCGGAAGTGGTGTAAGAACAGGAAAGTGTCTTCATCCAGTACCTCTGTGACCCAAATCGCAGACTTCCTTCTATACTTGAGGAAGGATTTGGGTTTGTCAGTTTCGACAATCAAAGGCTATAAAAGTATGCTAACCTCAGTGTTTAGACACAGAGATCTAGACATCCCTAATAACTTAAACCTTAGAGATCTGATTAGGTCATTTGGTACCAAGAAACAACCCCAATGCAGGCCACCTGCTTGGAACCTCGATGTTGTCTTTAAGTATTTAACCTCTAGCAAATTCGAGCCTTTAGAGAAATCCTCTCTGAGAGATGTTGCTAAGAAAACTATCTTTTTAGTCGCTTTGGCAACGGCTAAAAGAGCTAGTGAGCTTCAGGCCATATCGAAGAAGGTGGGATGGAGACATGGCAATGCAGTGTGTTCATATCAGGAAGGTTTCTTGGCCAAGAATGAGAATCCGGCTAATCCTTGGCCAAGATCCTTTGAAGTTTTGGGTCTTTCTGAGTTAGTGGGTCATGAGCAAGAAAGAGTTCTCTGCCCAGTGAGAGCATTGCGTTTTTATATGGAAAGAACAAGAGAGATCAGAGGGAATTCTGATGCTCTTTGGTGTTCAGTTAAAGACCCCAGTAGACCCATGACGAAGAACGCTCTAGCCTTCTTCATGAGAGAGTTGATTAGAGAAGCTCATATGTTGTGTCAAGAGCAGAGCTTTGGTATTTTGAAAGTGAAGGCTCAAGAAGTCAGGGCAGTTGCGACTTCATTGGCTTTTAAAAAGAATTTAGCCCTCAAAGAAATTATTGAATCCACATATTGGAGAACTAATTCAATATTTGCGTCTCATTATCTTAGGGATATTCAGACAACCTTTGATAATTGTCAGACGCTAGGTCCATATGTGTCCTCTGGTACAGTATTGGGCAAAGGAGTTACTACCCCATAACCTTCTTTTAAGCTAGTTGATTTTATTAGGTGATGGTGTTTGTGTTTTTTGGTCGTCTGAGAAAAGTGTTCTGTACTTTTATCAGTCTTGTTAGTATTATCTTGGTGTGGTGTGTGTGTAGTTCAGGTAAATGATCTATTACTAGCTTGAATGCCGTGGCATAAGAGGGCTGTACGGTTCTGTCAACACATTGGTCACGTCCAGTTGTCAGTTCCAGTCTTAGCTTCTTTAACATACAGGACACTTCCTTGTTGAGAGCTCCTAAGGTTTAAGCAGGCTTAGAGGCAGGACCTATGAAATCAGCTACCTTAGCAGGTAAGGAACCTAGAGTTTTAATAATATTTTAATAATATTTTTATACTCTAATAATGTTGCTGTCTTTGACCCACCTCCAAATGTGTCAATCAGCTATATATATACCTGCCAGGTAAGTGTCATACATTAAAATGAAGTTTTTATGTTAAAACAAAGTTTAATGTATACTTACCTGGCAGGTATATATAATTTAATGCCCACCCTCCTCCCCTCAGGAGACAGGGTTCAGAGAAAATCTGGCCCAATTGGGAACGGTTCCTAGCGCTAGCGCCATGGTAACGGGGTGGTGGTTGCCTGAACTACTAATAAGTTACTAGCGTTTGCCGCGAGTTTTGAAAATTTCTGCCAGGTGGAACAGAGAATATAGCTATATATATACCTGCCAGGTAAGTATACATTAAACTTTGTTTTAACATAAAAACTTCATATTTATAACAGTGATAAAATCAATGCGACCTGTTTCAGGTCATTTGTACTTCCTTTGCTGGAATACCGTTCTTCAGTGTGAATGCCTGCTCCTGATGGAGATTTATCTTGTCTAGATAGAGTGGTTTGTGGTGGTAGGTTTGTGTTTCCTAATAGTAGCAGTTATGACTTGGACCACTGACGGATGGTCTCGTCTGTCCCTTTGTCATAAGTTGCAATTCAACAGAGATCTTTCACATTCACAATTGATCTCTGATCCCCGTCATCTGCCGAAAGCAACCAGATTCGCTAAACAGCAGCACCAATATTTTGTAAATGTGCATCGCTGTTAAACTTCTCAGTTCCAGAGGTCAATTATTCCTTGAACCGTTGGACTGTGGAATAACCTCCCCGAGGATGTCGTGCAATTGGAACTTCAGAAGTTCAAGCAAAATTGCAGTGCATTACTACCCCTTACTATTCTTCTTGCATTTTGATAAATTCTTTCTGTTGATCTATTAATAATATCTCTTTTCTTTTTTATTAAGTGGTATCTCTCCTTTCAGCATTTCCCTTTACTTCCACTTACTTCTTCCCAATGAACACCATATTCCTTGAAAGTTTGAATTTCAAGTTAGTGGCCCCTGTGGGCTTGTTCAGTATGAATAGGTTTCATCTACTGAATAATAACAGTAAAAGTTGATTAATTCATTGGAAATGGATGCTTTAAGTGTATTTGTAAACAAACAATATTACATAAAATGTAAGACATAATACAAAACATCTGTCTGCCTAATACTATAATCCCTGAAACCATTGTAGAGCCATATGGGTGCCAAAGTGTTGAAAAGGCTGTAACTGTGCTATGAGCGACCTTTAGCTCACGCCAGCCTGTCCTATGGAACAAAAACAATATCAATATCACCCATAGAATCCCATTAGTGTACAGTATGTGTAAGTTAATAAAAAAACTAAACAAACAAAGAAGTAAGCCCGAACATGAGAAAGTGCAAATGGTGATACAAGAGTAAAATTTGGCACAACGATCCTTCTTGGCCTTCTGTCTCATCAACCTCCAGCCACACAAATTTTGTCATTTTCCAAGATGCCCGCCAGGTTTTCAAAATGGCTTCTGTTGAATATCAGAATATTGATATTTAGTTGGTTACTCACATTTGAAGTCCTCAGTTACTACGTAGAAATATCCAAGATAGCTGTCACTATATAAAAAATGTATGCCATAAAGGCCAAAATTGGTACTTAAAGTTCATGTACGAGGTAAGGTAATACATGGATTAAGGGGAAACTTCAGCTTGATCAGTTTATTTTTTCTAGGGTAAAAATCAATTAAGCCCCACTTAATTCATTTTCATCCTCATTTAAAAAAAATGGTTAATTAACTCAATGTAACAGTGTAATAATGTAGGTCAGTGGACTACAAGGGCATATTGGTTGACACTATAGATGTGAGACTCAGCATGATGTTCAATGCTAGCTAATGGTAGATATTTTTCATTAGTTTTCCAAATGCTGTTAAGCTAGCCCCAGTTCAAAGTTAAACAGCCACACCTGAATTGACAGGATGTGCCAGTGTGTGAGAGCTGAGGCAAGGAAGATGGGGCTTTAGTCATCCAGGTGTGCAGAGCACATGGGAATTAAATAGCATTGGATGAAGGATCTGGCTGGGGGTAGGATTATGACATATCTGAGCCTAGTTTTATCACATATCTGAAAGTGCATATTTGTTGTATAGGTGGTAAAAGGATGAACCCTTGGCCATAAGAACAAAAGCAATGGTGGCACAATGTTGGAGATAGATTTCTTTCCTGAGGGAAGAGAGTACAACTAACTGGAAGCTTTGTTGCTTGTGCCAGGCGGACACATGTGAAAGACTAGTCGATGCATCTAGTGTTGGCTATGTTACCCTTGCTACAAACATTTCTGGATTTTATAAATTAAATGCATCGCCTATACCATTTCATCCCCAAAGCCTTGATGAAAGTGATGGGATTCTGCAGATCTTTGAAAATAACAAAGCTTTTGGCTTTACACAAAAAGCTGCAACACTGTACCATGAATGTTCTAGATGAGAAACTTCTGGCCAAGCTTAGTGCTGGAGATAGTGTTTCCCAGGACCATACGTATCACCCATCTTATCTGAGAGGCGTAGGTGTGTACAACAGGGAAAGAGCCTGGTTAAATTCTCAGAAAATTGGAGATGATTATGCGCAGTACAAACAGCAGGCATGTGCCCATGCTTTTCCTGAGGTTGAGATGTACTAGTACATAAGAGACAAGCAGTTGACTACAGATTAGTGCTGCTATTTTACAATTATAGAAGTTTATGATTTGTACAAAGAAAGACTGCAACAGTTAAATGTTGATGCTTCCTTTGTGCACCAAACACAGTTGAAAGAACATACTTACTCATATCCCGGAACTGGAGGCCTTCGAAAAGGGAAGAGATGACTGGCTTCCCTACAAGGAGAAAGTGGAAGAAGCCCTAGCCACGGTGTGTGACTACAATGATGCACTAATCATCCCAAATCAGCCAAGATATTGAGGAAGCAGATGCTTGAACATGAGAAAGAATTTGATGGAACCTTAATAGCAGACACTGGCAGAGAATCTGTACCACCAAGTTTGTAGGAATTTGTAAGTGTGCTGCTGCAAAATGGTGGTGATATAAAATCCCAACTCACATATGGAACATCATCTACTGATTTAGCTTCAGCACAACTTTTGCACTTCAACTGTCGGAATACTCCAGCGTCTTCAACATTTACGAGACATTCCAAGTCAAGAGAACCTCCGTTTCCAATATACTTTGGTCTCCTGGTCTTTGCAAAAACCAGTAATGTCCATTAATTGATACATTTCATCATGGCATCAGCATCAGATACGATAGGGTTCTGGAATTGACTAAAGAGGTTGGGAGAAGCAGTTGTAGCATAGGTATTTCGCTTTTGTGTATGTGTGTAGTTTTTAGCTTTGGCTTTTTAGAATGTATGTAGGGAAACGTGAGGAAATGTATTTATGGCCTGTTCATGCTCTAGTGTGAAAGCCTCTGCCTATGTGCAGTTTTTTTAATTTAATTTTAATTTATTGTTTATTAAACTACATGACCTACTTGGTCCCAGTTCGTGGCCTTGCATTTTATCTAATCCTTTGGGCCAGCCCTATGAGAGCTGAAAGTCAGCTCAGTGGTCTGGTTAAACTATTTTATAATAATAATAATTTAGCTTTGGTGGTGTTTAGTGTGTAAACAGCAGCTTTGCGCTAGCTATAGTACAATAACTGAGGTGGAATTTCAAGAGTTTTTTTATGATGTGTATGTAGATTTTCCCCTAATTGGTTTTCCAAATGGTTTCATTCGGCATCAATGACCCTGGTAGTCACGATGCCAGATAATTGTTAATTATTCTTTCATTCAACTAGTACCTTTATACCACCTTGGCCCTTTCATTCAGCTAGTGCCTTAATATCACATTCTTGGCCATTTCATTGAACTAGTACCTTAATACCACCTCCACCTTCTTGGCTCATTTATTCATGTAGTACCTTAATACCACCTTGGCCCTTTCATTCAAATAGTACCTTAATACCACCTTGGCCTTTTCATTCAGCTAGCGCCTTAATACAACCTTCTTGGCCCTTCTATTCAACTAGTACCGTATTACCACCATCTTGGCTCTTTTATTTAACTACTTCTTTAATACCACCTTCTTGGCCCTTTCATTCCATTAGTACCTTTTATACCAACTTCTTTGCTCTTTTATTCAACTAGTACAATAATATCACTTTGGCTGTTTCTCTATAACTCATACCTAAATACCACACTCTTGGCCCTTTCATTAGCTAGTGCCTTAATACCACCTTCTTGGCCCTTGCATTCTACTAGTACCTTTTATACCAACTTCTTCGGTCTTTTATTCAACTAGTACAATAATACCACTTTGGCTGTTTCTCTATAACTAATACCTTGATACCACACTCTTGGCCCTTTCATCAGCTAGTGCCTTAATACCACCTTCTTGGCCCTTTCATTCTATTAATACCTTTTTATACCAACTTCTTCGCTCTTTTATTCAACTAGTACAATAATACCACTTTGGCTGTTTATCTATAACTAATACCTTAATACCACACTCTTGGCCCTTTCATTAGCTAGTGCCTTAATACCACCTTCTTGGCCCTTTCATTCAACTAGTAACTTATTATTACCTTCTTGCCTCTTTTATCAACTGGTACATTAACAACACCTTGGCTCTTTCATATAATTAGTACCTTAATACCGCCTTCTTGGTTCTTTTATTCAACTAATACCACTTTCTTGGCCATTTTATTCAGCTACTATGCATTTCAGGGAGCTAGTCATCGTTTTTCTCAGATATCTTTCAAACTAATTATGTGGTTGAATTGGTACTTTACTATGTACAAAACACTTCGTCCTAATATTTGGTAATATATTTTATTGTCAAATGGTGTTAGTTATGATGTTTACTGTTGACTTGCAAGATGTTGCCAAGCATTGCCAACCTATGCTTTCGAACGTGCTTTACTCCCATCTCGTCTATCCCTGCCTCCCTCCCTCCCTCCCTCCCTCACCCTTTCCCTCCTCATCCTTCCCTCAACCCACTTTCCTGGCCTTCCCGTGTCCTCTCCCCGCCCATTTCCTGCCTATTATATTACATCAAGTAATCTTGAATATAAGAAATACGTTGGTTTTCGAAGAATCAGTGTTCATTTAATTATTGTAATTGTATTTTCTTTAAATATATAGATAGGAGTAAGCTAAAGACCATCACCCTGTTCACCAAGGTCTCTCTCCTCACTTCCCCCAAATACCCCAAGTAGGAGGAGCTTTGTCTACTTCCTTAGTATGTCAGCAGTGAATTGTCGTAAAGAAAAAAAAACAGAAAATGGGTATAATTTGGATGAAACTAATATCATAGTAGTATCATTGTATATGTGTGTTTGTCTATTCATATCACACTACAATTTCATTTCTACTAAACTAATGCCAGTAATAAGGAATGAGTTGAGTTTTGTGCCTCTTGAATTATGTTACTTATCATTAATGTAAAATTATGCACTATATTCATATACGTACATACCTATTTTTGAGTCAGGTTCCAAAGAGGATTTTCTTGTATATCTTACACTTGGGACTGTTGTTTATGAGGACTGCTAAAGTGTTACCTATTACCCCTATTTTCAGGCAATTAACATAGTTTTTTTGTTTTGTTTAAAGAAGGTATTTAGTTTTTGTCTCATTCATAATCAGTTAAGAAATCCATTTTCTTATGTCTTTCACAGATTTGTATCTATTTTGCAGCATCGTGAACTGTCATAATTGAAGAATCGCTCGAAATTTTTTCCTTGACAGCAACAGACCAAAAATGCTGGTGACACACACACACACACACACACACACACACACACACACACACACACACATATATATATATATATTATATATATATATATTATAATAGATATATATATTATAATATATAATATTTATATATCTATATATATATATATATATATAATATATTCATATAATATATATATTATAATATATATATCAATGGTTTTCATCTCTTACTTTTTGCTTGTGAGTTTGAATGATTTTGAATGCGCATTTGGAAAGGAAAATGACTATGTTATTTGACCTAAACACTTTTGCATGTGATATTTTTTTCATTTATAGACTATATTTATACCTATATTTTTGGCCATCCACATAAGACATTATGCAGTGCTATATACACTCAATAACTATTGAGGAATTCTCTAGTCTACCTCAGTTCACACGTGCATCTTCAAGAAAACGCAGATGTTTACTTTATTATTACTCCGGGACAATCAGGTAACCAAAATTAAATCACAAAGTTTAACCGACAACCCAGTATATAATTAACACTACTATTTAGAGTGGTAAAGGAATTATTCTCTCTCTCTCTCTCTCTCTCTCTCTCTCTCTCTCTCTCTCTCTCTCTCTCTCTCTCTCTCTCTCTCGTGTATTGAGTATCATCATAGGTTGAAAAGAGATGAAAACAATTGAGAATATCACAGGAACTTTATTGACAGTCTTCATCACTATCAAGTAACGAATTATCTTTGTTAGCACCGTCGATGTTGATAATTACGGAATCTATACAGGTTTGTGGATGTTATCCATGGACCAGTATTCATCCTCGATGACTCTTGACTGTCTCAATTACCTATTGAAATTGATCCCTAATCTATTGTTAGCTTTCTCATTTTTTATAAAGTTTGGAGTTGTATTGCAAATACATTTCTGCAACGACCCTGACAAAGCAACATGGAGGCCCTGACAGCAATGAAAGATTTGTCTTCATCAGTGACGCAGTGAATAGTGCTCATAGTGCGAGTGTTGCAGCCAACAGACAATCCCTTAGCATTACGGTATTATCTGATACGCCAAGGATATATAAACAGAATACATTGGGAAGAATAACCATTATTATGATCATTATGTCAAACCTCCCAATCCCCTTCATTATGAACTCTCCAATTATATGCTGGTATTGAAAAAAAAGTTATGGAAAACGGTATTTTATTCCATATTGTAAATTACTTATAGGTATTGGGGAGAGAAATGATAAAGAAAAAGTGAAGGAAAGGGAAGGGATGGGGGATAGCAGACGTTCAAATATGTAAACGAGTCCTGCTGACTCATATGACTTCGCCTTTAAAAGTTAATAGTAGACGCCGTAACTAACGCCAAATGACAATGAACTATTTTACCAAAAATTTGGGCAAGGCGTCTTGTACACTGTGTTAAAGTACCATTTCGACCAAATAATTAGTCTGAAAGATATTTGAGAAAAACTATGACTCGCAGTCCCTGAAATGCATAGTAGTACCTGAATACCAGCTTCCTGGCCCTTTCATTCAACTAGTACCTTAATACCACCTTCTTGGCCCTTTTATTCAACTAATACCTTAATGCCAACTTCTTGGCCCTTTCATTCAACTACTAATTGATTTTGATAACACCCTCTTGTCCCTTAATTGAACTACATTGTCTTTATACCACTTTTGGACCCTTTCATTCAACTACATGTCTTAGTACCATGGTCTTGGCTCTTGCATTCAACTACTTCATTGCAGTAACTCCTTGGCCCTTTCATTCAACTAGCTTGTGTTTATACTGCCTTCTTGGCCCTTTCACATTAGATTTTGCTCATCCCAGCATTGGTCTGTAAATCCATACCAATGATTTACACCATTTAATGTTGCAATGTATACTGTATTTTATATTTTGTTACTCTAAATAGCTGCAGTATCTTCAAAATTTTTTTTATATATTTATTTCTTATTTTTAAAAATCGTATTATACAATGGTTACATTGAACTAGTTGTACGTGTTTTTTATATGTTGTACTCGCTTCTTTATTTTCTGAAAGTTTGCTGTGATATTATCCAAACTCCTGACTTTGACAACTAAATAGTACCATGAATGTTGTGATAAAATATGAATTAAGATGATTCATAGTGTAAGTTTAATTTTTGAGGTTTTACTTGTGCCTTTTATATTGAAAGAAACTTATATTTAAAAATTATATTTGTACCTTTGCCAATACATTTTGAATTTTATAGTTCTTTTAAAAAAGGATATAGGTTTCCAAGTACATATTAATCATGAATATAGTAATACTGCAATATTAATATTTATTGCAGGTCCATAACAGTGATGGGGTATGGCTTCGTCTCAGTGCAGAGAGCATTCGACAGTATTGCACGAACGGATATTCAGAGGCTTGGTGTCTTCAATATAACCAGCACATTGGGAAGACACTTCTTGTGCCAGTAGACCATCCAAAAACCATTTTAGATCAGGTAAGCTGATAGTAATATTATTTAATGCTAAAGACACCTCACTCTTTAAGCAATCCATTTATTACATCTTGAATAATGGTTAACTCCAGGGATAAACAAGACAAGGCTTCTAAGGACTTTCATCCTTAATTATAAGAATCATGGATTAACCAATGAGTAAAAAATAAATCCATGAAATCAAATGTTTCATGTGCCATTCTTAGAATGCTTATCAGCCATGCTAGCTCATTGTTGAATGCTTATCACCCATGTTAACTCATTGTTCAATTCTTATCAGCCATGTTAACTTGTTGCACACTATGCCACATATTTCTTTATTTTAAGGACCCTCTGTACCAAAACACTTTCTTGTAAGATCTTGTAAGATTTTTGAGTCCATAATTGCAGATCAAATTGTTATCACATACATAGAAACAACCTGTTGTTAAACAGTCAACATGGCTATAGGCAAAACAAATCCTCTCTATCCAACCTCTTGGAGTTATTCCATAACATGCTTGCTATTTATGACAGTAGTATAGCAATAGATATAGTACTCAGATTTCCAAAAGGCCTTTGACAAAGTTCCACACAAGAAACAAACGACAAAAGTTAGAACTTCAGGAATTGTTGTAGAAACTGCCGACTGGATCGAAGACTGGCCAATTAACAGAAAACAGAGAGTGAACAGTGAACGGTGAAGAATCAGAATGGGCAGATGCAACAAGCAGAGTTCCTCAGGGTTTTGTCCTTGACCTGGTTTTATTTTTAATTTATATTAATGACACTGATGTAGGATTAACTAGCAGGATAGCCAAATATGCAGACAACACCAGACTAGTGTAAATGCAGCAGACCCAGAGACAGTAGAAAGTTTAAGAAATTACCTAAAGAATATAGGAGAGTGGTCTAAAAGATGGCAAATGCCTTTTAACTTGGAAAAATGTAGTGTTACAAATAGGAACAAACAACCCTCATGCCAACTACACAACCCTCATGCCAACTACATGCTGCTTGGGAATGACATAAAAGGGATTTTGACGTAGGAAAAATCTATTTCTGGGTGATTGGCTCGTGTCGCCCTATGAAAGTATCCTTAATATCATTCTTTCTAGGCAAAATTAATCTAAAATTACCAGAGAAAAACAAAATTAAGAAAATGTCAGTAAAACTGACTCGCTCACTCTATAAAAGAAGTGTCGGTATGAGAATAGGGGCGAGTGGGAACACTACCACGAGTCATTCACCATTTAGACCTTCCAATCTAAAATCCCCACCAGAGAGAGCTGATACTAAGGGGTGATGCGGCCGCTACTACTACTACTACCGACGCTACGGACAGCAGCGCCCCTAGCGGTCATCCTTAATCTATGAACATCTTGTTCTGCAGGGTGGGTAAACAAGGACAGGGTGGGTTTCATAGGGCGACACGAGCCAATCACCCAGAAATAGATTTTTCCTACGTCAAAATCCCTTTTCTGGGCTCAGCTCGTGTCGGCCTATGAAAGAGTACCAGAGAAACAGACAAGATGGGCATAAGGACAAATGAAAATCAGTTGTAAAAAAGAGATATATAATATAAGTGAATCAAGGACATTACAGAATATAAACTAAGTACTTAAAGCTAACTTATCCTAAACAATGACATGATAAAGAAAGCAAACAATATAAAGCACTTAACATTAACTTATAAATTAAACAGTATAATCCAGTAAAGCAATGTAAATTAACACAACAGATTCACTTAAGTAAGATATTTACATAATATACAAACACATTGTGTCCTACCCTAGCATAAAAATAAGGGTAGGGACACTGAAGTACATTATAAGTACATAGTGTGGATGTCCCTAGCAAAAAAAATAAGGGACAATCCACCAATATAATCTCAGCGGCTAAGGCTAGAGTATCCGAGTAGCATGGCGATGGGGTGAGGCATGTTGGACGAGGTAGGTAGAAAGGAGACCTGGATCTATACTATGACTACTATACAGTATCAGGAGAAACAATGTTTCCCGCTGCTACTGCAGAAAATTTTAAAGATTCCAAGGACTTTAGGTAGTGACGTTTAAAGACTGTCGGAGATTTCCATCCAGTATACTTTTTAAGATCCTCAAAGTTCATATGTTGAAAGTAGTTAATTGAGGTGGCTACTCCTCTGATGTCATGTGCTTTAGGAAATGAATCAGGATTGGCTTGTTTAATGAAGTAAAGGATCTGTTGTCTAATTCCTTTTACCGATAAAGTACCACCTTTTTCTCTCATAAAGAGAGAACCTGAGGATCTTGAGGATGTGCGAGATAGAAAGGCTCTTAAAGTTGCTACTGGGCAGAGAGAAGGATCTTGCGGAAGTGGGATGACTTTCCAAGGAGCCCACCTTGCAAGAGGATCCTCATTTTTAGCCAAAAAACTACGATCCGGAGCAAGCAGAACTTCTCCTGAGGGGAGGAATTCCACATGACCCGCATCTCTGGATAGAGCCGACAGTTCTGAAATTCTAGCTCCTGAAGCTAGGCTTAATAAGAATAACGTCTTTCTAAGAAGCATTATGAATGTACAAGACGAGTTGTCAGTATCTGAAGCTAGTTTGAGGACATCATTTAAGAACCATGAGACTGCAGTAGGCCTTTGAGAAGGTCTAAGTCTAGCACAGGCTTAGGAATAGACGTAAAGTAAGATTCTGTTAGGTCTATCTGGAAACCCAACTGGAAGATCTTCCTCAAAGCCGATTTATGAGTAGTAATAGTGCTAGCTGCTAAACCTTTTTCAAACAGGGATCTGAAAAAGGATATAGCTAAGTTAACTGTCATGGTTGTAGTGTTTGATTCTTTCAGGAAGGATGCTAATTTTTTAACAGCTGAGTCATATTGTCTAATAGTTGACTCTCTCTTATCTGATTCTAGGAAGAGGATGTTTTGTGGATCAATGTTAGCATCTTTGTTAGCCGCAAACTTCATGAAGTCCATAAAGTTAGGGTCTGAAGAATTCCTGAGGAAGCGAACACAGTCCTCATTTGTACTGATTGTGACAGCTTGGGATTGGGAATCCGTTGAGGTCGGAGACCCAATTCCAGAAGCAGAGGATACCAGTTGCTCTTGGGCCAGTCTGGAGCAATCGGAGCTACTAGTCCCTTGAAAGTCCTCAGCTTGCTCAAGACTTTCAGAAGAAGATTCACTGGAGGAAAGACATAAATTTTCCTCCACTGATTCCAATCTAACGATAGGGCGTCCGTGGCATAAGCCAGAGGGTCCAGGTTGGGGGCCACATAGCAAGGGAGCTTGTGGTTTGTTTGTGAAGCGAAGAGATCCACTTGGAGACCTAGGACTCTCCGGCATATCCACTGGATGACCTGTCGTCCAGGGACCATTCTGATTCCAGAGGGGACCGACCGGGACAAAGCGTCTGCTATCACATTTCTACCCCCGCCAGGTGAGTGGCGGACAGATGCCATTTGTGTTTGTCTGCTAGTGCAAAGATGGCTATCATGACATGGTTCACATGTTTGGATTTGGACCCTCCTCTGTTGATGCAATGAACTACCACTGCACGGTTCCCAAAACCTAGTTTCTTAGATGAAGACTTTTTCGGGGGAAGAAGTCTCTTCAGGGTAAGAAATACTGCCATTGCTTCCAAGACGTTTATGTGGAGCTGGCGGAACTGAGCTGACCAAGTCCCCTGAACCTGTTTGAATTGAGAATATCCCCCCCACCCGGACAGGGAGGCATCCGTGTGAATGGTTAACACTGGAAGGGGATATTGAAGGGGTACTAGTTTGGCCAGGTTCTTCACTTTTGTCCATGGACGGAGCTGATTGCGAAGGATCTGTGGAATTACTGACAACTTGTCTCGAGATTTGGCGTTTGCTCTCGATCGCCAAACTCGGTTTATATCTTTCAGCCTTGCTTTCAGGAGGATGTCTGTCACTGAGGCAAACTGAAGAGAACCTAGGATTCTTTCCTGGTTTCTCCTTGATGTTTGTTTGCATTTGAGAAATTGTTTCACAGACTTGGCTATTTCTTTCTGTTTGACCACCGGAATTGACAGATTGTGGGAAGACAAATCCCATTGGATTCCTAGCCACTGAAAACGAGACTCTGGAATAAGTCTGGATTTCGTCTTGTTTATCTGGAACCCCAGATGTTCCAGAAATTGAACTACCTTTTTTGTGGCTTTGAGACATTCCTCGACCGTTGGTGCCCAGATCAACCAATTGTCGAGGTATGCTGCTACCATTATCCCTTGAGTTCTCAATTGTTGAACCACCACTTCTGCTATTTTCGTGAATACCCTGGGGGCTACATTCAGACCGAAGGGCATCACTTTGAATGAGAACGTCTGATTTCCTAGTTTGAAGCCTAGGAATTGGGCGGAAGTGACTGGCTATAGGGATATGATAGTATGCGTCTGTAAGATCGATGGAGCATGTGACGGCCCCACGGGGAAGTAAGGTCCTTACTTGCGAGATGGTAAGCATTTTGAACTTGTCGCAACGAATGAAAGAGTTTAGCCTTGACAAGTCTGAGATTACCCTTCTTTTTGTTGAGCCTTTCTTTGGCACGCTGAATAAGCGACCTTGAAATTTTAGATGCTTGACTCTCGCAATAGCTCCTTTCTGAAGGAGTTCCCTCGCGTAATCTGTCAATTCCTTTGATGGTTCCTGATAAAATGATTTGATTGGAGGGGGATCTTTGATCCAACTCCAACCCAATCCCTTGGACACGATGCTCTGTGCCCATTTGCTGAACCCCCACCTGTGACGGAAGAGGAACAGCCTCCCTCCTACCTGGGGAGCCTCACTGTTGTTGGGCGGGTTGACCTCCGCGCCCTCCTCTGAACTGCCTTCCCCTTGCCGCTCTTCCTGTGCCACGCTGGCGAAAGTGTCCTCTCGCTCTGCTACCTCTCGAAAGCCTATTAAAGGGAGGGTAAGCCTGACCCTCATACATAGGGTTGAAGGCCGGCGAGACTGCATAGGAGGTTGAGGGTTGCGACTGAGGGGACAACAGGAGGATGGGTTGGGCCTGTTTCGAAGTTGATGGTTGTCCCTGTTGGGTAACTGGGACGGCCTGAACGAACTGCTGTTGCTGCTGATGTTTCTGGTAAGGCTGGAACCTTTTACCAGACTTCTTGAGTTTCTTACCAGCAGCAGGGGCGGATTCTTGTTTCCTCTTAAGAGGAGATGCCCCACCTAGCTCTAAGGCTCTGGTTGAGCCTAGCAGCCTCATGGTGCACCTCATTCACAGCGGACTCTGGGAAGAGGTCCGCCCCCCACATGCTGGAAGCCAGGAGTCTATTAGGTTGGTGCCTAATAGTGCACTCCTGCAGAACATGCTTTCGGCAGTTCCTCCTAGCTTGGAAGAAGTCGAAAGCATCCGTCTGAACTGTTTGGAGCTGGGACTTGGCCAGAATCTTAAATAGCGGTTCTGTGCCATACGATAGTGCCGCCATTTCGGTGATAATTAAGGAGTTGAGGGACCTCCCAAACCTAGTTCGAGCATCGAACTCTGCCTGGATCAAAGTATCAGGCAGCCTTGGAAGCTTTTCGCCAAACTGGTCCATTGCGCAGTCTGGTTTAAGCTTACCAAGCGTGAATGTGGCAGGCAAGTTCTCCCACAATTCTCCAAAGGCTGGAAAAAGCGGAGAAGTAGATCCGCTTCCCTCAGCTGTGGCATGGGCTCATCCTTGAGGACTGCCTGAAGAGTCGCTTCCACTATTTTGGTAGCGAACGGAAGAGAAGCCTCCTCCTCCGTCGCAAAAATAGTGAAAGGACTCTTGAAAGCCTGGAGCTTAGTGTTGGTACACTCCCAGTCCTCCAGGCAGTGAACCCATTCCCGCTGTGCGTGCTCTCTACTATATAGCACGTTTTCTCGGGAAATCTTGTCCTCCCTAGTGAGGGCCGCCACGGTCAGCCTAGCATATCCAATGAAAGGCTGAGTCAATCCTGGAGGATAAAACTCGAAGTCCTCAATCCTTCGAGTTCCACACTCCGGGACAGAGATCATACCGTCCTTGAATGGAGCGTAAGCGGCCACTCTCCATGGGTTATCCATGGAGAAGGCTGGTAGCGACTCATAAGGAGGTAGCTGGAGAATGCCAGCACCTCTGCTACTGGGGAGATTGGATGAGGAGCCTGAGAAAGCCCAGCTACTCGGTCCTCATTCTCTCTAACTCTGTTAGAGAGATCTTGGATGGACTGGCCCGACTGACTAAGGGTGTTTGACAGCTGCGCAAACATCTGTTCAAACTTGGTTCCGAGGGCGGAGACCTGCGAGCCTACCATCTCTCCTACCTGTTGCATCACCACTGCTGAGAAGGCAGTGGGATCAAAGGCGCTCGGTCCCGCTACTCCAACCGGCGTTGCCGGAGTGGATGCGGTGGAGGCCGGAGAAGGCATTGGCTCAGCTGGAGCGCGAGCCTTCTCCTTAGAAGCCTTGCTTCTAGAGCTCTTGGAGTACGAAGAGCTCGGCTTAGCCTTCACCGCGTCAGCATAGGAAGTCGAAGACTTCTTTACTGAAGAAGACGACGACGACTTCTTAGAAGTCGTCTTGTGGAGGGTCTTCTGTTCTCTCTGTCCCTTCACCTTTGGGGGTACAGAGAGAGCGGGAGAGCGGGTAGGGATCTCAGATCCCGTAAAGCCTTGAAAAGAAGCAGTAGAAGGGACAGGAGAAGATCCAGGAGCACCCAAGGAAAGACCTTGGGCGCCCGACACACCTACCTCAACCAACAAATCCTCCGCCCCTACCGCCATAGGTTCGATGTTCAGGTCCAAAGTTGCGACGTCTGGGACCGGCTCGTGCGTGGCCACGGACCCGAACGACTGCTGCACCTCTTGCTGTATGGAAGCGATGAGAGGGGCTGCTGAGATAGGATCAACGTAGCCTGTTGATTTGCCGCCGGGGAAGATCTGAACGGCCAGCTTCTTATCCAAGATGTACGGCTGGCCCTTGGCGGCGTTCTTCCCGAAGCCGCCCACCCAAGCCTTCAGGGTTGCTAGGGCGACTTCCTTCACGGCGGCAGCCTGAAAGAGAAGGCGAAATGAAGCTTCTAGTGGCGGGGACGGGGTTTAACAAGCTTATGACTAAGTGTTATTAGTAAAACGATAAAGAAGTCTAAAATTGACTTACCCCCCCCACCAGCTGACTGACAAGGTCATAGCAAATGGTGCAGGCTTCTGGGTGCCAGACGATCATGGCGTTGTGGGTCGTGGCACACGGGGCGTGAGTCCTGCACTCATCGTGGGCGCAGGGGTCGTAAAGCGTCGCGTTACACCCCAGGACCTGACAGTTGGTAGCCTGTAAGTGGAAAGATACATAAGTATCAGGAGAACACTTACAGCCTAACAATTGCTCCGCTGCATGCCGGAGCGTGACAGTTAGATTAAACCAGAGCCCCGCCATAATACGTGTGGTAACTAGGCGGTTGGAGTTGTCTAAGGCTACGCCGGAGACAAGAGAAAATATCCAACCAGGTGTGGTGGTGAGCCATGAAACCACGACGGACAACGACGGAGATGGTAGACACACAGTTAGATAATACTAGAATTCACCGTAAAACTAGGGTATATCCTTATATTTATAACGAAATATATATAAATCTTTTCCCCGTCTACTAGAAGAGTGCCCGGGTAAGAAGCAAGCTCTCCTCCGGTAGCAGGAAAAAGGCAGGATATAGTAGGCAAGCAATAGACCACTAGTAGTGACCACCCCGCCCGCTGGCGGAGCCAGACGAACTATAACCAAAGGGGCCCCGGCTGCAGCGGAGGCTCCGTTCGTTACAGTAGGGGGAAAGGTGGGACTGAGCAATGGGGGGGGGGGGGGTTTCCAGCGAAACGCGGCGGGAGAGAGAGAGGGGGGGGTGGCCTACTCCTCCCCGTCCCAACAACTACCCGCTCGGTGACCCGGTACCCGAGACAAGTGGTCGCCCTATATCCCAGCTGGGAGGAACTCCTGGCCTCCTCAGAGAAAGAAGGAGGAAGGCTACTGAGGTTGTCATGGTAACCAAGGAGTCCCCCAGACCCCTCCCTATACCTGGTAGGGAGGGAAGGGGAAGGGTAAGGTGCTATGGAACACGTGACCGCAAGTGGCCTAAGCCGCGATAGCAACACAACCGTGGAAGGGCCACGTGAACCAGACTGTACCAACTCATGGGACATGCACCTAGGCTAGCCTAACACCCTAAATAAAACTAAAATTACATCGTAAAAGGTGGAAAAGACACTTTTAGTAAAAGAAAAAGAAGCCCAGGAGGAGGCAAACTGTTCCGAGGAACAGTTGACTACTCGGAGCCAGCGATAGCCGATGAAGAGCAAGAGCCGGGATGCTGGGCCAGAAACACAGAATAGCCCTAAATACCAAACTAAGAGAAATGGTAAAAGGGCTGTCCTAGCTATAAAAACGATGTAAAAAACGATGAACGTGAAAAAGTAAGCCCATAAGTATAAGAAGTCCCAGTATGGAAGACCGGGAATTCTTAACATGAGGCGGCATGGCGCCGCCACGAGTCGACCGGGAAACCGTATATGACCTATTAGAAGGAAAATACTGGTCCCTGGAAGACTAAAATACGGTAAAATACTACTTATGAGGCACTTAACTTAGCCGATGCGATGGCAGCACGTTCCATGGTGAATAAGGAGATAAATCCAAAGATAACACGGCACGAAAGAAAAAAGCGTACAACGTGTACCGTCTAATGATTAAGGATGTACGCTAGGGGCGCTGCTGTCCGTAGCGTCGGTAGTAGTAGTAGTAGCAGCCGCATCACCCCTTAGTATCAGCTCTCTCTGGTGGGGATTTTAGATTGGAAGGTCTAAATGGTGAATGACTTGTGGTAGTGTTCCCACTCGCCCCTATTCTCATACCGACACTTCTTTTATAGAGTGAGCGAGTCAGTTTTACTGACATTTTCTTAATTTTGTTTTTCTCTGGTAATTTTAGATTAATTTTGCCTAGAAAGAATGATATTAAGGATACTTTCATAGGCCGACACGAGCTGAGCCCAGAAAAATAGTGTAGAACAAGAAGAGAACCTTGGAATCATTATAACCGAGGACTTAAAATCCACCAAACAGTGCATAAAAGCCAAAAAGAAGGCACAGAAACTAGTAGGATACATAAAGAGGTAGTTCAGTTACAGAAGCAAGGAAACAGTGCTGCAGCTGTAAACACATCAGTAGTTACACTCATCTTGAATATGCAGTACAGTTTTGGTCACCAACACTATGGAAAGACATAAATAGATTGGAAGGGATATAAGCAAGAGTCACAAAGTTAATCCCATCCATCGGGGAAATAGGTTACCAAAGACGACTTGAGAGCCTGCACATGTATGGCTGAGAAACACGACAGTTGCGAGGACAACTAATAGAAACATTCAAAATACTGAAAGGCATAACAAAAGTAGACAGTAACCTATTTACATTCAACGAAAACCAGACAAGAAATAATGGATGGAAACTAGAGGTGAAGAAATACAACACATCTCATTGCGGGAACTTCTTCACATACAAGATATGTAACACTTGGAATAAACTGCCACCAGAAGTTGTAAAACAGCAAGTGTGGAAGAGTTTGAAAAAAAAAACTAGATAAAATCACTAGGATACTATGAATGAATAGTAAAACCTGCTCCTAGAAATAAATAAGTGCGTACACGATGTCTCCTTGGATGAAGTAACAAGTCTTTGAGACATCCTAATCCTTGTAACACACTCGCCAATCACAAGATATGTCATAGTGATAACTCTCTCTCTCTCTCTCTCTTTGTTTTGGCTGGAAGGGTTAGAAGTACGTATGTTTATAGTATTTTAAGGGTACTAATGTTTAAGAGGACTTTGAAATGATATTATGTATATGATTTCAAAGACTGATAAAATAATAGGATAATAATTTAAGGTATATTTTATATAGGATGTTATTTAAGGTATAAATTAGGATTTTGAACTTTCAAGATACTGGGTATTAGATGCACCCCTATTTTACAAAGATTTTTTGTGGGAAACATTTTTTCCTCAGTTAGTGGAGTACCAAAATACTGAGCAGCTGCCCTATTACCATGATTTTTGTTTTGTGTATGCAGTGACATCTATTTTGATGTTATAACGGTGCCTTTTTTGTATTACAGCCATGGGTTTGGACTCTGTATGAAATTTACCATTAATGAATGTTACTTTATGAGATACTGTGCCCAAACTCTAATCGCATCTGGGGTCAGCTGTATGATTTTGTTTATGGTATCTTCTTTTTTTTTTTTTATGGAGCAACACCTTTGCCTCTGTGATCTCTCCAGCAAAAGTAACCAATGGGAAACAAAAGAGAAAGCAAAGCTTAAAAACTAACTTAATGAAATTAAATATGCTTTGTTAATTAAAAAAAAAGCAAAATCATGGTGGAAGCAGTGGAAGCAGAAGAAAAAATTAAATATCTATATTTTGGTGGTTTTGTGTTACCACACATGCCACCAGGGCAGTGCTACAAGTTTGTGTTTACATCCACTTATTACAAATGGCATTTTTTTTATTTAGAGAATAAAACGTTTCCTTGAGGTAAAACAGTCCTTATACAAAGTAAGAAATGCACTCTTGGGAGGGAGGTACAGCGAAATGATGTGTTCCCTACGCTAACTGCCGATGTATCTTAGCAATTTTTCATAAGTTTGTGGTAACATATTGATAATTCTGCTTGTTTTTAATATTTTATTGTAGGTAATACAATTTTCTGTAATAATTTGGCTAGTTTTCACCGTTTTATTATTATCAACAATTTATTTACTTATCCAGTATGTGCACTGTAAGAAAGGCATAGCCTAGCCTATGGCACTCGGTCTCCCATTGATGATAAAGCCGCATTAGGTGCAGGTCAGTTTGTGTTTTGAAATTTAAAAAAATGCATCTTGTACACTGGCAAAGACAGTAGGCCATTATAAGGGTTTTTAGAGGGAGTTCTAAGTATTTAACTTGTGGGGGTGGGGTTCTGGTATGCATCCCCACACAAATATGTGGGCCCACTGTATATAATATAATATATATTTATAGTATATATATATTATATATGTTATAATATATATATAGTATTATATAGTATATATATATATATATATATATATATATATATATATATATATATATATATATATATATATATATATATATACATAATTATATACATATATATAGTGTGTGTGTATATATATATATATATATATATTATATATATATATATATATATATATATATATATATATATATATATATATATATATATCTTACGAGACAAGTGTCTCGTATCACATTTGGTAAGTGTTAAGCCAAAGCAGAAGGCAAACTAAGTCTGGTAACACATTCTCTTCCTCTCTCTCTCTCTCTCTCTCTCTCTCTCTCTCTCTCTCTCTCTCTCTCTCCTGTTACCCAACTCTGGCAATAGCCTTCCCCTCTCTCTCTCTCTCTCTCTCTCTCTCTCTCTCTCTCTCTCTCTCTCTCTCTCTCTCTCGATAACCTCCCTCCATTTCATTAGGTCATCAAATCAGAGTCGGAACTACAAAAATATACGTTTATTCAAAGTAAAGTACTAGTTGAAGAACTCAGATTCTTACAGGACAATTAAAATGGAATGATAACTCAAAGTTCAAGTAACTTAGATAACCCCTAGTGAAATAATAGTCTATAAAGTAATAGTCAAACACCAATTATCTCTTCTCCAAAATATAGTTCCCTCCACACAGGACACAGTCCCCCCTCACTAGATCCGCCTGTTTAAAAGACAGGAGGGACACACTGATAAGCACACACAATTGTAAAGACAAAGTCAAAAGATTAAATTAAATAGAACATCTTTAAAAAATATCAAATATACAGACAAGCCATATCTTTGGCTAAAGCACAGTAACTCTTACCCATCTCCAGCCTAGAATCTCCAAGCACTTAATAAAGAAACATTGTAGAGCTATCCCGGCATCTGCCTTTTCTCCTCGTAACTGTCTCCATCGTTCTGGCTAATTCATGCCACAATAAATGGACATAGCTCGTACCTACA
Source organism: Macrobrachium nipponense (assembly GCF_015104395.2). Classification (NCBI taxonomy): domain Eukaryota; kingdom Metazoa; phylum Arthropoda; class Malacostraca; order Decapoda; family Palaemonidae; genus Macrobrachium; species Macrobrachium nipponense. The sequence goes on along the minus strand of NC_087205.1, from coordinate 47,108,522 downwards.
TACAAACTCACACTCAAAAGTTTGGAACGCACATGCCCCAGGTAACTGGTTGCAGCCAGTTTTCAAAGGCACCTTCTCGAAATACAGGACGATCGTTGACCTGCTTATAGCAGGTTCACTTAAAGTAGATTCTTGGGTGAGCTCTATGCTTACGAGACATTTGTTTGGGAGCCGCTGATTGGCTGTGAGCTGCCTACCTCCCGGTACCAGCCAATCAGCGGCCGCCAAACAAACGTCTCGCAATCATAGGGCTCATCCAAGAATCTACCGTAAGTGAACCAGCTTTAGTAAGGATCTTAACATCACACCACCCAAAAAGGTACATCAGCATTCTTAAGCTGAGATGTCTTGTCACTTGGACTCTCTGTATCTAAGGAAGTTAAAAATTATGAGTCTGTACATTCCCCCTTTTACAGATTAGCTCGGCCACAATCCTGGCTAGCCCCAGCCTAGCCACAGCGCACACAAAACAGCTCATATATATATATAAAAACACAGTGGCTGGCTCATTAAACACAAAATATAGTAATAACTGCACGTCTCTGGCAGCACGAAGTAATGTCTATCATGCTTCATCTCCAAAAACCATTGGGTGTAGAAACTTTTTCTCTATCTTGATTCTCCTTTTTGTCTGCAACTACACAGACTCGTAGAAACACCCTGTAGGAAGGCGAAAAGTCTCCCTGCGGAAGACATCCAATGGCTCCTATAGTCCAGAAGCGCTGTAGAACCCCGTAGACTTGTAGAAACTCTCTTAAGTGGGCATACAACAGCAACATCTCTGCAACGGCTGGTGGGCGTCTTGCTAGCGTCAGGGAACGACGATTGTGGTGTGTTTAAGTATGTCAGTCATGTCATCGGTCAATCAAAAAAGAATTAACCCCAGATATACTTCTGTCAAATAATGACCTCAAAAATTCCCAAAAATACTAACTGAACGTCTCCCAATTAATTCCATTTAATATGACCACTGAACTAATTTCTAACTTCAACTCGTGAAGGAACTCCAAGGATTGCTAAATCATAAGTCATTATCACAGCCCTGCAAAGAAAAATATTAAGTTCTCTAACTTAATTCTCCAGTAATAAAAAAACTTCACCAAATTCACACACCAGCACACACATTCCAGAACTCGGACTCACAGGAACTCCACGGACTTCTGTCATCACATTTCAAACTCACAAATTCTCACAAAGAAAAAAAAAAGAAAAAAGTAATGAGCCCAAGAAAAAAAAATCACGTAACGAGCCTAGCCCTGAAATCATCACTGAAAAATGTTCTCTCAAGCTTTGATACAACTACTATCCGACTTACAACCTGCTCGACATACGACCACTCGTACTTACAACCTTACTTCAGACAGTTGACCATTGAGTTACTTGGCACTGCGCCATCTCATGAGAACTCTCATCCCTCAGGCATGAGAACTCTCATCACTCAGGCAGCATCAGTTTGAGTTACCCTGCCGTATCTGTAGCATCATTTGGTATTAACTGTACTGTAGACTGAATTGCAAAGCAATTTACGTAAGAATCGACTTCTGACATGCATGCAAGAACCTAACCCCATTGTAACTCAATGCCTGATTGTACGTAATATATACTATTACATAAATGATTAAAATGTATTAGTAGAAGTACATTATGGTAAAAAGATTGAAATAATGATTGTACATTACATTACAGTACTAAGTAGGCACTTTTATATAGCAAAGGTTTGATAGTATACCCTACCCAGTATGTTGGCCACTTTCTAAGGTTCGACTTACATCCATTCTGACTTACAACCAGTGGGTCGGAACCAAACTTGGTTGTAAGTAGGATGGTACCTGTATTTCAACAACCCGCAAAATCAGTAAAAACTCATCTCTGTCTAACAGCAAAAACCCTTTTACTGCTTGCATATAATTAATTTCCATGAGACGTAATATCAAACACCCATTTCATGCAATTCACACAGCCCAATAAATTGTATCTCCCTTCCAGAAACAGAAATGCTATTTAAAGCTCAATCCCCAATTACATCTCTCGTAGGAAAAGGAAAAAAAAGAAAAAAAAAGATAACAATAAGTGAACTTTCCCCATCACAAAGCACATAATATATGCATGACACACATAACCCCGCATTTCCCCCATAAATGCGATATGTATCATCACGGAATTTTGCCATCGCAACTTTTCATCTATCGGACACAGCCAGAAAGCAACCCCTTACACATGCATTTTCATGAAATGCTATGGTCAACATTTCCAGATATTGCAAAAACTCTGAGCAATCACCACTAGAGGAAAAAAGTCAGCAACCGGACTCATCACCAAGTAAGCACATTTCACAAAATTATCTCCAGGATATGACTAAGGTGCTCAAAAATTGTCTCAAAGACACAACTCTCACAAACGATACTGCCCAATTATATAACAAATTATCACCCATCTAGGATAAAAACTACGGTAAACTCACAATTCAGCAATTATATGCCTCCAAAAATAACTCACTGGTGAATATAAAAAATGCGACATCTCCATAGGACCACAATGCAGTAATGTCACTCACCTCCAATTAGTCACGAAACCAAAAAGAACCACAGAACTCCTTTCTTGGCTCGAAAAACCCCTGAAATTCAACTCAAAAATCATAACCACAAAAAGAAGTCACCCCCAAAGATTAATGCCACCCACTTATACGTATATATAATATATATTTCTGGGCTCAGCCGTGTCGCTCCCGTGAAATATGTCTGCTTTAGCACTACGAATGGCAAATTCACTCTCTAAATATTGAAAAAGGGCGGAACCAGTACTTAACTTGGGTGAAGAGGTAGATTGACGATCCGTAACCAAGAATAAAAATAAAAGAACAAATAGCTAGGTGTGACCTATGGGTCGGCTCCCCGTATTTAAGGTCTTTTGATGAGGAAAAGGCTAATTGGAGGGGTTGCTGTGGTAGTGTTTAACACTCGCCCCAGTTTTATACCGACACCTTTTATATAGGTGAGCGAGTCAGAAGCTTCTGACATGTCCAATTTAGCAGTTCTCCGGTATTATAGCAATATTTTACTAGAAATAGTGCTAAAGCAGACATATTTCACGGGCGACATGGCTTCCTCGCCCATAAATAGATTTTTCCTACGTCATTCCCTTATATATATCATATATATATATATATATATATATATATATATATATATATATATATATATGTACATGAACTTTCCTGTCAGACATATACTTAGCTTACGTCTCTGACGTCACGACAGAATTCAAAAACTCGCGGCTAACGCGACAGGTAGGTCAGGTGATCTACCTTACCCGCCGCTGGGAGGCGGGTGTAAGAACCATCATACCTTTCTTGACAAGATTTTTTCTGTCGTCGGTGTCGACCACACCTGTTGTCGGTACCTCTTGACAGTTGGATTCTTTTCTCGTTTTCGCCCTGGATTGTTCTACGTTACTTTTGGTGAAGTACCCGATCTTTTGGCTTGGCATTCGCGATTTGTGGACAGTTATTGGACTTTTCTTTGGGATTTTTCTTTGGTTTTTTTCTTTTCTTGGATTCATGATGTCTGATGTTGATACTAAGGAAACTGCTATGTTTAGAGTTTGTTGTATGACTGAGTGTAAGGTGAGGCTACCGAAAGCTGCGGTAGACCCTCACACGGTATGTTTGAAGTAGAGGGAATGAATGCACCTTTAATAACCCTTGTAATGAATGTGAAAAGCTGAATGAGGATGAATGGAAGTCTTTGTCTTCCTACTTGAGGAAGCTTGAAAAGGATAAAGTTAGGAAAGCTTCTTCCAGGAGCAGTAGTAGATCTCGTATTAGCGAGTTGGATGTAGATAATCCTATTTTAGAAGTAGCTCCTTTGTCAGTTTCAGCTCCTGCTCCCTGCACCGAAGCCGAAGATGCGCCTTCGGAAGTGGCCTCAATGAAAGCCACCATTCGCAGTATGGAGAGGAAAATCAAGCAACTAGAAGGTAAGAGTGATTCCAATAGTGATTTGTGCAGGTGAACCCAGTGCAGTGGAGGGTGCGTCTGATCGGCTCCCTAATGCTTCCAGGCCTAGACCTCTTCCAGACTCCCAGTCCCAGTGGAGGAGGAAAGTCGAAAGCCGCAGGAAGGTTAGGGAGCATCCCCAACGGTCAGGCGTCCCCTCGGTAGATCCTGTTGATCGTTCCCAGGCTACCTTGGATCGCTCCAAGAGAGAAATTTTGCGCCAGTGCTTCTCGTCGTCGCCTTCGCCTTCTCCTAAAAGAGGATGGAGCTCTTCGGAAGCCTCGCGCCCTTCGAAGAGAGCCTGGAACGCTCCCTGCGCCCGCCCTTCCAGCCCTGAAGTTTTTTCGGAAGAGCCTGAGGTGGAAGCGAAGAAGCGTAAGAGATCTCAGGAGTATCGTTCCCCGAGCGGAGATCGAGCCTCGTCTCCTGTTCACGAGTTTGTGAATTCTCCTGCAAGGGTGTTGGCTAACCTTCAGGCGCAGATTTCGGCTCTGGCTGGCTCTCTTTGCGTGTCTTCTCGTCGCAGGAAGGACGTCTCGTTTCCTGTAAAGAAGTCCAGGCTCCCCTCTCCTGACTCTCGCTATTCGACGGAAGAGGCGCGCTCACCTGTGCGTTCGGATTCTCGCAGGAGGCTTTCTGCTTCGGACAAGATCACATCTGCGTCTAAGCGACATTCGCCTGACAGACAAGTTTCTCCTTCGGACAAGGAGCAAACTGCGCGTAGGAGATCCTCACCCTACAGACGCTCTTCTCGAGACAGGATCGCTCCCCTTGACAGGCGCCAAGATCCTAGTAGGCACTACTCACCTCGTAGCCGCTCCTCGTCTCGCCTCCACTCTCCGGTTGACAAGCGCCCTAAATCGGACAGGCGCCCTTCGCTGGACAGGCGTCAAGAGCTTGTTAGGCGCGTTTCGCCTGGCAGGCGCTCTTCTCCTGACTTTTACTCGCCTCGAGTCAGGCGCCGAGAGCCTAGCAGGCGCTTCTCCCCTGGTAGGCGCTCACCTAGTAGGCGCTCGTCGCCAGAGATTCTCTCGCCTCGGTTCAGGCGCCAAGAGCCTGGTAGGCGCTTTTCTTCGTATGGCAGGCGCCGTTCGCCTGGTAGCCGCTCTCCTTTGGATAGGCGCCAAGAGCCTGATAGAAGTTCTTCTTCAAACAGGCGCTCTGCACCTGACTGCCGCCTGACTCCTATTAGGCTTCAAGGATCTGGGAAACGCACTCCTCCAGACAAGAAGGATGTTGCAAGTAGACACTTGCCTGAAGCATTGTCTCCAAGACGTATACGTCTAACTTCCTCTAGAGACTCCTTTAAGAATAGTCGCGCCTCTAAGGATCAGGAGGGCTCTTCAGCTCAGGAGGAACAGGACCCCTCAGAAGAAGAAGGACCAAAAGACGCCTCAGTTTCCTCCTATAAGAAACTAACAGAGTTACTCCTGCAAGAGTTTGGAGATATCCTTTCTCCTGTGGCTCCCCCTTCTCCTCTTTCGTTATTCTCCACTTCGAAGACGTCGAAGGTTTCGTCTTGTGTAAGGGATGAAACCTACTGTTTCCATGAAGAAGGCGCTGAGAGGTTTTGGGGAATGGCTCCTTTCTAAGGAAGAGAAGGGAAGACGGTTTTTTTCTTTCCCTCCGTCTAAACTGACGGCAGATTGGGATTCTGGTACGAATCGGGAGAACCTTTAGGCCTCGCTCTCCCTTCGTCTGCGGACTCGGACTTCTCTTCATTAGTGGATGCTGCTCGTCGTTCCGCCCTCTTGTCTGCCAAGACTACGTGGGGAATGAACGAACTTGACCACTTACTGAAGGGAATGTTCCGAGTCCTGGAAGTTTTCAACTTCCTTGATTGGTCTTTAGGTGTGCTGGCTAATAAGACCAAGACCCCAGATGCTCTGTCTCCTGAAGATCTTAACTGTGTACTCACTTGCATGGATAAAGCAGTGAGAGACGGATCGAGTGAAGTCTCCTCACTGTTTGGAGCTGGAGTGCTTAAGAAACGGTCGGTCTACTGTTCGTTTCTCACGAAGGCAGTGTCTCATGCACAAAGGGCCTCGCTCTTGTATGCTCAACTCTCTCCTCTTCTGTTCCCCAAGAAAATTATCCAAGATGTCTCGAGTGCCCTTTCAGCTAAGGCTACTCAGGACATGTTAGCCCAGGCGGCCAGGAAACCTCGCTCTGTCTTCCAACCCAAGACCAAGAAAGAGACTCCTCTGAGACAGGAGCCCTTTCGAGGAGGACCCGCTGTCAGAGGTTCTGCAACCAGAGGGACTAGACCTTTTTAAGAGAGGTAAAACCTTCTCTAAGTCAGTCAGAGGGAAGAAATAGCGGTCAAGACTCCAGACATCAGTGGGTGCCAGACTACTGAATTTGCCGACGTCTGGGCCCCACAAAGGGGCAGACAATTGGTCCCTATCGATTGTCAGCAAAGGATACCTCATTCCCTTCTCGTCAAGACCACCATTGACGACAACTCCGAGGGAGTTGGTAGGCAAGTACAAGGACCCCATCATGAATCAAGCCCTTTCTCTAGCAGTAGATCTCATGCTAGAGAAGGAGGCTATAGAACTAGTGAAAGATCCCCGCTCTGCGGGCTTTTACAGCAGACTTTTCCTAGTTCCGAAGAACTCAGGAGGATGGAGACCGGTGTTGGATGTAAGCGCCCTGAACGTCTTTGTGGAAAAGAGGAAGTTCGCCATGGAGACAACTTCCTCAGTGTTTAGCGGCATCTTCGTCCAGGGGACTGGATGGTGTCTCTAGACCTTCAGACGCTTACTTTCATGTGCCGATCCATCCTTCTTCACGGAAGTATCTACGATTCATGATGGAGGAAACATCTTCCAATTCAAGGCCTTGTGCTTCGGCCTATCAACTGCACCCCAAGTTTTCACGGGGTTAATGAAAAACGTGGCGCAGTGGCTACATTTGGAGGGAGTGAGGGTGTCGCTTTATCTCGACGACTGGCTAATCAGAGCAGAGTCTCAAGAAAGATGTCTGGAGGACCTTCAAAAGACCCTTACATTGGCAAGTTCGCTGGGACTTCTGGTGAACTTCCAGAAGTCTCAATTAATCCCCAGTCAAGAGAGGATCTATCTGGGGATTCGGATAGCTTCTCTGGCTTTTCGGGCTTTTCCGTCGCCAGAGAGGATAGCTCGTTGCTACGAGAAAATAACGACCTTCCTAGAGAAAGATGCATGCACAGCGAGGGAGTGGATGAGTCTGCTGGGGACACTCTCCTCGCTGGAGCAATTCGTTTCTCTAGGAAGGTTGCATCTCAGGCCTCTACCGTTCTTCCTATACCAGAACTGGAGGCGTCTCTCCCTAGATCTGGAGTTCTCCTTCAAGATCTCAAGGGAAATCAAGAGAGACCTTCGGTGGTGGAACAACCCACTTCGATTTTGTGGAAGGAATGTCTCTCTACATGCCGAACCCCAGCCATGTGTTGTTTTCGACGCATCGGAGGCAGGTTGGGGGAGCGACACTCGGGACAAGAGAAGTGTCAGGCACCTGGAAGGTGGGGGATCAGGTGTCCTGGCACATCAACAAGAAAGAGTTGATGGCAGTCTGGATGGCATTGAAAGCCTTCGAACCCCACGTCCGAAATGCAGTAGTGCAGGTCAATTCGGACAACACAACAGCCTTGGCGTACATAAAAAAACAGGGGGGGACGCACTCCTTCTCCCTGTACGAAACAGCAAGGGATCTTCTGCTGTGGTCTCAAACAAGGAAGATCAGTCTTCTCACCAGATTTGTACAGGGAGAAAGGAACGTCAGGGCCGATCTCCTGAAGCAGGAAGAATCAACTCCTGCCTTCCGAGTGGACCCTCCACTCAGAAGTATGCCAAGACCTGTGGAGAAGATGGGGCAGACCTCACATCGATCTCTTTGCAACAGCAAAGAACGCAAGAATCGAACTTTACTGCTCCCCGATCTCAGACCCAGGAGCAGTATCAGTGGATGCGTTTCTCCTAGATTGGACAGGGCTAGACGTCTACGCCTTTCCCCCCTTCAAAAGTACTAGGACAAACCCTCAAGAAATTTGCTATCTCGGAAAGGACAAGAATGACGCTAGTAGCTCCGTTCTGGCCCGCCCAAGATTGGTTCACAGAGGTACTGGAATGGTTGGTGGACTTTCCAAGAGCACTTCCACAAAGACAAGATTTGCTCAAACAACCCCACTTCGACAGGTATCACAGAAACCTCCCCGCTCTCAATCTGACTGGCTTTCGACTGTCAAAAGTCTTGTCAGAGCGAAGGGGTTTTCAACAAAAGCTGCTAAGGCTATCGCCTCAGCTAGAAGACCTTCGACCCTTAAAGTCTACCAGTCGAAGTGGGACGTCTTTCGCCGTTGGTGCAGGAACCAGAAGTTTTCCTCTTCCAGTACCTCTGTGACTCAGATAGCAGATTTCCTAGTTTTCCTCAGAGAAAAATGCGGTTTGGCAGTATCTACTATCAAAGGATACCGTAGCATGCTGGCTGCGGTGTTCAGACATAGGAATTTAGATCTTTCGAATAACAAAGATCTTCATGATCTATTAAGATCTTTTGAATCTTCCAAGAAAACTTCGAACGAAGTTCCAAGTTGGAATCTGGATGTGGTTCTTCGTTTCCTGAGGTCCGCTAGGTTTGAACCACCACATTTAGCCTCCTTCAAAGATCTCACGAGGAAAGCGCTCTTTCTCATGGCTTTAGCATCTGCTAAAAGGGTTAGTGAGATTCATGCCCTAGAAGGAAGGGTAGGTTTCAAAGGAGATTCCGTGGTTTGTTCCTTCCTTCCTTCATTTTTAGCAAAAAATGAGAACCCCTCAAATCCTTGGCCAAGGAACTTTGAGGTTCGTGGTCTATCTGCCCTAGTAGGGGAAGAACCTGAAAGAACTCTTTGCCCTGTTAGGAGTTTAAAATACTACCTTCAGAAGAAGAAAACCCTTAAGGGCATTGAGGACAGACTATGGTGCTCTGTAAAGGACCCCAGCAGACCATTGTCGAAAAATGCGCTGTCTTTCTTCATTAGAAGTGTTGTGAAAGAAGCACATAGATCTTGTAATGAAGAACATTTCAAGCTCCTAAAAGTCAAGGCTCATGAAGTGAGAGCAATTGCCACTTCCTTGGCCTTTAAGAAGAATATGTCTCTTCAGAATCTGATGAAAACTACATTCTGGAGATGTAATTCAGTATTCGCCAACCACTACCTAAAAGACGTCAGTATTACGTATGACGAGTGCTTCGCGTTAGGCCCGTACGTATCGGCGGATTCGGTGCTGGGGCAGGGAGCTGGAACATATCCTTAGTAGTTTTTTCCCTTGTTTTTTTTTGGTAATTGAGTTCATATGGTTGTATGAAAAATGATGCAGGTAGGCATCTTTTTTCGTTTCGTAATGCTAATAACGTTAGTTTGGTTAGGTGATCGGATTTGGTTTGAAGCTCCCTGCGTTGGTAGTGGACAGGTTCTGTCATAGAAGAGGGCGAACCCCCATTGACATGATCTGACTTGGATTCTACTAAGTAAGCGGATATCAAGTCCCGTTAGTAGACCCAAAGAGTCTTTTTCAGCTGTAGGTCACGCCCGGGCTCGCTGTAGCTCTATGGCTATGCAGACTAATAGACAGTATCTATGAAGTCTTCAGCCTAAACAGGTAAGAACCAAGGTTATGTTTATCCTACAACAGGTGTTGTTTACCTTTTCTTTGTTATTTTCTGTCTTGTACCCTCCACCAAGGGTGTCAATCAGCTAAGTATATGTCTGACAGGAAAGTTCATGTACAAAAATGATATTGTTATTTTACAATAAAGTTTTGTACATACTTACCTGGCAGACATATACGATTGATGGCCCGCCCAGCCTCCCCTCAGGAGACAGGTATAAGAGAGAAAAAATCTGGCAAGAAAGGTATGATGGTTCTTACACCCGCCTCCCAGCGGCGGGTAAGGTAGATCACCTGACCTACCTGTCGCGTTAGCCGCGAGTTTTGAATTCTGTCGTGACGTCAGAGACGTAAGCTAAGTATATGTCTGCCAGGTAAGTATGTACAAAACTTTATTGTAAAATAACAATATCATATATATATATAAAATCACCATATAATAATAACACCACTCCGGTGATAAAAATATTTCTTCCATTTAATTAATAACCCCACACCACCATATTCCCTCTATCTCCCAATAACCACGTGTTAATAATACCACCACTCTAGCAATAAAAAATATTCACCTCTGTTTCGGCAAGAGTCTCGTATCACATTTGGTAAGCGTTAAGCCAAAGCAGAAGGCAAACTAAGTCTGGTAAAACATCTGTACAACATCTCTCTCTCGTCTATTTCTCCTCTCTCTATCTCTCTCCTGATAACCAACTCTGGCAATGTGTATATATATATATATATATATATATATATATATATATATATATATATATATATATATATATATATATATATATATATATATATATATATACATATATATATATATATATATATATATATATATATATATATATATATATATATATGGTGCTAGGAAAACTCTGTCTTGGAAAACTGGATCTCAAAACAATGTTGAATATTTATGTCTTTAATGGTAGAAAAAACTATCATGTCCTCAGACAGAGCTTCAGAAAGGCAAATAAAATGTAAAAAGTCAGTCTCAGAAAACTGGGTCTCTCAGTTACCTATAGAGCTCGCGGAAACTGGGCTGTTTGGTGTTAACTATGGTATTATATTAGAATGGCTGTTAAACTGTAAACGTGGGATGTAGTTCTTGTTTTCTATTCAATCTCTTATATTTTCAGTTTAGTTTCAGTACCCATATCGATGGCTTCTAAATACATTTCATCCCAAAAAGGAAAAGAGAAATTCATCGACGACAAGAACTACATATATGATTTCTGGGCTCAGCCCGTGTCGCTTCGTGAAATATCCTTTTAGCACATATTTCTAAGTCAGCATTTTGAACTTGTCGCAACGAATGAATAAGTTTAGACGGGACAAGTCTAAAATTATTCTTCATTTGGTTGAGCCTTTCTTTGGCACGCTGAACAAGTGACCTTGAAACTTTAAATTCCTGACTTTTGACACTACTCCTTTCTGAAGGAGTTCTTGAGCGTACTCCGTCAATTCCGACGTTGGCCGTTGAAGGAACGTCTTGGATAGAGGAGGGCCCTTGATCCAGCTCCATCCCAGTCCTTTGGACACAATACTTTGTGCCCAATTGCTGAATCCCCATCTGTGGCGATAGAGGAACAGTCTCCCTCCTACCTGAGGGTCCTCACTGACTTGGGGCTGGTCGTGACCCGCGTCCTCCTCAGAAGTGTTTGCCTCTGCTAGGTGTTCTTCCGCCGCCCCTTTGGCGAAATGCACCTCTAGCCCTACTGCCTCTTCCAAACCTGTTAAAAGGTTGGAAAGCTTGGCCTTCAAAAACTGGGTTAAAGACCGGTGATACTGCGAAAGAGGTAGAAGACTGGTTCTGGGGAGTCAGTAGGAGGAATTGCTGTGATTGACTCTTCGAGGTGGAGGGTTGTGCCACCTGGGAGACTGGCACTGCCTGTACCGCCTGCTGTTGTTGGGTAGCCTGGAAGGGTTGGAATTTCCTGGGCTTTTTCAACTTTTTAGAAGAGGAAGTTGATTCAGGCTTCCTCTTACTCGAAAGTCCCCAACGGACCTTAAGACTTTGATTAAGTCTTGTCGCCTCGTGCTGAACTGAATTGACTGTCGACTCCGGAAAGAGGTCAGCACCCTAGATGGAAGCCGCGAGCAGCTTATTCGGTTCATGACGAATGGTAGCCTCTTGCAGGACGTGTTTCCTGGAATTGCGTCTTGCAATCGCAAAGTCATAGAGATCACATTGTACCGTGTGTGTCTGTGACTTGGCAATCAGCTTGAAAAGGGGTTCGTTCCCGTAAGTTACGGCCGAAACCTCTGTCATCACCATGGTTTTTAGGGACCTTCCTAGCTTGGTCCTAGCGTTGAATTCGGCAAGTATGAGATTGTCTGGGAGCCTTGGAAGCCTTTTGCTAAATTGTGTTATTGCACAATCTGGCTTAAGTTTCCCTATTGTGAAGGTAGCTGGGAGATCTGCCCAAAGATCATCGGTGCCTGGGAGGAGAAGAGATGTGGGCTCCGTTTCTCGGAGTTGAGGCATGGGCTCATCCCTCATAGCGGCCTGAAGAGTTAACTCCGCCACCTTTGTGGTTAACGGAATGGGGGTTTCTCCGTCCACCACAATTCCGTCCTTTAAGTTCCTCAGCCAATCTCTCTGGGCCTGATCTTGGCTGAAAATGACAGTCTCCTTGGGTATTCTGTCCTCCCTCCTCATTGCTGTCTCTGTGAGACGGGCGTATCCAATGAAGGGGGCCTGCAGGTCAGCAGGGTGGAACTCAAAGTCTTCCAGCCTTTAAGTACCACAGTCCCCCAGCGTTAGCATGCCGTCCTTAAAGGGGGCATAAGACGAGACCCTCCATGGGTTGCTCGCCGTATAAGGAGGGAGGGTGTTGTAGTGTTGCATCGCCATACCGGGCTGTGGGAGAACTGCTGAAGGGTTCTCTTGGAGACCTGCCATCAGGTTCTCCTGGTTGGTCAGTCTTTCCGAAATGTTTCGGATCGACTGGCCCGACTCCTCAAAAGAAGAAGAGATGTGAGTCAACATCTGTTCGAACTTTCCTGAACTAGGTTCCCGACAAAGTTCCCCATTTGCTGCATGATATTTGCAGTAAATGCTTCCGTGTCGAAGGTGCTAGGTTCCTTGATCACAGCAGGAGTCTTGGGGCGTGTCCCCATAGAGGTCGAAGGCTCAGGATCCGCAGGTGGCTGAGCCTTGTCCCTCGAGGACTTGCCTCTGGACCCTTTGGAGTGTGAAAAGGTGGACTTTGACTTCTCTGCTCCGGTATGGTGAGCCGGAGACTTATGAGACGAAGTAGACATAGTCTTTTTAGACACCGTCTTCTCCAGGGTCTTAATCTCACGCTTCCCTTTCACCTTAATGATAGCTTGAGTGGACTTCGGCCTAACCGAAAGTTCACTTTCTGAAAAACCTCGGAAAGAAGCAATAGAAGGAATAGGGGAAGTAGATCCAGATGGACCCACGGGAAGCCCTTGAGCCCCCAACAAACTTGCCTCATCTAGCATACTACCTGCTTCACCTACCGCCATTGGTTCGAGGTCCAAATTTAGCGTTGCCACGTCGTCTGCGATTTCTGAGTTCCCCGGGTCTGCTAGCGCCTGAGCCACCTGATGTTGAATGGTGGCAATGTACGGGGCCGCCGCTGCCGGGTCGACGTAGCAGGTAGACTTTCTGCCAGGGAAGATACGGACAGCCATATTCTTGTCGAGGATGTATGGCTGCCCCTTGGTAACATTCTTCCCAAACCCGCCGACCCAGGCTTTCAGGGTGGTTGATGCGGCATCCTTGACAGCAGCAGCCTGAAAGAGAGGGTTATTGTAAGCCCTAGACTAGGGGAGCTTAAAATTATATAACGAACTATATGAGTAATATATCACTTGTTATATCACTTATTAGGACTGTATCTGTATAGTCAAAAAATATATAGTAACTATACTCCGGCATATACTTACACCGGAGGTAAACTGATCTACAAGATCATAACAAATGGAACAGGCTTCATGGTGCCAGACCGCTATGTCCCCGTAGCGGATGGCGCAGACGGTGTGGGTCCGGCAGACCTCGTGCCCACTGGGGTCCTGTAGGACAGCGTTACAGCCAGATTCCTGGCAATGGGTGGCCTGTAAGTGAACAGATACATGAGTATCAACACTGACTAACAGGACTGAGTCCAGTAAGTGACATTGAACGCCTGCGGGTACCGGAGTGGTTAACATAGATGTTATCCTTCTCTCGTTCTCCTGTAGTGGTGAGAGTTCAATAGGACTGGTATACTAGTTAGAAAAATTCCAGTGTACCGGGGTAAGGAGTTCCACCAAACTAGTAACCAGCCTATACGCCGGAGCGAGGAGTATGAGGTCGGCAGGGAGAAGCATGAGTAGGCTAAACCAGAAATAAATAAATAATTAAGGGGAGCATAGCTCCGCCGTAATGAAAACTCGCAGGCAGGAGGAGAACCCAGTTGGTGAGCGGGAACTCCGCCAGCTTAGCGGAACATAAAAACATGTAATAATAATAACAAGAATAAATAATGGTAAATAGATGCATGCCTCGGAGCTTCTCTCCGTCAGCCCCCTTAAGGAGCTGGCGGAGCCCGCCGCTGACGCGGTGGGTAAGGGAGGTGACTTGGGGTGAGAGAGAGCAGCAAGGGACCCGAGGGGGCCCGAGCATGGCCGAGCGTGGTGGCCAGCCGAGCCCGAGCGCACAGGGGACCCCCCAGTGGAACCAAGGGTGAGAGCGGTAGGAAGAGTCAGCCCCAGATGTCCCCCCGCTGGCTCCCGTACCCTCCCCTAGTAGCGGGGAAGAGGGGAGAGAGCCCGGATGGTTGCTGTGGCAACGTGAGCGAGCGATACTCCCCCCGTAGGGAGGGAGAAGCAGGGGGACAGAGCTGGGAGGCTCATGGTGATCGCCTGGTTTGCCGTGAGCGTGGTAGGACCACGCGGTAGGACAGACCAGGCAAACAGGGGTAGCCTAGGCTACATCAAATCATCTCTAGCATGCAAAATAACACAGGGAAAGGAAAAGAATGAGCAGAAATAGAGAAAGCAATGCCCTGGAGAAGTTAGGCTAACTGACCTGGGAGCTGGCCTCTGCCAATACGTAAGAACGTAGGGCGACGGCCAGGGTGGCAGGACTAAAAAGAGATAGAACACATGTCCTAATACGCCTAACAGACCTAGACAAAGGGACATGCATGCATGAACACTGAGCTAAGGTAACATAGGCAGGAGCTCAATCGAGCTAGAATCCCCATGAAAAATAAAATAAAATACAAGCACATCTTGCACAACACAAAAATGTAATCATATAAATACTGCAAGGTTTACTGCTACAACGGTATGGGAGACCAAAGAAGCATGAAACAATGAAACACGTGGGGCGAGCCGAGTGGGGCGACCCTGTAGCCATGCCGCTGAGGGCGCCGTCATAAAACCTAAATAAAAGCAGTCAAACGGGCCCTAGCTGGCTAAAATTACGTGAAACACTTTAGCAGTAGTTAACTTAGCTGCGGCGATGGCTTGGAGTTCCATGATGAATGATAAATCCAAAAATGGAAGCACAAAAACACAGCGAGAAAAAACGTGTGCGCGAGATGGAGCTAACGAAAAGGATGGCCGCTAGAGGCGCTCGTGCTGGCGTTGGGAGCGCTAGTAGTAGTAGTTACTGGTGTGGGCTGTGTATCAGCCCTCTATAGCAGGGGGATTTTGTAGAAGGAGGGATCTAAATGGTAAGAGACCCGTGGTAGTGGTTTCACTTGCCCCAGAAACCATACCAACACCTTTTATATAAGGTGAGCGAGTCAGAATACTCTGACATACCATTTTAGTTTTTCTCTGGTAATGTTAGTAATATTTACCTTAGAAATATGTGCTAAAAGGATATTTCACTGGGCGACACGGGCCCTTGCCCAGAAATAGATTTTTCCTTCGTCAAAATCCCTTTTTCATATACACAGTGTTGACAAGGTAAGGTTATTCTGGCGATGTGAAATGTGAAAATCTTCATGCATGGCATGAATTCACACGAAGATTCAAGACGGAGAAAATGTGATTGTCAAGAAAGTTAACAGCTATAATCATTCGTCTACATTAGCAAAAGTGGAAGCCAAAAGTGCTATATCAGAAATTAATTGTAAATTTCAGAATGGTGACTCATCTAGCACACGAATTATTTTAGCCGATACTGTGAGTAAACTTGATGAAAATGAAAAAAGTGAAATACAGTGGTACCTCGAGATACAAAATTAATCCGTTCCGAGGCTGCCTTCGTATCACGAGTTTTTCGTATCTTGAACCACATTTTACATTAAAATGTCTAATCCGTTCCAAGCCCTACAAAACACCCCAGTAAATTATATTTCCAGGCCTACAACACAGGTTCTAGGGTTACGACGCCGATCCGACAGAAGAAATATGACTCCAAAAAGGCAAAATACTGTACATACTTGAGTAATATTCAACTACATGTAATGTTCAACCCCATTTTTACTGCATATATTAGGACTTTAGCATATGTCCCTTAGCAATAAGCCTAGCCTATGTTAGCAGTTGCTACTGTAGCCTAGTCTATGATTCTGACATCTAAACCTAAGAAGCTTAAAGCTTAGAATATGCCAATAAAATGCATAAATAATCAGTATGTACTCATTTCAAATAATTATTAATTAATCATTAACTATAATACACAAACAAACAAAAAAAAACCTTCCAATCGTTTGTTTACATTCAGCTCTTATGAGTACCAAACGGTTGCCAAGCAATCACTTTTCCTAGGACACAGTAAGCCATAAATTTTCATTAGTATCTCTCTTCAACTAATGAAACTACCAAACAGTATAATAACCATTCATTTCTTTTCTTTATTCTATCTTTACCTAATGGAGATACGTACCGAGTTACTGACAGCTATAATGAAACATATACGTAACGTAATATTAAAACAGAAGAAGAATTCTAGAAAATAGTATTTGCTGGCTTCGATGATAGCAGTCTGATTTATTTTATATTTTATGATATATCTAATTCACAAGTTATTTTATTAAATGTATTGCATGTACTCATTTCAAATAATTATTAAGTAACCATTAACTATAATAAACAAAAAAAAAAAAAGCTTCCAAACTTATGTTTACATCCAGCACTTACGAGTACTGAACGATTGCCAAGCAATCAATTTTCCTAGTACACAGTAAGCCATATATTTTCATTATCTCTCTTCAACTACTGAAACTACCAAACAGTATAATAACCACTCATTTCTATTCTTTATTCTATCTTTACCTAATGTTTTTTATTATTAAATGTATTGCATGAATAAGTTTTTCAATTAACAACATCCTTTTACCAATAGAATACATAAAGCACAAGGGGTAGATGCTGGCCAATAGGAGAGCAGGATCTTATGGTGTGACTAGCATCAGGAACCAATGGGAGAGCGGGAGGATGGTGGCGAGGTTACTCAGTTGGCGGGGCGCTAGTTTTAAAATTGTTCTCGGTGGTCTGGGTGAATCTCAGAACTTTACAGCAAGAACCTTTTGTAACTTGAGCAATTTTCGTATGTAGAGCCGTAAAATTTTTTGCATTTGCTTACGTATCTCAAGTTTTTCGTAAGTTGAACCTTTCGTATGTCGAGGTACCACTGTATCAAGTTTGCCATCAATTTCAAGATCAATAACTAATTGGTGGACTAAAGCTTTCGGTGCCCCTCCATTACCTCAGACACATACAGGATTTGAAATACCACAGTCATTCCGTGTTTTGAGTGATGGAAAAGCTTTTCTACAGAGTGACAGTGGAATTGACGATGAGAAAAGAATTTTAGTATTTGCTTCTGACAAGGGACTTAATGACCTACAAAGTTCTCATTATTTAGGAATTGATGGAACTTTCAAGGTTTCACCTAACACATGGTATCAAGTTCTGATTATACATGCTTATATACATGGGAAAGTCTTCCCTCGTGCATTTATTTTATTGCCTGACAAAACAGATAATACTTATAATAAAACTTTCATAATACTAAAAGAACTTCTGCCAAATTTAAATCCCAAGGAAGTGATGATTGATTTCAAGAAAGGCCTTGGTAACAGTATCAAAAATCATTTTCCTTGTTGTGACACTGTTGGGTGCTTCTTTCATATGTGCCAGAATGTTTATCGCCGAATTTGTGATTTGGGTCATAAGTGTCAGTACAATACCGACAACAACTTTTCGTTGTTGATAAGAATGTTTTGTGCTATGGCATTCTTACCAATTGAAGAAGTTACAAATGCATTTGAAGAACTTAGTGAAGACGAGTTACTTCTGATGGAATTTATTAGTTACT
>NC_087205.1:47038099-47085599 GCF_015104395.2 Macrobrachium nipponense | reverse complement strand
ATGAAAATATATTAATTCCAAGGTAGAGCGAACTAGACATTAAAGGACATTTGTAGCTCTAATAATTTACATGAATCACGGTGATGTAATAATTATTCATAATATGGCTACGTGCAGCAAACATTCAAATTTGCAAACATTGTAGAGAGGGTTGGATATCGATTCTAATTTCGAATACCCGAGTCCGATGGTGATTTGTAACGGAGTCGGTATAAACTTATAACCTCACTTGTTAGCGGCATCGATAACGTCACTGAAGTCCTGATTTCTTCTTTGGCTGCTAGGCAGTGGTTCGAACTAACGAGAGGACAAAATTATTATCAACTAAAAGAATTCCCCTTCCGTTTGCATATACGAAAATATAATAATTCTGAGGTAGAGCGAAATAGATATTAATTGACATTTGTAGCTTGAATAATTTACACGAATCATGGTGATGTGATAATTATTCATAATATGGCTATGTGAGGCAAACGTTTGAATTTGTTAACATGGTTGGATATTAATTCTAATTACGAATACCCAAGTTTGACAGTGATTTGTAATGTTGGAGTCTGTATAAACTTATAATCTCACTTGTTAGCCAAATCGATAACGTCACTGCAGTCCTGATTTCTTCTTTGTCTGCTAGGCAGTGGTTTGAACCCACGAGAGGACGAAATTATTATCAACTAAAACAATTCTCCTTCAGTTTGCATATACGAAAATATTAATTCTGAGGTAGAGCAAAATAGATATTAATGGACATTTGTAGCTTGAATAATTTATACGAATCACGGTGATGTGATAATTATTCATAATATGGCTACGTGCGGCAAACATTTGAATTTGTTAACGGTTGGATATCAATTCTAATTACGAATACCCAAGTTTGACAGTGATTTGTAAGGTTGGAGTCGGTATAAACTTAAAATCTCACTTGTTAGCCAAATCAATAACGTCACTGCAGTCCTAATTTCTTCTCTGTCCGCTGGGCGATGGTTGGAACCCACTAGAGGACAAAATTATGATAAACTAAAATGATTCCCCTTCGGTTTACATATATGAAAATATGGCTACGTGCGGCAAACGTTCAAATTTGTTAACATGGTAGAGGGTGTTGGATGTTGATTCTAATTACGAATACCCAAGTTCGACGGTGATTTGTAAGGTCGGAGTCGGTATAAACTTATAAAATCACTGGTTAGCTGAATCGATAATGTCAGTGAAGTCCTGATTTCTTCTCTGTCCACTGTGGGTGGGTCGAACCCAAAAGAGGACGAAATTATTATCAACTAAGAAGAATTCCCTTCGGTTTACATATATGAATATACAGTATATTAATTCGCACTTCTTAAAGATGATACCCTTTGCGCGAGGTGGTTTGAAACCTAATCTTGTGTAAGTTCGGGTTATTACTGTATAGATTATCAATAATCCTTAAATAATTATTACCATTCTTTTGTTTTTGTAAATAAAAAAAAACTGAATTGAAAGAATATGTGGAACTGCAGTGTTCAGCAGTTCTAATTTTGCTATCAGGGTGATAATGTGGTAGCCAACCCGAATGTAGAGGGGATGGGAGCACTGCCTTTCGAGCAGTGTTAAGCCCCGTACACACTGTGCATCATGTATCTGCCACATGATGTAGTAGTGGTGTTGAATAAAATTACTAGCAGCCAAACTGTACTGCAACACTGTTCACTCACCACTACCTGCTAAACCCCTTGAGTGGACTAGGACCAACACACTAAATTTTATTGAATTGCTGAAGGAGCATCCATCTGTTTGGAACATCGGCGCTGGAGCTGAGCAGTCATTTGAAATCGCTCTGGCCCATCAACACATTGGTGATGTGGTTTCGTGTCGAAAAAGTAGTTTTTCAACACATCTGTTCAACACTGCCTGCATCATTATACATATTGTGTACAGGGCTTTAAGGCTAAATCACACATCAGCGAATAAAGCTGGCACCCGTCATAATGGCTTGGCTTTATGACTGTTGCGGATCTTGAAAAAAAAGAAAGGATATCAGCTGATTATGACCAAAGTATGACAATCGCAATGTACAATTACGTATGTCGAAATGAGATTCGTGACATATGTAGACGTACATGTATGTCGCCAATGATATAGGCCACATCCACTTTTAACGGTTTTTTGGGGATGGTAACTGACGTAAATGCAATATTGTCAGACGTAAGTCAAATACAACCTAAGTAATACGGAATCTGACTTAGGCAACTTCCATAAACTGTGTCATTCCAGGCACGGCAGACAGGCATAAGATAGATGAACAGGATGTTGTGAAGACTGCACAATATCTGGACATGATATTAGACACTGTAAATGATGATCCTAAGCTTGCACTGGCCATGGTGGATCATTACTTTGCCAGCTTGACATTAAGAATAATAAAAATGCGGCAGGAACGAAAGCGCAAGAAGCAAAAGAACCAAAGCGGGAGATGCTGGATGTGGTCCTACTTACAAAGAAGAGAGCAGAAGGTTAATACAACAACTTGAGGAAAGAATTGGCAATTGAAACTCCAGGACTGTACCGGAACTCTACCAGGATTACAGTTTTTCCAGGAAATTGTTGAACGGGTCTCGTCCTATGATGAAACCATACCCTGCACAGAATCTAACAGCACATGAGCGCATCTTTAATTACTGACTGAGTAGGTCAAGTCGTACAGTGGAGAATGTCTCTGGCTTACTAGCAAACTGGTAGATAATGTTAGCAATTATCATACTGTCTTTTTTTTGGTCTGCTTGTTTAAAAACGTATTAATATTAAACACCTTTTGTATACCATTTCTTTTCTACAAAAATAATACGTAATTAACAGGAAATACCTTTCGTATACCATCTGATATTGAGCCCTTGAGGTCGGCCAGTTGAAAAAGACATCAATGGAAAGAAGACATGCAAATGCACATGGTGTAAGGAAAAAATTCCAATTAATTTTCCATACCTTCCATAAGAAGTTGAAAATTACTATTTACAATCCCTTTTACAAGATAATCGTAAATTTTACCAAGTTATACGTGCTTTTTTTAATAAATAATTTTGTTATTTTTTAAAATTATAATTACAGCTCACACAATATCAAGACAGATAATTAAAATCAGTAACAAATTCTGAATATATTTGTTGTAAAGTATTAACGTAAATTTATTGAGATCAAAGATGCAGTAACTTTTTTTGGTTATGCATGTCTTTTCTAATATTTCTTTGCACTTTTATTAGCAAAATTACAATTATAACTGTCATATTATCATAAAAGATAAGAACTAAAACCAACAGCAACCCCTTGGTATATTTATGAGAAATATATGATAAGCGAGAGAGGCAACACATTTGTTTGTGAGTTGTATTCAGTGTCATATTTGTCTGTGTATGACATTCTCAAAGTATAACAAAAACACTGCAAATCTAAAATGCAATTTTTACTTTAAAAAGATAATGCCTTTCCATTTATTATACTTCAGAGCATTCTAATAAATTTTATTGATTACAGTTCAGTCACTGACATACGTATATATACTACTTTTTAAGAAAAAAATCAGTGAAAGTTCTGAATAAATGTCAGAACTATTTTTATTGTTACTATATATTTCATTTAAGGTTGTTTTATATTCAAGTATATGAGAGATTCGACCCTAAGAATAGATATATTAAAATGCTGAAAATCTTGAATCCCAAATATATGCTAACCAAAACATAAAAAGAAAGGCAGGTTTGAATTTTATATAGATATATAGCTGGAAACGCACGTGTCACAATGTGGCGACTGTATATAGCTGGAAACACACATGTCACAATGTGGCGATTGCGCACCCCCTCCGCACAGGTTGAGGGGTTGTCAATTACATCGTGTACATCGAAACGGACACCCTGTGTCGAAATTGCTACCTAATCACATTATGTATGTTGAAAGAGCTATACTTACGTCGGAAGAGCTCTCAGGTAATTCACCATAACATGGAGACTTTTGACAATTGTCATGGCTCGACTGTGATAACTACTTGCAACAGCTAGTTGTCGCAATCACTTGGCGGATGTCGGGAAACTCGGCAACTGTGTGAGCGCATATGAAGATTTTGGTCGTAATTCAGTTGTAATTCGGCTTTTACGTCGGTCGCAGGCTTTATTCGCCGATGTGGGATTTAGCCTTTAGTCTAGCTGCTGGAGGAGAAAGTGTGTTTGAAATTGTTTTGAAATCCGTCAAAGCTTAATCAATTTGTACTTTTAGTGATAGTGATCAAATTAGTGATGATACTGATGATATGTAATGCAGAATAATCAACTCAGTGGCGAAATTGCTCTACCTTATACCTCCTGAGTAATTTGAGCCAGGTTACTAAGTGCTCTGCCCCATTGCTCTCTTTCATCTTAATTCTTTTTAAGCATTGCATGAGTTGGACAGTTAATGGCTGCCGGCAACTTATTTCTCCTTTCCTTGTCACTTTTGGTGGGAATATGATGCCAGGATACAAGGCTTCCCTTTCCCCACCTATTCTTGCATCCTACAACACATGACTGAACTATTGCTAATAAATAAGGCGCCGATTAACTTCAGTTATCATTGTTCATCTGTATGGTAGAAAAACGGAAATGGTCCACTAGCAGTGATATTGTTAGGAAAATGACGTGTTGATGACATCTATACTTGAGTGGAGGTTGGCTTATCTAATGTTATCAGATTGTCATCTGTTTAACGATCTTTTTGTTGAGAAAAACGTTATTTTAAGTTAGTGAATAAGACATAATTATAAAAAATATTGTATAATTTATAACTTCTAGCTTGTTTTCTTAAACTAAATACAGTTTGCTGCCTTGAAGAAGGGAGGTGAAATACACTGCTGCATAAGGTTTAGTTGGCATGCCTGTAACGTTGAATGTTCAGTAGAGTGTCTGGATGCATGATAACTTCTAAATCTTACATATGACAATTTTCTTTTTAATGTCAATAAAAATGTCAAATTACAATAAAAAAATTGTACAAATATGGAGGAGAATTCAGATTGCAGTTATATGAGAGAAGAAGATTGGAAATTGTTTATATATATACATATAAATGAATGGTTTAATGCGAGTCATGTAGGCCTAGAATGATCGTGTGAACAGCGCTATCAATGTCTTTGGGAGTGACGCTAAATATCAGGATGTGAACAGCATTCATAATCTGAAACTGGCAGGAAACCGCACTTTTAACTAATTACGTATATGGAATTAATATAATTTACTGTTGTTTTTCTTTAATTTTGTTTGAATATATTGACTTATTTTGAATTGTTGTTATTTAGACTTTTATTGTTGATATTTTTCTAATAAATGAAATTTTTTAATGTTACGTTTCAACTTCTTGCTCAATATCAATATTATCTACCACCATTATGCATATTAATAATATTTAGAAATACATTATTTTTGTTTTTCTCTTTTGCCTACTTCATTATGGAAAGTATAAAAATTTTTCTCTCAATGAGTGACTAATTCAGTCCTCAGCCATACGGTTTCAGAATTAAGTCAGATGGACAATTCGAAGATACCATTCAACACAGAAATGATCAATTATATATCTGCATAACAGTTGTAAAAGAATGCATTATTGGTAATAAAATTGGAATACCACCTACTTACAAACAAAATCATACTGCATATTATATGATTCTCCACCTTTCACAGACCTGGGAAGGATCATTAGGCTTAGCCAAACATTATTTTACATTTTTTTAATGTTTTGATTATGATAAATAAACAGAACATAATAGTTTTGTTTTTAATGCTGTATACACAAAACATATAGGCCTACAAGTTTTAGTGCTAAAGTAAAACTCTTCAGCCCAAAAATAAAATTGTTAGGCAAATTACAAGAAAAAATTAATACCACAATTCTTAAAGAAGAAGGCAAATTACAAGAAAAAATTGATACCACAGTTCTTAAAGAAGAAACATACGGTAGAACATAAACAATTTTAATTTTCTTTAAACAATGTTATTTAACTTGTCTGCCATAATATACATTAGCGAGTGACTGTTCTTTACTCATTTCTTTTTTTTAGACAAATCCAGCCTTGTGCAGGCAAAGGATCTTGCTCTAATTAACAGAAACTTAATTTTTATATATTAAATTTTTCAGGCTATCCTTACAAGGCTGTGCACCCCATGTAAATGTTACAATCCTTTGAATTGTCTTTAATTAAAGTGTTGTAGATTTTTGGGATATTTCTGTTTAGTTCATGAGGCGTTCATATCTGGTCATGTGTCTTTTGTTATTGACCCGCACATCAGGGTCACATATTGCAGGAGCTTTGTACTGTAAAAGTTGGATCAGAGTTTGAGTTGGATCTGGAATGAAAGTTACCCGTGGTGCTGGTCCCTGTATAGATTTTAAACCTTCAGTATTGATGTCCATTAAAAGTAAACTACAAGGTTATATGACAGAGAGAATCACGAATTTGAATATGCCATGACAGATTTTATTTTATGATATTGTATTGTTTATCTACAGGTTATAACTGATACCATTACTAGACGACGTGACATGAGTCCACGTCGTGAAGGAATGCTTAGTGCTGATGGAACGGATAGTGTGCCAGGTGGTGCTGGGGTTTACACTGTGGTTAAATGTGGTGCTTCAGGACACAATATTCGGAGCCAGCCCAGCTTAAAAGCCCCTCCTGTTGGGATGCTGGTGTTAGGGAATTCCATAACTGCTGACTCTGATACCAAAAACAATGACGGTAAGCCAGATCGTATGTCTGAGATTATGAAAAACAATCCATTTATTTTGAAGTTTATATTTATCACTAAAATCTTTGTATAGTGATGTCCTTTCAAGGTTGCAAGTTAAATTTGCATGTTCTCACAAAATGATGTGACATTGCCATTTATCTATGAATAGTAAACCTACGAAGATTTTACCTATGAAAGAAGCCCTGGTGATGCCAGGTGGATAGGATAGCTGCCCTTGAAATGCGAGCTCATTTCTTACTTCCTCACATAATAATAATTCCTTCCCAAGGGAAAGAAAATTCTTTTCATGTTGGGCACTGGGTGTCAAGCTGTTCTTTATTTTTGCTCCATTTTTTAAAAATAACACATCAGTGGTTTTACTGATCAAAACATTCTTTCATTCCCACCTACCCCACCCCTTTGTCCTTCTGCTCGATTTACTCCTGTGGGATTTTTTGGGCTGGTTTTAGTGTTTCATTGCTACTTAGCATTTTTATTGCATTTTCCCTCTGATGAAGGTATGATGTTAGAGTGGCCTTGTTATGATTTCACTTTGGTTGTTTGTATTCATCCTTTTACTTTTCATCCACTCCCTGTGGTCTCCTCTTATTCAGCTGTCAAACTTACATAACTTTACAGTGCTTTAATTTTTACCTCTTAAAAACAAATCTTTTTGACAAACCTCTGAGAATTTAGAAAGGTGAATCGTTGGTGTTGATAAATTGATAAACAGTAGTAATAATATTCATGCCATATTTTGTTTTCTGTACTGATACCAGCAGGTCATATAAAAGGAAATTCTTGGTTTAGATCACATTTGCAGCAGATTTACAATTAGTTTTAGATCTGGCTTCTTAAAATTTGTGCTATTATTCCTGCCATTGTAGCCTGTGTCCTACCTTCCACCTGAAAGGAAGGCTCTTAGAACCACTCATTAAGCCTTCACCATGATGATGATCTCTGCTGTCTTAGGTGTATAGTGTATCTTTGGTGATGAATTCTATTGCTGTACGGTACTATGTTATCTTATGCTTTGCAATGTTCTGGACCAAGGAATGGAAGTTTTTTCTCTTTGGTAGTTAAGAATACATCTGCTTATTAAGAGATAGGTAGAATTCATCAACAAATAAGTTTATTACAAGAGATTTGTACTTCTCCATGGTATTACGTGCACCTCACCCTTGACCTGTGGCATGCACTGTACTTCGCTCAGTAGGAAATGGTATTACTTTCCATTATCTTTGGCTTCCAGCAGTAAGAATGTAAGTTGGACTGTACCCATGGTTTCTCCTCATCATCGGAATTACCCTAAGTGGTGATGAAGGTTGTGAACATTTTTTTATCTATTTCTATAAGACCCTTATCTATTTCAATAAGACCCTGGTGAAGTGACTGATTTTCCAATTTGCCCAATAATTTTCAGCCCCTTTCTTAAGAGTTTTCACGGTCATCATTAGCCTCAATTTGTTGCTATTATCTCATTCCTGTAGAAAAAATACCACAACTTAATCTTATACCCAAAAATTATTCCCACACCTGGCCAACAATCATTTGAAGTGATACATGGTATCTGAAGTAAAAAAGCCTCTTTATCTTATTCCTTAACATTTCAATACATCATGAATGAATTCGATAGTTGTGCAAGTAGGAAAATGTAAGAAGTACTTGCAGGCATTCTTGAAATCTTTTTGTTTGCTATGCTATCACAACCTTTTCCATATAACTCAGAACAAAGATACGTAGTCTTCTGTGTGAAGATTACCAATATTATCGTATTGAAAATGAGGAATATTTACCTGACCTTTCCATTAGATAACTGCAAAAATTAGGATTTAAGCAGTCTTCAGCTTTCTTGAATTGAGCATCATAACTTTAGTCTCTTCTTAATTTGATTCTGAGCTTGAAATTTTTGTTTACAGAACCAGGAGTCATTCTTGAATTTGTAATTTCCAGGTCAGACAGAAAACATTTCCAACATAAATATCATAATGGCTAACTGTCAATTAACTCAGTTTGGTGCTATGTACCTATTTTGGAAGCGGAAACATAACCCATGAGTGGTGGACATTCTATGGGTAAGCACCAGACACTTTTTTCATAAAAACCTTATAGTTGTCACATTGTCAAATCTTCTATAATGATACTTCTCAAGTATAAAGAGACAAAGTTGTCAGGTTCAAGCGTATGGGAGTGTCAACTGGGTGAAGTCAGCTGCCAGAGAGTTAGTGGGAAAGATCTCCCCCTACTTTTGTGGCTTGATTTTTGTGTTCAGGAAGGACATAATTGAGTAAAGACATGTCATTAATAAAAAATCTCTCATCTATTTATTTCATAAGATTCTATTCAGGGTAAAAGCTGTTTAATCCATTTATCTATTCCAAGTCTCACCTGATCTGCAAAACAGCATATATGTACTTCAGGTATGAAGTACTCCTTTCCCAACATACTCCAAACATACCTCAGATTTATTTAAAAAAGCAACTTGCTGTGGACTGTATTATATACTTTGGCATATCCTGTACCCATCTCATCTTCACTTGGATCATGGTGTTAGTGGCCATTCAAAGCCATTCTTGTGGAATGTGCCATAAAGTTACCAGGGTAATTTGGTCTTTTGACCTTCCTGGAAGTCTTACAGAATGTACTAATTTTAGTGAACCCTGGGCTAAGCAGGGATTTTTATGATTCATATTATTAGAATAGAATCATAGAAAAATCATTTCATTACACCTAAACATGTCCTCTGCATGTAAATGAATACTGTATCATAACATCTTTAGTCTGGTTATATAGTTGGTATTATGGACAAGCTCAAAAATCTTGGCAAAGTCTTCTTTGAGAGGATAGGCCACATCCACTACTGCACCACTTTTTGTCTTTTTGTCACCTTCAGAAACTTTTCCCTTCCAGATTAAGCTGAATACAGTCTCTCTAGATCAATTTGAGTGAACGCTCAATAGTGATTTCCTGGGCCGCAGAATACTGCAGGCTTTGTCCCTTCAATCTATAGCCCAGACCTATTCCCAGTGAAGGATTTAGGGGGGAGCCAAGCAGGCCATGGCCTAGCGCCCCGCGACTGTGAGGGCTTTGCATCTCAGCAAAAAAAATGATAATAATAATAATAATAATACAGGTTTTATTTTGAAAATAATGGCTATTTCAGCAGCATTTATTTTGTATAAAAGTTTCTCTATTCTTCTTATTACTGACTTTTCTTCTGTACTCAAGTTGGCTATTAAAATGCCAAATGGGGAATTCATGTAAAAAATGTGGTAGTATTTGTCAAATTAAATATATTATACAAAATGCAGTACAAAATGGGTCTTAAACCTAATTGGCAAAATATACTAAATGACTTAATCTGGATTCCTCTTGCTCAGGGGCATGTCTCTCTCTCTCTCTCTCTCTCTCTCTCTCTCTCTCTCTCTCTCTCTCTCTCTCTCTCTCTCTCTCTCTCTCTCTTTTCTTAAAACGTTTAGTCCTTAAACCCAGAGGGACATCGTAGACAGGTGTTGTGGGACTGAAGTTCTTACGGGAGTCCTACAGTATATATAGTCTGTTGCACAGCATGGAGTCCTTATCAGCGAATTCTGATTGGTTAATTGGCTCAGCTGCTGATTCCCTGTTGGCGGATGCCTCAAGATCAGGGGTGGGTCCTATGCCGACGCTGCAGTAGTCTCTCAGACCGTCGTAAGGGAAGGCTGCCTCTCCATGCAGGATTCTGGTTGGTTGGAGCAGGCGGTTGCATGACATCACTACTTGCTGAATGGTCATTGGCACGTTGTTGTTGCATGACGCCATGTCTGGCGTAGTCTGGTGTTTCTTGATCTGGTGTGTCATGCAACAGCACCGCACCAATGACATTTCAGCAAGTAGTGATGTCATGCAGCAGCCAGCTCCAGCCAACCAGAATCCTGCGAGGAGAGGCACCCTTCCCTTACAATGGTCTGAGAGACTACTGCAGCATCTGCATAGGACCCACTCTGATCTTGAGGCATCCGCCAACAGGGGATCAGCAGCGGAGCCAGTTAGCCAATCATAATTTACCAATAAGGACCCCATCCTGTGCAACAGACTATGTATATACACCATAGGACTCTCGTAAGAACTTATTCCCACAACACCTGTCCGACGATGTCCTTCTGGGTTTAAGGACAAAACGTTGCAAGAAGAAGAGAGGAGAAGGGGAGGGAGAGAGAGAGAGAAGAGCAGACGCCCCTGAGCAAGAGGAATTCAGAATGAGTCATTTAGTATCTTCTACCAATTAGGCTTAAGATCCAATTTGTACTGCATTTTGTATAATATATTCAGTTTGACAATCACACCACGTTTTTGACATGAATTCCCCATTTCGCATTTTAATAGCCAACTTGAGTGCAGAAGAAAAGTCAGTAACAAGAAGAATAGAGAAACTTCTATACAAAATAAATGCGGCTGAAATGGCCATAATTTTCAATAAAACCTGTATTAATGAAAGTCTTCTCCAGGCAAATAATAATGATAATGGCACAACAAACCAATGCACGGACAATACATGAGACAGATTAAAGAGCTGGCCAGCAATGAAACATGACAGTTTCTACAGATGGGAGAACTCAATAAGGAAACAGAAGGAATGATAACAGATATGTTCAAAGAACGATAGATGGAAATAATATCTCGCCCATATGCAGGAAGTGCAATATGAAAAACAAGACCATAAACCACATAGCAAGCAAATGTACAGCACTTGCACAGAACCAGTACAAAAAGAGGCATGATTCAGTGGCAAAAGCCTTCCACTGGAGTCTATGCAAGAAACACCAGCTATCTTGCAGTAATAAGTGGTACAAGCACCAACCTGAGATTGATAGAAAACGATCAGGCAAAGATCCTCTTAAGACTATGGTATCAGAACAGATAGGGTGATATGTACTTGCAAATGGACCAGACGTTACGTTGATTGACAAAATCAAGAAGAAAGTATCACTCATTGATGTTGTAATACCATGGGACTCTAGAGTTGAAGAGAAAGAAAAGGAAAAATGGATAAGTATTAAGACCTAAAAATAGAAATAAGAAGGATATGGGATATGCCAGTGGAAATTGTACTCATTATCATAGGAACACTAGGCACGATCCTGAGATCCCTGAAAAGGAATCTGAAAAAACTAGAGGCTGAAGTAGCTGCAGGACTCATGCAGAGGAGTGTGCTCCTAGTAACAGCGCACATAGTAAGAAAAGTGATGGACTCTTAAGGTGACGGGATGCAACATAGAAGCCCACACTATAAATACATCCCAGTTGATGTGGAGGACTGATAGACCAAAAAAAGATAATAATAATGATAATGATAGTGATAATGATAATAATAAAAATAATCTAGAAGTGCTTAATTAGAAAATAAATCATGGAAACCTAACCCCTCCCCCCTACTGTAAGTGCCCTCCTTGCTTGCCCATAAATGAAATGGCCCCCTAAGGTCACTGGCCTAGGGTCCCGCACACCCTAAATCTGCCCCTGCCTATTCCTGTACATTAATATCACAACAGGGTCAGCAGCCAATACCTTCATCTCAGCATGTCACAACATGGTAATACACTCCCAGTAGGGAAGATCAGGAGGCTGTCCCATGAATGATTCCTAGATTTGGATATTCTATAGTTGGGCCACTCATTTGAGTTTCCTTGTAACTTCACCCAACAAAAGTTATGCTGTTGCTCTTCATTCCTAAACCCAGTAACATTTCAATTAACCTGTTATATTTTTGTGGTTGTTTGGAAGTTTTGCTTTTCCTGTTTATAGTTTGAAGGTTGCTTTGCTTTGTGGGGAAGATGAAATCAACTTTTTAGAATTTCAGTGTAATTCATTTCCTTAAGGTCACATTTCTCTACTTGAGCTTCCTGAATGGGCTTCTTGGATGGTCTCAGTTATTGGTATGCTAAGACCAACTTCACTCATGCTTTAAGACTATTCAGTTTGCCTTTTAAAAGAGACTTTTTGTCCAAAGTTTGCAGTACATCTCCATAGTTAGCATGTCATCAATCTTCAAGCAGTATTAGTCAAAAGTGGCTGAGTTCTGCAGTTGGTGTTGTTAATGGAAAATGTCTTTCCTGCAATTTTTCTCTTATTGGTATAATAAATCACGGAGAAAAATGAAAACTTTTTACCTCCAAAAGAGGTTGGCTTTTTCAGTTTTACATAGATGGGTTCTCTTCTTCCAAATTTTTAATGGACAGATTCTTACCTAGTTAGGACCACTGAAATGTGAGCCAAGTTTTTGTAATTTAATAATGTTGAATCTTGGCTTATAGTCATTATTACTGTATATACGTACATTACTTCTTTGGATGAAGAATATTCTTATTTTACTGTGTTGTTATTAATGGTCCCTAACTTTGCTTATTTTTGACATAAGGTTAAAGTAGTAAGTTTGTTTCATGATAATTTGTTGTTTCAAGATTCAGGGTGATTTTATAATTCATGGAAATTTTTTAGTGTTTTCCAACTTCAAGTTTGATTTCAAATTGTGGGAACATCAGTTAAAGTTCCCATATCAATTCCCCTTTGTCTCAGATCAGTTCCCCTTGTCTCAGAACCGTCTATAAAAAGACAGGAGAACATATCGATAAGCAAAGATTACAAATCAAAATCTAAAGGTCTAATAAAATAGAACATCTTTGAAATAATATTCAAAATACAGCCAAACCACACTTTTGGCCAAAGAATAAGTATGCTTACCCATTCAAAACAGAATTTACACACTTCACTAGAAATACTATTGCAGAGGCCATCTTGGCTCTGCCGATTCTGTAGTGATCTCCCATCTTGGGTTATTTACATTCTCATTATGGTGGGAAGAAGCTCGCACACACGCACGAACTAACACACAATGTTCACGGCCAAGTAACTGCCTCTAACCAGTTTCATAAGGCACCTCTGCAACTGCCCGTGCATAGAGACAGGACGTGGCACTGATCTGCATAGGCAGCAACTTCGACATCACGCCACCCTATGAAGATACATCAGCATTTCCTAAGCTTGTTACTTCGGGCCACACTGTTTCCAAAGAGAAGCTAAACTGATGATTCCTACATTCTAGGAATGTTACAGCCCATCACTTTACAACGGTGTCTAAAATATATTGTCTTAATTATATTCCCTGTTGCAGCTGGTCGGCCACCCAAACAAGGTAGCACCTGCCTAGCCACATCTCATACAAAATAGCTTACATGTAAAAAACACATTGGCTGGCTCAAGAAAACACCATAATAACTGCATGTCTTTGGCAGTACAAAGTCTATGATATAAAATAAATTTGAACTGCCTGTATCCGGGCTATAATAACAGTTGATTGTAGAGACATTTTCTCATCTTGAATTTTCAACGCTCCCGTGTGTGTGTATTGTCTGCAGCTGCAGAGACTCATGAAACATGCTGTAGAAAGGCAAAATGTCTCCCAGTGGAAGACAACTGATGACTCCCATAGCCCTTTTAACCAATTGCACTCTACTTATTGTAAGACCACATGTTTCATTACTCATTGTGGCAACACTGCATTTATATGCGGCAACACTGCTATTGTTTCCTGCCATATATACGATGCATTAATCATTTTCTTTCCTTTGGTCACTGAGGCATGGAACTTCCTTCGGCCTTCACATCGCTGTAGCTGTCAATATATGGAATTTTAAGAACCTACAGTTTCATTTCTTCACCCTTCGTTCCATTCATTACATGGGCGTATGTGGCAGGGTTACAAGCCACAATAATATGGCGCAGTGAGTATTTACAGCAACAGACTTCAGCCGACTCCGCTTGAAATCCAAGAAGACGACCGCCATTGCTCAATGTTTACCTTGCATCATGTGTTTTGGATCTCTTACAGTGACTGGATTTCTTACAGTGACTCAAGAACAGTATTACTAGTGCATTACAGTGTCTCTAGAAGTGCTACATTGTTTGTGCAGTGCAGTGTTAGAGTGTCAATGTATTACAGTGCAGTGCAGTGTGGTATTAGGAAGCTTCCTTACCAGTTTTTTTTAAGCGCCTCAGTGGCGTGGTTGTTTAGGTGTTTGCTTCTCACCTCGGTGGTTGTGGGTTCGATTCTCGGCCATTCTGTTGAGGAGTGAGAGATGTGTATTTCTGGTGATAGAAGTTCACTCTTGACGTGGTTTGGAAGTCACGTAAAGCCGTTGGTCCCGTTGCTGAATAACCACTGGTTCCATGCAACGTAAAAACACCATTCAAACAATTGCCAGTTTTTTGGCGGGATATTTGAATTCAGGCGTGATTTTCGTGACCCCGTGACGTCCCTTTCCCCCTCTCGT
Source organism: Macrobrachium nipponense (assembly GCF_015104395.2). Classification (NCBI taxonomy): domain Eukaryota; kingdom Metazoa; phylum Arthropoda; class Malacostraca; order Decapoda; family Palaemonidae; genus Macrobrachium; species Macrobrachium nipponense. The sequence goes on along the minus strand of NC_087205.1, from coordinate 47,070,568 downwards.
GCGTCAATGATGACTGAGGTGTGAGATGAGTGGCCTCCTGCAGCGGCCCAGCCCCCACCCCATCCACCTAGGGACCCAGACCATCCTATCACCACCAAGGCAACACACATATGCACACATACTCTCTCACACTCTGCCTGACTGCTTTATCTCACAAGCTCACAACAACAAAGATTTTTATTTTTAATCACTCCTGGCGCATTCCTTCACTTACATACAGTGAATTGGATATTTTCCCAGCACTCTACACTGTATGAGCTCTTACGATACCTGACTCAACATGGCTCAGCAAGAGGAACAGCTAATTGAGTTGATAGATCAGACAGATGATCAGACACTCGATCATACACACGATCAGACAGAGGATCCGATGGGAGACAACGGACCAACGCATCCCACTGCAGCTGATGACAGCACGATCCCCACCCTCCCACCTCTTCTGACTCCCAGTAGGCCAGAAGGCCGAGATAATTATATATTACATCTCATACATTTTCTTCAGACTTCCAGCTTGCAAGAGCAAGAACGACGGAGACAAGAAGAGCAGACCTTCCGACAACAGATGGAGCATTCACGACAGGAAGACAACCAGCAATTTATGGATCTTTTCACTTTGTTATAGGGACAGATTGCAGCATTGCAACCCCAGCAACCTTATACCACATCTGCAACCCCTGCCACACCTGTTCCATTAACTTCTAGCATTGCAGTGCATACACCTACATTTACTAGCAAGCCTATAGTCCACCCTCCACCCCTCTTGCAACAAGATGCAACATATCAAGCATTTCATCAATGGAGGCTCCATTTCTAGGACTATGCAGCCCTAGTTGGACTTGATAAATTACATCAAGCCTCCCAGCTGATACACGTGAGGACTTGCATCTCCCTGGACGTCCAGTGTCTGCTTACGCATACACTGGGCATCCCTCCCGACACATCACTCTCCTTTACAGAGGTGTTGGATGCACTGCAGAAGCACTTTCACAGCCTCAGAAATGAAGCATTACAATGTAGGGAATTGTTGTCCTGCAAACAGGCTGTAGGAGAATCGTTTGCAGACTACTATGCACACCTTAGGATCTCGCTGATGAAGTGGACTTATGCACTGGCAACCCCACTTCCTGCGCTGAACAGCAATTGCAGATGGTGATTTTGATGGGCGCAAGGGACGAAGAGTTAATACAACGCCTTATCCCCCTCCAACCCTCATCCACCCTTGCAGAGTTTGTGACATGCTGCTGCTCCTACGAATCTGCATGTGTGACTGCGTCAGCCATTGCATCTTCCCCTAGCCAGGTTAGCACAGTATCTTCATACAAGAGGAACCAGCGCCTACAGAAAAGAACTTCTCATCGATCTCCTGACCAGCGCTCTCACCAGTCTTCTTACAGTGATCTTTGTCAATACTGCTCTCGCAAGCACGACTCCAGACAATGCCCAGCCAAGAGTGCAACCTGCAATAACTGCAGATGCACGGGTCATTGGCCCCGCTCTCAGAAATGCCCTGCTAAGGAAGCAAAGTGCAGTACCTGCCAGAAAAAGGGACATCTCAAGAAGCTGTGCAGATCTACCAAGACGATTCAGACTGTGAATGCAGCCTCACCTTCAAGCCGTCCCTCACCACCTACTAAGTCAAGCATCAGCTGCCGTCTCGTTGGTGACAACTCAGATAACTAGTCCCCCACACCAGTCACTGTCTCCCTGTCATTTGGTGATATCTCATCAAAGCTTCACCTAATCCCCGATACAGGAGCAGACATCACAGTGATTGGCATCACACACTTGGATCCATGTACCCAGGGCAAGACTTTCACCTCCACCCATGACGGCTGTAGTGACAGCAGATGGATCCCCCATGACACAAGCTTTGGGTTGCTTCCAGGTGACACTTCGCCTTGGTAACAAGTCGGGCTTAGCAACCATACATGTACAGAGGGTATCCAAACTTGCCCTTTTCTCATGTTGACATTGCCGAGCCCTCGCCATAGTGTCACCAGACTTCCTGAAGCCCATTCTCAAGGTTACACATGTCAACAGATATGCCCAGTTTCCTGCCTCCGCTATGACATCACCTGTGCCCAGTTTCCTGCCTCCGCTATGACATCACTTGCAGCTGCCAAGGACTATTTTCTCTGCCATTTCAGCAATGTTCTCATGTCCAAGACTGATCTACAGACTCGACTGCTAAAGATGATGACAGGTCCCCCAATGAGGATCCACCTGAAACCTGGCACCAAATGCTGAACAGGTGCCGTCAATACGGCATCACCCTCAACAAGGACAAATTCACTGTAGTTGCCCTGGAAGTTAACTTCTGTGGTTACATCCTGTCATCCAATGGTATTGCAGCAGACCCTGACAAGATATCTGCTATACTAACTTCCCCACACTGTCCAATGTCACAGTCCTCAGGTCATTTATGGGTCTCGTCAATCAACTCGCAGACTTCACTCCAGACATTGCAGCCACATCGCAGCCCTTACGCCCACTTATGAGTCCCATAGGTTCTTTCATTTGGACCCCTGATCATGAGCAAGCATTTAAGAAAGTCAAGACAGCTCTGACTTTGCCACCTGTTCTTGCACCCTTCAACCTAGCCTTGCCCGTGGTCCTGCAAACAGATGCCTCACACTTGTATGGCCTTGGATATTCCCTGCTTTGAGACAGTGATCATGGTCATATGCGTCTCGTCCAGTGTGGCTCTCATTTCCTGACGGACACAGAAACTCGCTTCACTACCATAGATCTGTAACTACTTGCAGTTACTTGGACCATGGTTAAGTGTCACCTATACTTGTCTGGACTTCAGCATTTTGCCTTAATGACTGATTATCACCCTTGGATACCGATTCTCAACCATTACACGTTGGATGCCATTGAGAACCCACGCCTACAACATCTCAAAGTGAAAGTGGCCCCCTATATCTTCACCGCAGTCTGGCACGTGGGGAAACAGCTCTGCATACCTGATGCCCTGTCTTGCTCCACAAGAAGGAATGCACCACCTCGGCTTCACATGTCAGGCGCATTGTTTCCAATACTGCCACTTCCACTGATGACCAGGCAACAGAACCGATCATTGAAGAAGATAGGACTCTACAAGAAATCTGCACAGCTGCAGCTCAGGATCAAGACTGCAGTCATCTCGTCCGCTACGTCTCCAATGACTTTCCTACCATCCGCTACAACCTCCATACCTCTGCCCTCCTGTATTGGAAACTGCTGGATAACCTTTACACAGATGGAGAGTTAGTGTTATATGGGCCTCAGATTGTCATTCCTGCAGCCCTCTGTAGATGCACCTTGGCTTGCCTTCATTTCAGTCACCGAGGGATCAAAGCTACAAAGCTACTTGACGTCGTGCAAAACAGACAGTGCTTTGGCCAGACATTGATGCCAATATAAAGAATACAGTGGAAAGTTGTGACGCCTGCCAACAGCTTCTTCCCAGTCAGCAACAAGAGCCCTACATGTGCGATGACCACCCATCCCGGCCCTTTGAAAGTGTCAGGTGACTTCTCCCATGTAGCAGGGAAATCCTGCCTTGTTATCGCTGATAGACTTTCAGGCTGGCCTGTGGTTGTCTCCTGTGGAACGACACAACTGCAGCCAGAGTCATATGAATGTTCTGTGTCTTCTTCTGCAAGGTTGGTGCCCCACTCTGTTTACAGACTGATGGAGGACCCCCATTCTACATCCAAGAATTCAAGCATTTAGTTGACCGCAGGGGCGTTCATCACATCATCACTTCTCCACATTACCCTTAGTCCAATGGATATGCAGAAGCTGCAGTAAAAGCCATCAAACACCACATCATCAAGACTGCCCCATCCGGGAACATAGATTGTGAACCCCTTGACAGAGGTCTGCTGGAACTTTGGAACACCCCGACCCCTGCTGGACGTCCCCCTGCACAGATTCTCTATGGCTACCCTCTACGCACCTGTGTTCCAGCCCACCCCTGGTCATTCACGGATGAGTGGCAAAGACTGAGGACTTTGACCGTCGTACTGCTGCCCATACCAAACAATCCATGAGCCTCTACAACTCACATGCCTACCCTCTAACCAAGCTCACCATCGGCCAGCGAGTCAGGATCCAGGATGCCACGATGCTACAATGGGACAAGGTTGGCATCGTGATGGGTCGCGGCAGGTCAAGACAGTATGAGGTGTGCCTTCCTAGTGGTCCTCATCATTCATCCAGACTCACTGAAAGGAGTCCATGTTCCGCTCGAGACAGTGCCACGAGTGTAAAGGGGGAGGGAGGTGTGTAGATATAAAATACCATTACCATTACATTGCATATGCTTATTACATGCATACATGTATATTTGTGATTTAGAGGATTACCTTTACATTATCATTAACATTGCATTTATCCTTTTACCGTTTGCACTCTACTTATTGTAAGACCCCTTGGTTCGTTACGTATCGTGGCAACACTGCATTAACATGCGGCAACACCACTATTGTTTCCCGCCATATATACGATGCATTAATCAGTTCCTGTCCTGTGGTCACTGAGGAGTGAGGCATGGAACTTCCTTCTGCCTTCACATGGCTGTAGCTGTCAGTATATGGAATTTTAAGAACTTACAGTTTCATTTCTTCACCCTTCGCTCCATTCATTACATGGACGTATGTGGCAGGGTTACAAGCTATAATAACAGTAACTACCCCACCCTTTGTTGGGGAACAATAGGTACAACAAGACCGAGGATGTCACTTCTTTTCTGCCGGCATTCGACACAACATCGAATGTTTGGGCGGCTTTGTTTGAGTTTTTTTCATCGGTTTTTTCTTAGTATTTAGTGTTGTGCTAATTGTTTTGGTAGCTTTTCAACTCATTTTAGTTTTATCTTGATTCTAGTCCATCAGTTTAGGTATTGTAGAGAGGGTTGCAAGACCTGGATGACGAGCAACTTACAATAGCCATGCGATCTGTGCAAAATGTAGAGGACAAGAGTGTTTTAAAATTCGTATTTGTGCTTAATGTGATGGATGGGCTGAGAAAAAATGGGAAGTTTTGAGGCCTCATTTGGATAAATAGGAAAGGGATAGAAAGAGGAAGGTGGCTTCTAAGGCCGAAGGTAGGGGCCAGAGCTTAGAGCCTGTCACTAACATTCAAGTTATTGACACTTATGTTCCTTCTTCCCATACTCTTGCATTATCCCCATGCTGAGTCCTCCTTATATTTTACCATCAACTCCTTTTAGCTCCCATGCTTCCGAACCCAATGCCATTGCCAGCCTCGAGTGTAAGTTTGACCACAAATTTGATCTTGATTTCAGTACTGTGTCTAAATTAAGTGAGTCACTTAAGTTCCTTATGGATGAAGTGCATAGGATTAAACAAGTGCCAGTGCCAGTGCCAGTGGAGGAGGTGGCTGTCCATCCTGCTGATTCTCCCAGACGATAGTCACTGACACACTCCCCTGAACATGGGAGTAGACATACTGGAGGTCCAAAGGAGGTCAGTGGAGTTTGCCCACGGGCAGTGGCCCCCATCCAATTCAGTGGTTCATGGTTCTGACAGCTGTTGAACCAGCTGTTGGAAAGGCGTCACTGTGAATGCTCACCAGTTATTGTCTGGCGCTGATCTCTCCAATCTGGATAAGAGACTTTTGGCGTTTTTTGGGAGAATCTCACAGAGAGACCTCTCCTATTTCTTTGAAGCATACTAGGGAGCCTTCACTTAGCCTGCAACCAAGTTGCAATTTGTGGTGCAGTCCAGTGTGTCATTTGCCTCAGTGTTGCCATGCAGAACTCCAGTTTTTGGCTCCTAAGCACTCTTCTAGGAAACGCTCCTCTTCATCTTCTGGGCACCCACTAGAGCACCTTGAGTGTCATCCATCCAAGTGCCCATCTTGGACTCCCGAGGGCCCATCTCAGACTCCCAAGCACCTGTCCTGGACTCTAGAGCTCACATCTCATTCCTCTGACTGTCTGCCTCTGGCCAGCTTGTCACCGATTTCCACAAGTTTGGCGCCAACTTCTAAGTGTTCAGTGACAACCGAATGCCCACCTTATGCTTCGCCTGCTCTTGTTTCAGAGGATCCCTGTTTTGCTCATATCAAAAAGCAAATGAACGATGTATTTGGCCTGCTGCTTAAGGCTCCTCCTTTGCCCAAGCCTACTTGAGATGTATTTTAGTCTCTTTTCTCTTCAGCAGAAGAGGAAGGTATCCAAGAGCTACTCCTTCAGCATATGCTTCCCTGTTGAAGTATTTTTTAGCACCCTTCCCCTCGCACTTCCAGCCAGCAGCTCCATTGTCACTGCTACTTCATTTCTTATGAGAAATCAGGCAGGTTCAAGCACTTGTCTCCCTAAGATGGTTCTCTTTTCCTCTGCAAGAAAGGCTTTGGAGGAGGTAAAGTATTGCTTGGCTGTAAAGAGGGAACAAAGGAAGGCTGCTTTTCCCTTTCCTCCAGCAAGACTGACAGCCAAAAGTTATCTCTCATATGTGACAGGAGAAGCATCATCCTTGGGAGGTGCTGCCTCTTCCCAAGGTGACTTTTCAGGTCTGATAGACTTGGCTCAATGTTTGGCCTTCTTGTTGGCAAAAGTGTTCTTTGCCTTCTCGGAGTTCTGTCATTTTGTGAAACACTTGTTTAAAGTCCTCAAAGTTTTCAGCTTTCTTGACTGGAAGATTGTAGCGCTTGCCTGGAAGATAGAGGAATACAAAATCTTAGCGACTGATTTGTTATCAGATTGTGCAGATAAAGCAATTAGGGTTGGCTTCTCTGAACTGGCAGCTCTTTTTGCCAGCAGAGTACTGAAGAAGAGAGGGTTATAGTGCTTCTTCACCATGAGAGGAGTCACTTCTGTCCAGTAATCTGTTCTTTTGTACTCTCCTTTGGATAGACAGTACTTATTTTTGCAATCGGCTGTTAAGGAGAGTGCCACCGATTTGCAGAAGAAATCAACACAAGACCTTTTAGCTTAGTCATCAAAGTGCCCTCATGCGCAACAAAATCTGTCTTTCCTCTGGACTTCGCGCTCGGCTACCAGTCCGGTGGTCCGAAGTTTGATTCTCGGCTCGGCCAACGCGGAACCAGAGGAATTTATTTCTGGTGATAGAAATTTATTTCTCGATGTAATGTGGTTCGGATCCCACAATAAGCTGTAGGTCCCGTTGCTAGGTAACCAATTGTTTCCTAGCCACGTAAAAATATCTAATCCTTTGGGCCAGCCCTAGGAGAACTGTTAATCAGCTCAGTGGTCTGGTAAAACTAGGATATACTTAATTTTTTCTGCAGTAACAGCCCTTTCGTGGGGCAGCAGACAGTTTCTCTAGACCCGGTTCTGAGGTGTGTTTCTTTGTAAGGTCCATCAAGAGGACCTCTGCCAGATCCTCTACCAGAAAGTGACTCCCCTATCCTTCGTGCACCTGTAGGGGCAAGACTCCTTTCTGTGGAAGAGGTGGATCGCCGGAGATGCAGAATGTTGGACAATCAAGGTTCTAAAAGAAGGATACTCTGTGACGGAGGAAGTGTCATCCCTCCAAAGAAAAAGAGCCATATAGAGAGTGGAGGGCCATACTTCCAAAGGTTTCTACAACTGCTTGTTCATAGTTCCCAAGTCATTGGGGGGTGGAGACCTGTCCTCAATGCCAGCGCTTTTGGTCTCTCCACTGCAACTCTTGTACATATCAAGATGTGCCTGTACCTAGATGACTGGTTCCTCTGTGCCCCGTCACAGGATCAGCACATGAAGGATCTGCAGATAACCCTTCTCCTTGCCAAGAAGCTTGGACTTTTGATAAATTGAGCAAAATCTCATTTAGCCCCAACTCAGGAGATTTTCTATTTGGGGATGAGGATAAACTCTGACTTTTCGGGTTTTTCTGTCCCCCAAAAGGATAGAGTCCTGTCTTCAGTTGGTTCAGGATCTTTTGCTCCCATTATGCTCAGCGTATTGGTGGATGTGCTGGGAATTCTCTCATCCATCAAACAGTTTGTGAAGTTAGAAAGACTTCAATGAGGCCCCTTCAGTTATTCCCAAGAGGAAATTAGAACAGAGGGGAACAGCCAGACACAGTGACGTTCCCTATTACAACAGAAATAAAGGATGACCTATGGTAGTTGACATCCAGGGACAGACTTTAGTGGGAAAGTCTCTACAACTTGTGAGCCCCAACCTCTTGTTTTATGCAGACACCCTGGAAGCTTCCAGTACATGGTACCCGGAGCAGAGAAATCTACATATAAATGTCAAGAGTTGTCTGCCATTTATTTGGGCCTTAAGAGCTTTGTAGAAGCAGTTGCATTCTCACAACCCCACAGCTCTCTCCTACATCAGGAAGCAGGGAGGAACCCACTCATTCTCCCTTTGCGAGGCAGTGAAGGAGCTGTTCATTTGGGCAGACCAGATTTTTGTCAGGATTACCACCAGATTCATACAAGGTAAGATGAATGTCTTGGCAGATGGATTAAGTCGACGAGGACAAGTCTTCCCAACAGGATTGACCCTTTAATTTGGTTGTCTGTGACAGCCTTTGAAGATTGTGGGGCAGGCCGACAGTGGACCTGTTCGCCACATCAAGAAATTACTGTCTTCTCTATTTTGTTTGCCAGTTTTGGATCCGCAGGCATGAGCGACGGATGCCATGCTGGTAAACTGGTTGAAAAGTTAAGTATATCTTAGTTTTACCAGACCACTGAGCTGATTAACAGCTCTCCTAGGGCTGGCCCGAAGGATTAGATATATTTTTACGTGACTAGGAACCAATTGGTTACCTAGCAACGGGACCTACAGCTTATTGTGGGATCCGAACCACATTGTATCGAGAAATGAATTTCTATCACCAGAAATAAATTCCTATGGTTCCGCATTGGACGAGCCGAGAATCGAACTTCGGACCACCAGAATGGTAGTCGAGCGCGAAATGCACTCGGCCAACGTGGAACTGTAAACTGGTTGAACCTGGACCTCTACGCCTTCCCCTCATTCAACATGATGTGGGGGTTCTCAATACGTTCCAATCTCATTGTGACATCAATGACCCAGATAGCTCCATTTTGGCCTCTCAAGGAATGGTTCCCAGACCTTTTAAAACTTCTTGTGGACTTTCCAAATCTACTTCCTCTAAGTCCACATCAAGGTCTAACCACTCTAGCTCTGACAGGCTTCAGACTGTCTGGAGACATGTCAGAGCAAAGGGATTTTCAAACCAAGCTGAGGAAGCTATTGCAAAATGTAGGCATTAGTCTACCAGCCAAGTTTACTAAGCCAAGTGAGCTGTCTTCTGTAGTGGTGTACCAGCAGTAACATCTTTTCTACTATAACCACTACAATTCAAATAGACTTCCTTCTTTTTCTGAGGACCGACAAGGGGTCCCTCACCATCGACTATCAAAGGCTACAGGTCGATGTTGGGATCTGCTTTTAAACATAGAAGACTAGACTTGGCCTCTAATCAAGATCTGTTGTGACCTTAATAAGTCTTTCAAGACAACAGTCAGCTCCCGCTATTTGCGGACTCACAAATTCACGGATTCCTCTATGGACCTTATACATATACCCATTATTTGCGGGAATTTTGTGTATTCGCAGTATTTTTTTCATGAGAAATATCCACAAATTACTGAATCGTGGGGTGTCTGGTATGCATCCCCCAAGAATATGGGGGATCCACTGTACTAAACAGGTAAGAGATGACTATCATGGAACCTAGATTTGGTGCTTAAATGGCTATGAACCTTTCCATTCCATTTCACTTAAAAACTTAATGAAGAAAACTTTTTACTAGTAGACTTGACCACTGCTAAACGGGTAAGTGAATTATAGGCCATTGATAAACACATTGGTTTTGTTCAGGGACACACTTTCTGCACCTTTTTGCTTTGTTTCCTAGCCAAGAACGAGTCTCCGTCTAATCCTTGGCCAGCTTGTTCTCCAAGAAAAACCTGATGGACATTTTGGGACAAGAGGAGGAAGAAAGGGTCCAGTAAGGGCACTGAAGTATTACATAGACAGAACTAAGAGGATGAGAGGCCCTGCCAGTAACCTCTGGTGCTCCTGAGAAATCCCTTGAAACCCATGTCCAACAATGCATAAGCATTTTTTCTCTGAAGCCTTATTATAGAGGCACGCTCACAAATACAATAAGATGTTCTGCCTACCTTTAAGGTGAGAGCACACAAAATCAGGTTTGTCACCATTTCGTATACTGTTAGGCATAATGCCCCTCCCGGCAATCCTCCAGTCAATGTACTGGAAATGCAACTCCATTTTTGCCTCACACAATTTGAAGGAAATAAAAACGACTTTTGAAAATTGCAGTGGTTGGTGCGGTGTAGGGAGAAGAAGTATAGGAAGCACCCCTCCCTATCTGTAGCTTCTTTGCCTTGAATTTTGGGTGTTGAGTTTCTTTTGGGAGCCTGGGGGTTACTTGGACCTGGAGTTCCCATTAGTCTGTGGCAGTGATATGGTTTTTTGTTTGTTGTTGTGGGTAACAATTTTCATTTGGTCTTTTATATTTTGATATTGTGCCCAGGGCAAGGGCAGTTTTTTCTCTGATGCTTTTGGGTGTTCAGAAGACACCACCTTCACTCCAAAGCCCCCCTCTTAAAAGTAGACTGCTCACGGCTATAATGTTGAGTTGCTACAGTTCAAGATGAGCTCCAACGAAAAGCAGTAATCACCTGCAGTCGCTCTCTTACCAGGTAAGGATGCAACCAGCATTTTATCAATGGTAACAGATTTTTATGTCGCAAATTCATCTTCATAGCTGACTGTTTTTGGAACAGAATATGTCTCTATATTCCACCACCTACCAATGTGGGATTCAGCTGTGTAATTACTTGGTAAGTTACTTATATGAAAATGGTATTTTCATCATAAAGTAAAGTTTCATGTACGTATACATGCCAAGTAATTACAGATCAGAGCCCTCCCTCCTCCCCTCTATGGACATTAAGCACAAAAGAAATTATTTCCTCTGTTTTGTTGTACCTATTGTTCCCCAATAGAGGGCGGGGTAGTTACCTACACAGAAAACTATGAATCGCTACTGCAAAGTTCAAATTTTAGCTGCCTTGCGAGTAGAAAAGTATAGCTGTGTAATTACTTGCTAAGTATATATGAAGCAATTTTATCATAAAAGTACCATTTTACTACCAATAAGATATTTTCTGGGCTCAGCCTGTGTCGCTACGGGAAATAGGTTCCTTTAGCACTATTTCTAAGGTAAAATAATGCTATAATACCAGAGAAAAGCTAAATGTGGAATGCCAGATTGTTCTGGCTCGCTCACCTTTATAATAAGGTGTCGGTATGGTTTCTGGGGCGAGTGAAACCACTACCACAGGTCCTTTTCCATTTAGCCTCTTCCTACATCAAAAAACCTCAATTCGAGAGGAGCCGACCTAAGGCTCGCTACCTGCTACCGTCACGGCTAGCGCCTCTGACGTCATTCCTTTGATAGCACGCCGTCGCTTCACACACGTTTTTTCTAGCTGTGTTGTGATTCTCGCTAAGGATTACCTTACTTTCACCATGGAACGTCAATCCACTTCTGCATCCAAGTTAAGTACTGCTATTATAGTTGACACTATTTAGGGGCTGCCTTTGGCACGTTTAACTGAATTATTTAAGTTTTTATGAGTCGGCGACCCACGCGGCGCCGGCCCCCGCGCCACCATTGCGGCTCGCTCCTTTGTGTTTACTCGTTTCGTGTCTCACACGGTCTCCCATACCGAGTGAACTTGATTATTTCTTAGCAGTACCATTATCTTGTTATTTATGATGCCTTTTTGACATTTTAAGCTCTACACGGGGGTTTTTAACGAGCACGTGTTTTAGGTTCGTAGCCTATCGGAGCCCTACCGACCCAGTTTTCATGCATGCATGTTCCTTGTTGGTTAGGATACCTTGTAAGGCTCTCTTGTGCTTGTCCATCTTTTAGTCCTAGCCACCCTGGCCGCCTGTCCCGCGTTCATTCGTCACGACTATAGGCCAGCTGCTCAGAGCGTCCAGGTCTTGACCACCCTTCCCAGTTGGTCCAGCCTAGTTCCTCCAGGACGTCTCGCTTTCTCTCTAACTCATTTTATTTCCTTTCCCTCGTGTACATTATTACTTAATTATTTACTGATTTTATTTCTGTTGTATCTGTGAGTCGGCTCGGTTGGCCTATAGGCCTTCCTTTGCATGGTCTCCCTCACCGCGAGGGTGGTCACACCCAGCCACGAGAAGTCCAGGCGATCACGTAGTAGCCACCATGCTACCACCCTCCTCTCCCTCCCCAGACCCCACCTAGATGGCGTGCTATCTCGCTCATGTTGTCGCTGACAACCGATCCGAGTACCCCTTTGTGGGGATGAGGGAGGTCCCCATGGGGACCCTTGGTATGCGGTCGGCTCTACCCTGCCGCTCTCACCCCAGAGTAGTAGGGGAAGCCCAGTTTCCCCCTTACCCCGGCCGGCCACCATGCTCGGGCGAGCTCAGCTTCTCCTCGACTCTCTGGGTCCCTACCCCTGCCATTAGTCACTCCCTCCTACCCGCTCCGGCGGACCCAGGATTCCGGCGTAGCTGGTCCCCTGGAGGTTGTTGACTACCTGGAGGCTCCGGCCTTTCCTGGGGTTATAATTTTGCATGTAATTTACTTATATATGTATTTTACTGTCTTAGTTTAAGTTATGGAGCCACCATGCTCCTCAGGGAGCTACCCCTCCCTTTAGTTTTACAGCGGACCCACGCCACCTGCGCAGTCCACCTAGATGGTTCCGTAGTGTGGCATCACGAAAATTGTGTCCCCTGCTACGACCTCGTGGAACGAGTCTCCTCTGATGTAAGTGACTTTCCGGTGTGTACCTGATAACACAATGGTGGAACAATGCAATATATCCAGAAGTTAATGATATGCCCCCTAAGTTAAGTTTTAGTAATATGAGTGTTAAGTTTAAGTTCTACACTAACCTTCTCTTACAGGGAGCCCAGTTGGTTCGGGACGCTGCTCTCACCACCCTCAAGGTATGGGTGGGTGGTTTCGAGCGGAATGTGGGCAAAGCCAAGCCTTACATCCTCTCCCAGGAGATGGCTACCTTGATCTTCCCGGGAGGAAAGAGCACCGCCTACGTCGACCCAGAAATAGCAGCTCCCCTGATCGCCTCCATCCAGGACGCGGTCTCCCAGGCCACAGAGGAGGCATCGGCGCAGGAGGTCATGAAAGAGGTCGCGGCACTGGACCTGGACATCGAGCCCATGGTGGTGGACAGCATGGGCATTGGTAAGACTGTTAGTGAGGCCAATTTTGTAGGTGCTCAAGGCCATTCCTTGAGCACATCTAGACCCTCTTCTCCTTCCTCCTCTCACTCTTACCAAGGGATCTCTGGGGGACTTCCTCCAGCTGGAGCGAAATCCCTTTCGGCAATCCCCAAAGTAAAGTTCCGGCTCACCACCCTGGAGCGGACAAATCCAAACATGATTCCCTATCAAAAGGGTCGAAGACTAAGTCTTCTAAAGAAAGAGCACACTCTTCCTTCTCCGACCCTTCGGCATCCACCTCCAAAGGTGCGGTGTCAAAAGTATTCTAGGAGAGGTCTGAGCCCCCCTCCTTTGACCAGGAAGCCTTTGCTTCCAATATGTTGCAGCAGATGGGGAACATGGTTGGAAACTTGGTAAACACCAAGTTCCAAGAAATCCTAGAACGGCTAGTCACTCAGGAAACCATTGTCGCGGGTCTCCAGCAAGGTGTGGCATTGGGGCTTCACCAAGCCGGTCAACCAGCCCAAGCGTCGCTGATGCCGGACTCCACCACTCTCCCTCCCTTCCACCCAAGTAACCCGTGGAGGATAGCCTCCTATGCGCCTTTCGTGAACGGAATGCTCACGATTGAGGGCTGCTGAACTCAAAGGATTGAGGACTTCGAGTTCTATCCACCAGGGTTGCAAGCCCCTTTCATAGGCTATGTCCGTCTCACGGAAGCAGCCATGATAAGGGAGGATAAGGTCCCGAAAGAGACGGTCATCCTCTCTCGGGACCAGGCACAACAGGCTTGGATCTGTAACCTGGAAGAGTGGCAGTGTATTAACACTAAGGTTACGGCCTTCAGAAGTCCATTCACGATCTTTACTGTGGACAAGGAGACTCCCATCCCGTTCACATCCAAAGTGGCAGAACTCACTCTGCAAGCTGCAATGAGAGATGAGCCTATGTCACAGCTCCGGGAGACGGAACCGACATCTCTCCTTCTCCCTGGAACGGATGATCTCTGGGTGGACCTCCTGGCCACCTTCTCGGTTGGGAAACTCAAACCTGATTGTGCCATCTCACTGTTTAGTGAGAGGTTACCCAGGCTGTCTGATGGGCTCATCCAGACAGAGTTTGATGCTAGAACACGGCTTGCAAGATCCCTCAATGTTCTAGTCATGACAGAAACAGCGGCTCTTGTCTATGCACAAGAGCCGCTGTTCAAGATCATTGCCAAGGCACAGTTGTCTAGTATGCAATGTGACTTGTATGATTTTGTCGTGGCTAGGAGAAATTGCAGGAAGCATGTCCTAGCGGAATCTACGATCCGGCATGAGCCCAACAAACTCCTGGCTTCCTCATTATGGGGACCGGACCTCTTCCCAGCCTCGGCAGTTAACGAGGTGCTACACGAGGCTGCGTGCTTCAACCAAAGTCTGAGGGTTCGGTAAGGATTAGTCGCCAAAAGGAAGGCTGAATCCTCCACATCGAATCCCAAAATCAAGAAAAAGCCCAGGGAGTTCCAGCCCTTTAAGGCTCCACAGGAACAGCAGACGTTGGTGCAAGCAGTACCGGTTCCCCAACCTTCGACCTCTAAGAACCAGCCTCAACAGCAGTTCGTGCTGTTGACACAGCCCCAACAGCCGCAGGCATCAACCTCTTTCGCTGTCTCCCCTGCATTCAACCCTACGTTTGAAAGCCAAGCCTTTCAAGCCTTCAACAGGTTCGGCAGGGGCAGCAGAGCGAGAGGTGCCTTTCGTCAGCGAGATGGCGGAAGGGCTACCAGCAAAGGCAGAGGTTCATGCGGGGGGCCAGGAGGTCGCCCCTCAGCAACCCAGTGAGAACCTCCAGGTAGGAGGGAGGCTGTACCTCTTTCGGCAACGTTGGAGGTTCAGCAATTGGGCCCAAAGTATTGTGTCCAAAGGTCTGGGTTGGGGTTGGGTCCAAGGTCCACCCCCACCCAACACCTTCTATCAAGAACCGACGGCGGAATTGATAAAGTATTCCCGCGATCTCCTTCAAAAAGGAGTAGTGTCAAGAGTCAAACATTTAAAGTTTCAAGGTCGTTTGTTCAGCGTGTCAAAGAAAGACTCAGACAAACGAAGAATAATTTTAGGCAGGTGCGGACCTTACTTCCCCGTGGGGCCGTCACCACCTCTATAGATCTTACAGACGTCTACTATCATGTCCCAGTAGCAAGACACTTCTCCCCGTTCCTAGGCTTCAAGTTAGGCAACCAAGCCTACTCCTTCAAAGTGATGCCATTCGGGCTCAACATAGCCCCCAGGATATTCACGAAGTTGGCAGAAACGGTAGTTCAGGAACTAAGATCTCGGGGAATCATGGTAGTAGCCTATCTGGACGATTGGCTCGTATGGGCCACAAGCATCGAAGCTTGCCACAAAGCAACCTCCACGGTCATCCGTTTTCTGGAATACTTAGGATTCCAGGTGAACAGGGCAAAGTCCCGGCTAACCCTGGCGTCCCGTTTCCAGTGGCTGGGAATTCAATGGGATCTAGATTCACATACTCAATCAATCCCGTCGTCGAAAAGGAGAGAAATAGCCAAGGCAACCAGACAATTTCTCAAGTGCAAACAGACGTCCCGGAGAAACCAAGAAAGGATCTTAGGTTCCCTCCAGTTCGATCAAGTGATGGACGTTCTGTTGAAAGCCAAACTGAAAGATATAAATCGAGTTTGGCGTTCGAAAGCGAACAAAAGATCTCGGGACAGACTAGCTCCGATTCCGTTGATCTTACGGAAACGTCTCCACCCCTGGGCAGTGGTTCAAGAACTTGTCAAAGACAATTCCACGACAGTTCCCTCCACCGACCTTAGTGATCCACACAGACGCATCACTAACAGGTTGGGGCGGGTACTCACAGTACAAAAAAGTACAAGGAACATGGTCCCTTCCATTCCGCCAGCTTCACATCAATGTGTTAGAAGCCATGGCAGTGTTCCTCACCCTGAAGAAACTTCATCCGGCCAAGAAATCCCATATCAAGCTGGTGCTCGACAGTGCAGTGGTAGTACACTGCATCAACAGGGGAAGTTCCAAATCAAGCCACGTGAACCATGTTATGATAGCCATCTTTTCACTAGTAAGCAAGAACAAGTGGCACCTATTGGCCACTCACCTCGCCGGAATAAGGAACGTGGTGGCGGATGCACTATCACGTTCAGTCCCACTGGAGTCCGAATGGTCCCTGGACAAGAAGTCATTCAGTTGGGTCTGTCAGCTAGTACCGGGGCTTCAGGTAGATCTCTTTGCCACAGAGTCGAACCACAAACTTCCTTGTTATGTGGCTCCCAACCTGGACCCTCTGGCTTATGCCACTGACACGTTGACCATAGATTGGAATCAGTGGGAGAAGATCTACATCTTTCCTCCGGTGAATCTTCTCATGAAAGTCCTGAACAAGCCCTGGACATTCAAGGGCCAAGCTACTCTAATAGCTCCCAATTGGCCCAAGAGCAATTGGTTCCCTCTTCTGCTGGAGTCAGGACTTCGGCCTCAACGGATTTCCAACCCCAGCCTATCACAACTAGTGCAAACGCGGACTGTGTTCGCTTCCTCAGGAATTCAGAAAACCCTAACTTTATTGACTTCATGAAGTTTGCGGCACAGAAGGATGCTGATATCGATCCTCAGAACATCATGTTCATAGAATCTGACAAACGTGAATCAACCCTTCGTCAATATGATTCAGCAGTTAGGAAGCTGGCTGCATTCCTAAAAGAATCTGATGCACAACTTGAGAAAGGTTTAGCAGCTGGTACCATTACTACTACCAAATCAGCTCTTAAAAAATCTTCCAATTTGGATTCAAGATAGATTTAACAGATTCTTACTTTACATCTATCCTAGAGCTTGCGCCAGACTCAGACCTACTGAGAGGCCCAAGTCGGTGTCATGGTTCTTAAACGATGTTCTCAAACTAGCATCAGATACTGACAGCACCTCTTGTAATTATATAACCTTATTGAGGAAAACATTATTCCTCATAAGTTTGGCCTCTGGAGCCAGAATATCAGAACTGTCGGCCTTATCTAGAGACCCTGGTCATATAGAGTTTCTCCCTTCAGGAGAAGTGTTACTTTCTCCAGATCGCTAATTTCTAGCTACAAATGAGGACCCATTAGATAGGTGGGCCCCCTGGAAGATTGTTCCGCTTCCACAGGACCCATCCTTATGTCCAGTCTCTTCATTGAAAGCTTACTTAGACAGGACAACCTTAAAATCTTCTGGCCCTCTGTTCATTAGAGAAAGGGGTGGCACTATTTCCCTAAAAGGAATTAGGCAAAAGATTTTATATTTTATCAAGCAAGCCAACCCGCAATCCTTTCCACGGGTGCATGATATTGGAGCTATAGCCACCTCAATAAAGGGATTTTGACGTAAGGAAAAATCTATTTCTGGGCGATTGGTTCGTGTCGCTGCGCGAAATATCCTTTAATCCATTATTTCTAAGGTAAATGTACTAACACATACCAGAGAATAAATAAAATAAAGAAAAGGTCAGTACTACTGACTCGCTCACCCTCCAAGAGGGTGTCGGTATGAACACTATGGCGAGTGAGACCACTACCACGAACCACTTGCCAATAGAAATCTCCCACTACAAAACCCCCACTAGAGGGGAGCCGACCCACAGAGTGGGCAGCAACTACTACTACTCCATCCCATGCTGCCGACTGCTGCGCCTCTGGTGGCCATCCTGAAGTTAGCAGACAATCTTGAGCGTTGGGATGGGCAGGGCGGGATTTCGCTGGCGACACGAACCAATCGCCCAGAAATAGATTTTTCCTTACGTCAAAATCCCTTTTCTGGGCTCAGTTCGTGTCGCTGCGCGAAATCGTACCAGAGAAATAGCACAAGATTGTAAAGAACAAAATAAAACAGACAAAAAAGGGTCTCAAATAAAAGATAACATAAAATGAAGAAATATAATTGCTAATAGATATACATATACACAATGATACAGAATAGAAATATTACTTAAAATTAACTTAAGGTTAATAATATTTCTTAAAATTAACTTAAATTTAACATATATATATACAGGGCTTACATGGAATATATGTTGAGCTTAGCATCTGTGTATAGTTAATATGTACAAAGAAATTAAAGCAATTATAATAATAAGTTGAATAGAACAAACTTTAACAATAATATAATAAAGGAATGTATATGACTTAGTATACAAAACCCGTAACCATTGTAAATAAGATGTGTCACCCTAGCATAAAAATAAGGGGATCACATCAAAGAGATCATTCTATACAATCAATTGTGAGTGAGCCTAGCAAAAAAAATAAGGGGCACCCACTATACCATCATAAGAGCAGCTAAGACTCAAGGTAAACGTAGATGAACATGGCAGGTATAGACGAACTGTTGGGTGAGATAGGTAGAAAGGAGAACTGGATCTTCTACTAAAGATTAAGCAGAGTCGGGGGAAACTATGTTACCCGCCGCAACTGCTGAAAATTTCAGAGCTTCCAAGGACTTTAAGTAATGACGCTTAAATACTGTCGGCGATTTCCAGCCAGTATACTTTTTTAAATCATCGAAATTCATGTGTTGGAAATAGTTAATTGAGGTGGCAACTGCCCTGACATCATGTGCTTTAGGGAAGGAATCAGGATTGGCTTGCTTAATAAAGTACAGGATCTGTTGCCTGATGCCTTTAATAGATAAAGTACCACCTTTTTCTCTCTTAAAGAGAGGACCCGATGAGGATGAGGATGTCCTGGACAGAAAGGCTCGCAAGGTCGATACTGGACAAAGAGAAATATCTTGTGGAAGGGGTACAACCTTCCACGGTTCCCACCTCATCAAAGGATCTTCATTCTTTGCTATAAAACTACGTTCCGGAGAAAGTAGAACTTCCCCTGTGGGAAGAAATTCAACATGATTCGGATCTCTGGATAATGCCGACAGTTCTGAAATTCTAGCTCCTGAAGCCAAGCTTAATAAAAATAGAGTTTTTCTTAAGAGCATTATAAATGAACATGTCGTATTATCTGTTTCTGAAGCCAGCTTTAGAACATCATTTAAGAACCACGATACTGACGTAGGCCTCACTGAAGGTCTAAGTCTAGCACAAGCCTTGGGAATAGACGAGAAGTAAGAGTCTGTCAAGACTATGCTGAAACCGAGTTGAAAAATCTTTTTCAAGGCTGACTTGTTTGTCGTAATAGTGCTAGCTGCTAAGCCTTTTTCAAATAAAGATCTGAAAAAGGATATAGCTGAATTGATTGTCATGATTCTAATATCTGATTCCCTCAGGAAGGTTGCTAACTTTTTGACTGCAGCATCATACTGTCTCAAAGTTGAATCTCTTTTATCAGATTCCAAGAAGAGAATATTTTGAGGATCAATATTCGCATCTCTTTTAGCCGCAAACTTCATGAAGTCCATAAAGTTAGGGTTTTGAGAATTCCTGAGGAAGCGAACACAGTCTTCGTTTGTACTGACTGGGAGAGCCTGGGATTGGGAATTCGAAGAGGACGAAGACCCAGTTCCAGAATGAGAGGGTACCAATTGCTCTTCGGCCAGTCTGGGGCTACTAGAGCCACTTGACCCTTGAACGTCCTGAGTTTGTTCAGTACCTTCAGGAGAAGATTCACTGGAGGAAAGACATAAATCTTCTCCCAGTTGTTCCAGTCTATGGACAGGGCGTCCGTGGCATAGGCCAGAGGGTCCAGGTTGGGGGCCACATAACATGGGAGTTTGTGGTTCGCTTGGGATGCGAATAGATCCACTTGTAGACCTGGAACCCTCCGGAGGATCCATTGGAACGAACTGTTGTCCAGTGACCATTCCGACTCCAGAGGAACTGATCGGGATAGAGCATCTGCTATGACGTTTCTCACTCCAGCTATATGGGTGGAGGAGAGGTGCCAACTGAACTTGTCCGCCAGGGAGAAGATGGCTACCATGACATGATTCAGATGTTGTGACTTGGAGCCTCCCCTGTTTACACAATGGACTACCACTGCGCTGTCTAAAACTAGCTTTATGTGGGAGTTCTTTGGCGGACGTAACCTTTTTAGAGTCAAGAACACTGCCATTGCTTCCAGTACATTTATGTGAAGCTGACGGAACTGGGGTGACCAGGTTCCTTGAACCTTCTTGAACTGAGAATATCCTCCCCAGCCGCTTAACGAAGCGTCCATGTGGATGGTAATCCCCGGAGGAGGAAACTGAAGGGGTACTGATATTGACAGGTTCTTGACTTTTGACCAGGGGCGTAGACGATTCCGCAGAATCTGAGGGACTGATGATAATTTGTCCCTGGACCTGACATTTGCTCGTGAGCGCCAGATTCTGGTTAGGTCTTTCAGTTTGGCTTTCATCAAGATGTTTGTCACTGATGCAAACTGGAGTGAACCCAGAATCCTTTCCTGGGTTCTTCTTGAAGCAAGTTTGTGTCCTAGAAATTGCTTTACTGACTTCGCTATTTCTTTTCTCTTGGCTGATGGAATCGACAGAGTATGGGAGGATAGATTCCATTGAATGCCCAGCCACTGAAAGTTTGACTCCGGAGTGAGTCTCGATTTGGTCCTGTTTATCTTGAACCCTAGATATTCCAGGAACTGGATTACTTTCAGTGTTGCTTTGCGACATTCCTCGACTGTTGGAGCCCAAATTAACCAATCGTCGAGATACGCTACTACCATGATCCCTTGCGATCTTAGTTGTTGGACGACCACTTCCGCCAACTTCGTGAACACCCTGGGTGCTACGTTCAGACCAAAGGGAACTACCTTGAAGGAGAACGCTTGATCTCCTATCTTGAAGCCCAGATAAGGGCGAAAGTGTCTTGCAATAGGGATATGATAGTATGCGTCTGTAAGATCGATAGAGGTGGTGACGGCCCCACGGGGAAGTAAGTAAGGTCCGCACCTGCGAGATGGTGAGCATCTTGAACTTGTCGCAGCGAATGGCCAAGTTTAAACGGGACAAGTCTAAGATTACCCTTCTTTTTTGTGAGCCTTTCTTTGGAACGCTGAACAAGCGCCCTTGAAACTTTAATCTGTTGACTCTCGCTATTGCTCCTTTCTGAAGGAGGTCCTCCGCATACTCCGTCAATTCTTTGGATGGAAGTTGAAGGAAAGGTCTGGGTGGGGGCGGATTCGCCACCCAACTCCAACCCAGGCCTTTCGACACAATACTTTGTGCCCATTTGCTGAATCCCCACCGGTGGCGGAAGAGAAACAGCCTCCCTCCTACCTGGAAGTTCTCATTGTTGCTGGTAACCTCCGCGGCCTCCCCGGAAGTGTTTTCCTCTATTAAGGGACCTTCCTGATCCTCTCTGACGAAAGGATCGCTTACCTCTGCCTCCCCTACCCGAGCGGTCATACTGCTGAAAGGCCTGGCCTTCGAACACTTGGTTGAAGGCTGGGGAGACAGCGTAAGAGGTGGAAGGTTGAGGCTGGGGGGAAATCACATAGATAGGCTGTGATTGGGCCTTGGAGGTAGAGGGTTGGGCCGCCTGCACCAACGGAACAGCCGAAACAGGCTGGGCGAAGCGTTGCTGTTTCTTTTGGTAAGGCTGGAAACGTCTGGGTTTCCTCTGAGCCTTACCCCTCACTGCTTGGTCTTGGCGTCTCTTTGCAGTGAGACCCCAACGATCCTTAAGGCTTTGGTTAAGCCTTGTAGCTTCCGCCTGGACCTCCTTTACCATTGCATCGGGGAAGAGGTCTGCTCCCCAGATGTTTGATGAAAGCAACTTATTCGGTTCATGCCGAATAGTTGCTTCCTGGAGGACATGCTTCCGACAATTCGTTCTGGCTGTGGCGAACTCAAACATGTCAGACTGTACCGTTTGAGTCAGTGACTTGGTGATCAGCTTGAATAGTGGCTCGGAACCGTAAGCAATGGTAGCCACTTCTGTCATGGCCATGGAGTTAATAGACCTGGCCAGCCTAGACTTGGCCTCAAACTCCGCCTGAATGAGGCTGTCCGGAAGTCTAGGCAGCTTCTCACCAAACTGATCCATAGCACAGTCTGGTTTGAGTTTGCCCGCCGAAAAAGTGTTGGGCAGGTCTTCCCACAATTCTCCAGTTGAGGGAAGCAAAGGAGATGTGGGGTCCGCTTCCTTTAGCTGCGGTAACGACTCCCCCTTTTGGGCCGCTGGGATAGTGACCGTAGCGATCTTGGTAAGGAAGGGAAGCGGAGTTCCCTCTTCCATTGTGAAAATGGTGAAGGGACTCTTAAAGGGTTGAATCTTCGTATTAGAACAATCCATGTCCTCTAAGCACCTGAGCCACCTTCTCTTTGAGCCTGGTCACGTGAATAGAGGACTGTCTCTTTAGGGACCTTGTCATCTCGCGTCATGGCAGCGGCAGTGAGTCTGGCGTAGCCAATGAACGGCGGTTGTAGATCCTCCGGGTAGAACTCGAAGTCCTCAATCCTTCGAGTTCCACACTCCGGGATAGAAATAAGCCCGTCCTGGAAGGGGGCGTATGACGCCACCCTCCAGGGGTTGTTCATAGAGAACGGAGGCAGAGAGTCATGAGGTGGAAGCTGAGCTATACCTGTGCCAAAAGGTGGGGGAGTAGCTAGCGGGGCCTGGCTCAGTTCGGCGATGATGTTATCCTGGGAGTTAATCCTGTCGGACAACCGGGAGAACATCTGCTCCATACTGTTTTTGAGAGAACCGACCAAATCCCCCATGTGTTGCAACAGACCAGCATTGGGATCCAAAGCCGGAGCTGCTGCGGAGGTGGTCGGGTAACTCTGAACAGGTACCAAGGGGAGAGGAGAAACGGCTGACTCCGCCGGAGTATGTGATCTCTCCTTGGAAGATCTACTCCTTGAGGATTTGGAGCCGGACCCAGAAGCTCTAGACCTCTCTGCTCCGGGGTTTGTAGCCGGAGACTTGCGAGATGTTGACGCCGACGACGTCTTTTTAGACGACGACGACGTCTTACTTAGGGTTTTCACAACCGTCTGTCCTTTGACCTTAGGTCTTACGGAAGCATCAGGAGAAGTATAAAGGAGCTCAGCTCCTGTAAAGCCTTGGAAGGAAGCTGGAGAGTTTGCAGGAGTAGAAGACCCAGTGGCGCCCAAGGGAAGCCCTTGGGCGTCCAACGTACTCACCTCGACCAACAGGTCGTCAACACCTACCATTGGTTCAATATTTAGATCCAGTGTCGCGACTTCCGACGAGATGTCCTGGCCTGGTTCAGTCAACGAAGCGGCGAGCTGCTGCTGAATTGCCGCTATAGTCGGGGCTGCCTCTGCCGGGTCGACGTAACCCGTTGACTTGCCGCCGGGGAAGATCAGGACCGCCAACCTCTTCTCAAGGATGTAGGGCTGTCCCTTGGCGGCGTTCTTGCCAAAACCGCCGACCCAAGCCCGCAGGGTTGCCAGGGCGGTGTCTCTAACAGCGGGAGCCTGGAAGAGAGGGTATTTGTTAGTTTTAAGTTTAAACTTAAAATTAAAACTTAAGTAATAGGTTTAAACTAAAATTATAGAGGGTGCGAGATCCCATATAAAACAAGCTTAAGTTTAAAATAAGAGATTAAAATTAAACTTAAGAACTATAACCTTGTAGGGATTAGCGAACGGAGTTGGGAATACTTACCCCGTCTAAGAGCTGGCTCACCAGATCGTAGCAAATAGTGCAGGTCTCGTGAAACCAGACTTGAAGGTTCCCGTGCGGAGTCGCGCATGGAGCATGGGATCTGCAGACTTCATGCCCACAGGGGTCCTGGAGCATGGCATTGCATCCCGGATGCTCACAGTTGGTGGTCTGTAAGTGAAAAGATACATGAGCATCCTAAAAGATATCACTTACAGGCTAGAGGCTAAAAGAACTCCGCTGCATGCCGGAGCGCGAAAAAATTTTGGGCATAACCCCTCCCTTACCGCCTGAATAGGCTAGAACCCCGGAGAGATCCGGTGTGAGCAGGCAACGGAGGGATTTGGCTTAAGGTAGCTTAAATTAAACTTACTATAGTTTAAATTAAATACTAATACTTAAACCTAAAGCCATAGAATGTACCGGAATAAGTCCGGTGCGCGGCGGGGTTCGTGTCGCGATATCAGCGCGACGGGGTGGTTAGTAAAGACCAACTGTACGCCTGCAGTCCGCCCGTCAGGGTGAACTAGCACCTTTCCACGTGGATGCCGGAGCTCCGGTAGATTAAAGAGCATCAGTAAGCTGGGAAAGGGCGAGAGGGCGAAACAGACTCGAGCTAGCAACGGAGCGACGGAGTAACGACGGAGGGGGAGGGGGGCCAGTCCCCCCCTTTAGTCATCCGAGCGTGCCGTGAAGCCAGAGAGCGGTCGAGTCCAGTCTGGGTCTGTCCAGCCCCCCCTACTCCCTCCGCCTAGGGAGAGAGGGAGGCAGGCACGGGTATGTGGAGCGAGCGTGGACAGACCAACCCTCCCCCGGCCCTATGGAAGAGCGGGAGGAGGGAAAGGTGACTGGACAGGCGCCTGGCTGCTCCGTGATCACGTAGTGACCACGGAGCGGTAACATGTAATACAATGACACAATACAGCCTAGGATAAAGCAACCAACTAATCAGAGAGATGCTATAGAGAAGCAACCGAACTGAAGAGCGGAAGCAATAGTGGTGGATACCAATAATACATAACCTAGGCTACGTGAAATGCCAGACGCCGTAGGCTAACCTAAAACATAAATAATCAAAATCACTTAACGTAAAGAAAGAAAATAAATCAGTAGGAGAAAAAATCCAGGAGTGTACGACTAACTCGAAAGAAAGTCTACCACTCAAAGCTAGCCGGGGCCGATACTAAGAGCTGTGGCTAGGGTCTGGATGGAAGATGCCTACGCAAGGTGAAGAAGACATGCATGCATGACATAAACCCAGTAGGCTGGACCCCTAACATAAAATAATAACTAATAATAGAGCGTAATGAAATAAGGGAAGGTTCTGGGTATGGAAGACCAAGAACGAACCCGCCACGAGGCAGAACCATGCTGCCATGCTTCCAACCTAGAGCCCGTATTTATACCTAAAAAACGGCAAATACTGACTCAAGGGCGGAAAAAACCAAATAGCAATAACAACTGATTACTTAACTTAGCTGCTGCGATGGCTGTACGCTCCATGACTAATAAATCCAAGATAGGGGCACAAAAAACACAGAGCAAAAAAGGGCACGTGTATACGCGGTGCGCTAACTGAAAAGGATGGCCACCAGAGGCGCAGCAGTCGGCAGCATGGGATGGAGTAGTAGTAGTTGCTGCCCACTCTGTGGGTCGGCTCCCCTCTAGTGGGGGTTTTGTAGTGGGAGATTTCTATTGGCAAGTGGTTCGTGGTAGTGGTCTCACTCGCCATAGTGTTCATACCGACACCCTCTTGGAGGGTGAGCGAGTCAGTAGTACTGACCTTTTCTTTATTTTATTTATTCTCTGGTATGTGTTAGTACATTTACCTTAGAAATAATGGATTAAAGGATATTTCGCGCAGCGACACGAACTGAGCCCAGAAAACTTTTTTCAGCATATGAAATTTGTAGATCTGAAGAAGTACACTGGCTGGAAATCGCCGACAGTATTTAAACGCCATTATCTTAAGTCCTTAGAAGCCCTTAAACTTCCAGCAGTTGCGGCGGGAAACATTGTTTCCCCGGATACTGCTGGAGATAGTAGCAATTAATCCTACTTATACCTCTCCTTACCCTCTCCTTCCTACCGGCCTCATTAACATTCTTGCCTAACCCAGTCTTGTCACAGCCATTCTGGTCTTGGGATGTAACATTGTATATATTGTTTATTTCATAAATGCCTTTCATCCTGATGTATATATTTATATTGATAACTTGTATTTTTATCTAGTTTAAGTGGTATTGATATTTTATTACCTATTTGTAACTTAACCTAGATTATAGCAATTAGCTTTACATTGTTTTTGATTATCCTCTTTCAGTGTTCATATACTTAGTCCCAAGCTTGGCAATTCTCTGGTACTATTTCACGTAGCAACACAGGCTGAGCCCAGAAAAGGGATTTTGACGAAGGAAAAATCTATTTCTGGGCAAAGGACCTGTGTCGCCCAGTGAAATCCCACCCTTATTTTTCTTTCCCCCCCTGTATTGGCCAAGCTTGGGTGCTATCTGCAGGAATGACGTCATAGGTGCTAGCCGTGACGGTAGCAGGTAGTGAGCCTTAGGTCGGCTTCTCTCTTTTTGAGGTTTTTTGATGTAGGAAGAGGCTAAATGGAAAAGGACCTGTGGTAGTGGTTTCACTCGCCCCAGAGCCATACTGACACCTTATTATAAAGGTGAGCGAGCCAGAACAATCTGGCATTCCCAATTTAGCTTTTCTCTGGTATTATAGCATTATTTTACCTTAGAAATAGTGCTAAAGGAACCTATTTCACTGGGCGACACAGGTCCTTTGCCCAGAAATAGATTTTTCCTTCGTCAAAATCCCTTTTTTAGGTTTATCCTTTGAGTTAAAGAAATTTGTCAAGAGGGCTTGAACACCTGTCCAAGAGAAGAGTTGCATTTGTGAAGGTTATAGGGCTCATAATATATGTGGTCTCAACTGCATCAACCCTGTTCTTATACAGTGGTCATTCAGGTTTTACATGTGGCAAGTTTGAAGTGCCTACACTTTTGCTTTCTACAAGAACTTCAGTACATTTTCAAGTGGTTCTGTGGTTCTCGACTGTACAATTAAATACATTTCATTTCACGAACACTGGAAACCAGTACTGACCTCCAAGTTAAGTATCAGATCTCCACTTGAATGCCACTAGCCAGTTTTCATTTAGGCCGATTTTTAATACCACATGACTGTTCTTAAGTTGACCAACTTCTACATCTTTGGTTCATACTCTGGCTTCAGAGTATGGGATAGAGAGGGGCACTACATTCCTCCAATCAAGTCTCAAGACACACTGACCCGTGCTGAGCTACTATAGTTGCCATATTGCATGAAGATTTTGCACCTGTAAGATGCAAAATAACACGAATCATTCTTCTATTGTAGTTATATTATGGCTAAGAAATTAGCCCATTGCCCATGTTCACAGTCTTCAAATATAACCAGTCATTGATAGTGTTAGGCCAAGTCTGCATCTGTGTGCAATTATAATCTACCCTTTTTCTGATAAAATATTTACCAGCTTTGAAGCATGTTGTTAGAAACAAACTTCCTTAAATGTAGTGATGACTTTTTGTGGAATTTAAAATAAAAGTTTTAAAACAATATTATTTACAGTAGATGTATTCAGCATCAATGACCAAAGTACTTGGTAAGATATATGATACTAAGCCCATTTACTAGTTTATTTACTTAGAGGTTCCATTGTCTAATGCCCTGGAATAAAAGATTGCTGAAGGCTAATCTTTTTTATTACGAACTGGATATTGGTACGGCACCCGTATCCCTGATTGCGATAGATATTGGTAAGGCAGTGAATTGCGTATGCACAAACCCTTGGTTACCGCCTCAGGCATATCAGTGACAACAAGAAAATAACGACCTAGCAACGTGAACCGTGTAATAATACATCAGTTTTTGCTAAAAAACAGATGTTTTCAGGTTTCAACAAGCTGAAAAAGGGATTAGACATCTACAAAGAGTCAAACTTCCAGAAATTGTATATCCGTAGGTCACGAACGATCGAATTGGCCCTGAAAAGAGCCCTGAAGAGGAGATTCAAAGATTTGAATCTTAGCTAGTAAGGTAGTGCAGCAGTCAGTAGTCGTCCAGTATGGGAAACATGCTATTAATATAGACTTGCTTTAGATGAATACTTACGATTGATTAGGCCGTTTACCAGAGGGTCGACTTAGGTAGTTTTCCTTACTACCATGAATACAGCAGAGCACGATTTCTGTGTACTTAAAGTCTTCCTCGAGCCTCCTTTTCGGAGCTCTTTTCAGGGCCGATTCAATCATTCATGACCTACGGATATACAATTTCTGGAAGTTTGACTCTTCGTAGACGTCTATTGCTTTCTTTCAGCTCGTTGAAATCTGAAAACATCTGTTTTTCGGCGAGAACTGATGTATTATTGCACGGTTCAGAGGAGATTCAAAGAAGATATGAAGTACACAGATAGATTAGTTTAGTTTTATTTTTCATGTATTTAGTCAAAATCTAAGTAAGTTTTAAGTATTATTGTGGTTTTTTATATTTTCATTTACTGTGAAAATGTTTTGGTGCTTTGGTGATGACAGTACATATGGTGCTTCACTGACATTTTGAATTGAACATGTTCAGGAAAACAATTCAGTTTGACTATTATTACTACCGTCGCTGATCTTCTAGTGCCGTACCTATAGCTCTTAGCAACAGTGCACAGTAACTGCTGCACGATTAGCAAACTATCGTACCTACAGCAAGTCAATAGCGCAATACGGCACCACTGACAGAATCTGATGTACCCCCACTACACTGTTATTTGTACGGCAGGAAGTCTGAAATTGACGCATGCGCAATTCACTGCATTACCAATATCTATCGCAATCAGGGATATGGCTGCCGTACCAATATCCTGTGCCTTTTTATTAAGGTCATATCTACCAGGTACCAAGGATGACTTTTTTACTAGGATCCTTTTAATTTTTATGTGAAAGCATAATTTTTAAGTGTCATCATATAGGTCACTTTTTCACTTGTTTAACACAAACATTACTCAATTCAGTTTTATGCTTGTTGGCCAATAACAGCCAAGTAAAAAGTAGCTATTGCTGTTTGTGTCATCATATCTGTAAACAGAGTAGGCATTGATATTTATGTAACCAATTTAACCAACGTGCAATGTTTGTGTGAGTCCATTTTTTGTGTAAAAATTATTTTACTAAATGGTGCTTTTATATTACTATACATATTAGTGTGCAGTTTATAAAATTTTGAGTTCTCAGTAGTACAGATATTCTGTTAAATGACTGATGTTCAATTAATGATAGGCAGGCTTACATATACTATGTATTTGGACGGCAGTTTTACAGGGGAGAGACAGTTATTATTTTAAATAAATTGGTGTAACAAGTCCAATCCAAATTTCTTGACTGGAAGGTTATGTTCATGAATAAGAGGTTACAGAAGTTACAGAACATTTGGAAAGTAAAAGGCAGAAAGTAATGCAGCTGACGTCAGAGGGTTGCTGCAAAGCACCCTTGGTTCTATCCACAATTTTTCAATACAATGCGCATGTAATTGGAACATCTTAGTTGTGGAGTGAAGTACATAGTAAGATTGAGGAAAGCTTTAAAGAACTGTAGTCATGATAATTTTTAAACCAAGATAACTGAAAGGTTGATTACTGAATTATTAAGCAGTATAAGCAAATAAAATATTTGTAAAATTTTTTATGTGAAAATTGGCTGTTTTATTTTATTTTATTTATTTTTTTTTTTGTTAATTGAATATCGCCTTATGTCAACAGGGACTTGGGTACGCTTGGACTCAGAGAGCACACGAAAGTATTGCTTTACTGATGGGGAAGCATGGTCGTTAGCTGTATCACGAGCACACACATTATACCTCCAGCGATCTCATAGTCATTTACATCCTTATACAACTCCTCAGTTAGGTATGTATATTTTGTTGTTATTTTAGATTATTTTTTTATATTAGTTTGTTCGTATCCATACCTTGTGGCCTTGAATGTTTCTAATAGTAAAAACAATTATATTTGCACAACCATAGCTATTCTTTGGTAATGCTTAACTTAACTTATCTTTCCCTTTAAGCTTTGGCCTAAAAGTAACATTTCGCCCCATATTTGGGCATCTTGTATGTGAGAAATGAAAGAACAGTAAATCACCATTCTTTCAGCGTGTAAAATGATGATGACACAGGTTTTATTATGAATGCCAAAGTGAAATGTTAAAATTTTTTATTGTGTGTAAATCAAATACTACATCACTTTTCATGGGAAAACCCAGATTCTCTGTCATCGTTAGGTATATTGGAATGGAATCTAAATATAAGCAAGTATATTTCTTTGTGTTTCTCTGGTTGGATTTTTCCTCTTATCTCAAATGGAAGTCTTTTAAGAATTGAAATTTAAAAATGGGTATTCCGTGAAATACATTAGTATGTATTTTGAGGGCATAAATCTCTTCCAGAACTTTTCTTTGCTGGAGGAGGCGGGATGCCAGGGATGTTTAAGGGATGATTTCAATTACTTTTAGTCTGTGGAGGCTGCTGTTTCCTGTAAGCACTGTTGCTCAATGATGGCATATTAACAAGTCCTAACATAGTCTGAACTTTGAAAGTTACTCAGTGGTGACAGGGATCTGTAGATATATATACAGGTAGTCCCTGGTTATTGGTGATAAGGTTTTACTGTATAGGGCTTGTCTAGTGAAGAAAATTGGTGGTTTTTGGTGGCGAAATGCACTGAAATTATTATCAATTAAAATATTTCTAAGTAAAATTACGAATTAAAAAATCTCAAAGGATGAGTATTACATCAATCCATAACACGCTTAAGAAAGGGAAATGTAAAATAATAAGCAATTTAAAATAGTTCTTGAGTAAGATTATGAATAAAACCTCAAACATTTTTTTAAAAAATATAAAAAAATGAGAAAAATACCTTGCTCAAGTAGAGTTCCGCTGATCCGTGTCAGGGTGGTGGAAAACAGTCAAGAAGAGGCAAAGAACAACATGACGTGGCTTTATGCTATATACAAAGGTACTGAGGTAGTATGGTCATTAAGTGAAGGTGCCAGTTTCTTAATTGCCAAACTTTCAAGAACAAGGAGGTGGTGTTTGTATGTTGACATCATAATTACTTTAAAGTTTTTATAATTTATGTCTGCCTTACAGATTCTGGCGTGGTTCTTAATATTTGATTCCTGATAATTTGCTGAACGTTTGGTAACTTACACCTCTATGAGCATCACATCTCACTTTGAGTAACCGGCATGTACTTCCTACATAGCTCCGCTGATTACATCGGCAGCAATTAAATAAATACACTACACTGTATTGCATCAAGGAGGGCACTTTCTCTTTGTGTTTTAGGAAGCTACCAATGGTTTTAGGATTCATTCAAGTGATTCTGGCATCAACTGCTGGATAATGGTGGTTTAAAATTTCTTAAGGGTGGGCAAAAACATCCTATCATGTATATAAGGTATTTTAATATAGTATCTAAGTTTCTGTGCTAAATGGACTGTACTAGGTGGATGAGAAAAGTTATTGATGGTAATTTTGACGTGTTTAAAAAATAAACCCGTGGGTAACAATTGCTGTTGAAAAATCCCTCAAGAAATATTATTTCGCCATGGAATAATTTCCAACTTGATATTAGGTATATAGCCCTGTGGAGGAGGGATTGCCCATACCCACGCCCTCTATTTGCAAATAAACCTGTCCATTAAAAATGAAACCAGTAGCGTTTGAAGCGATCGAGGGTCTCGGTTAGTCTGAAGTATTGCTGATGCAGTTGCCTAGTGATCAATGTCTGGTACGTGTCCTCATGCGGGACCACGGGCGGGAGCAGACGAACTACATAGCTGCCACGGATGACATGCAATGGTTTGAGGGCTTCATCCTCACACATGTCCCCGTTGTGCATCAAGGGGTGGTTGTTAACAGCCTCAGCCTCCTTAATGACAGTTCAAAGTTGTTCTTCATGGAAGATATTATGTCGAAGGGTGGTAGCCAGTGTCCTCTTGACTACCCCAATCAACCTGTCAAATAATCCCCCTTTCCAGGGATATCTGAGAGTCTCGAAGATCCACTTTATCCCCGGCCCCACAGAGGAACTGTCGAGGGATGTCCTCATCGTATACTTCCTGCAGAAAGGTACTTACTGCACGGGGGGCCATTTCACTGTCACTGCACATAGCCGTGGGTTCTGTTTGGTGGGGACGTACTGCAGTTTGATGCCACACTCCTGTTGGATGGAAATAATCTCCCCCACCCTGTTTGAGATGAAAGTGTTTTTGTTGCCAACTTTGCTACCCACCCAAGCTATAGCTACCTTGCTATCAGTCCAGACCACGATAGTTGAAATATTTAGCTACCTGAGCAAATGTTTTCCTAATCTAAACCCTTGCAACAAAGCTAAAAGTTCTAGCTTAGGAATTGTAACTTGGTTTGCCTTTTGGGGGTGACCGTCATCTTAGATGTCAAGATATCTGCCTGTTCTGCTTCGTGTCTAACATAGGGTACAGTGCCATAAGCATTACTGCAGGCATCAGTAAATGATGCAGTTCAATTTTTCCTAGAATAATCCCTCTTTTGAACTTGAATGTGTGGACATTACTAAACTCATTGAGAACTATACTAGATACTAACTGATGTTT
>NC_087205.1:46973099-47033099 GCF_015104395.2 Macrobrachium nipponense | reverse complement strand
TGTAACTTTCTTTTATAAAACTAGATTCAATGATATTCCTTTCCAATGCATTATTAGAACACACCAGCTTTTTTGCCCCTTCCAAGTTAATAGCATGATTGTTCTCACTAACATGTACAAATATACCACTATTTCCCTGTGCATATCTCACACATTGTTTATGTTGTTCTATTCTTTTTTCCAGTGCTTTCCCCGTTTGACCAATGTAAAAGTTGTCACAAGACTTACACAGGATTTTATATACACATCCTTTAGCATTGTCGGAGGAGTTCTTAATAAGTACCTGTTTCATTGTTGTATTGTTTTTAAAAACTACATTAACACCAAAATTCTTCAGGAGATGTCGGATATCTTTAATATTATTATTATAAGGTAGTACAAGCAAATTTTTGTTGTTGTAAGGTTCTTTTTGGTTTTGATACATGGGCTTGTTTTGCCGCTTCTAATGCATTGTTTAGTACATTATCTGCATATTTCAGTTTCTTGTCTGTATTCTGAACCTTATCTATCTCCTCATCTATATATTCTGGGCTACATACCCGTAGTGCTCTTAGAAACATGGATGCAAACACTGATCTTTTAACCTTATTGTTTTGTCCAGAATAGAAATGTACATAGGAAGAAATACTAGAAGGTTTTCTGTAAACACTATACTTAAACCCACTACTATTTCTCCGTATGAGGACTTCCAAAAAGGGTAGGCATTCATCTTTTTCTATTTCCATAGTAAATTTAATTGATGGTACTAATTGATTTAACCTGGCAAAAAAGTTATTTACATCTTCGTTCCCTGGCCATACACAAATTATGTCGTCAACATATCTAAACTAAGGTACATTGCATGGAATTATATTATTTCAAATTTTCTTTTCAAAAAATTCCATATGCAAATTACTTAGCACTGGGGACAGAGGGTTTCCCATTGCCATACCAAAATTTTGTGAGTAGAATTTTCCATTGAATTCAAATTTACAGTCTTTAACAAATAATTTTAACAGTTCAATGAAGGTGCCTTTAGAAAATGGAATATCCAGTTGTTTGTTTTCTAATAATACCGATAGAAACTCCAATAAATCATCAATAGGCACTTTTGTGAATAGAGGTACTGCGTCAAAGCTCACAAGTTTCGATTCACTATTAACTTGTACACTATTTAGTTTATCTGTCAAGTCCACATTATTCTTAATACAGTGGTACCTCGACATATGAAAGGCTCAACTTACGAAAAACTCGAGATACGAAAGCAAATACGAAAAATTTTACGGCTCTCCATACGAAAATTGCTCAAGTTACGAAAGGTTGTTGCTGTAAAGTCCCGAGATTCGCCCGGACCACCGAGAACATTTTTTAAACTCGTGTGCCGCCAACTGAGTAAACTTGCCACCATCCTCCCGCTCTCCCATTGGTTCCTGATGCTAGTCACCACATAAGATCCTGCTCTCCTATTGGTCAGCATCTACCCCTTGTGCTTTATGTATTCTATTGGTAAAAGGATGCTGTAAATTGAAAAACTTATTCATGCAATACATTTAATAAAGAAAAAATATTAGGTAAACATAGAATAAAGAATAGAAATGAATGGTTATTATGCTGTTTGGTAGTTTCAGTAGTTGAAGAGAGATAATGAAAATTTATGGCTTACTGTGTACTAGGAAAAGTGATTGCTTGGCGATTGTTCGGTACTCGTAAGTGCTGGATGTAAACAGAAGTTTGGAAGCTTTTTTTTTGTTTGTTTGTTTATTATAGTTAATGGTTACTTAATAATTATTTGAAATGTGTACACACAATACATTTAATAAAATAAATTGTGAATTAGATATCATAAAATATAAAATAAATCAGACTGCTATCATCGAAGCCAACAAATACGTATTTTTTAGAATTCTTCTTCTGTTTTAATATTACGTTACGTATATGTTTCATTATAGCTGTCAGTAACTCTGTATCTCTAATAGGTAAAGATAGAATAAAGAATAGAAATGAATGGTTATTATACTGTTTGGTAGGTTCATTAGTTGAAGAGAGATACTAATGAAAATTTATGGCTTACTGTGTCCTAGGAAAAGTGATTGCTTGGCGTTTGTTCGGTACTCGTAAGAGCTGAATAGCGCTGAATGTAAACAAATGATTGGAAGGTTTATTTGTTTGTTTGTTTGTGTATTATAGTTAATGATTAATTAATAATTATTTGAAATGAGTACATACTGATTATTTATAAATTTTATTGGCATGTTCTAAGCTTTTAGCTTCTTGGGTTTAGATGTCAGAATCATAGACTAGGCTACAGTAGCAACCGCTAACATAGGCTAGGCTTATTGCAAAGGAACATATGCTAAAGTCATAATATAGGGTAGAATACCACGGCAGGCCACCCCTCATCACGGTGGACGGGTCTTATTCACTCGATATTTAATTGGTGAAACAAGAATACAATTGCAACTCTAAGCATACCATTTAAAAGACTGAAGTTTCGTCAACATAATGTGATATATGGAAGCCCCATACGAACTAAAATAAGCATGTGAGCTCTTCGTAAAATATGTTTTCAAGGCAGTTTTGAAATCCAATATGGCGGCTACGTTTTGGATGGACGGTTCTCATCAGTGACGGCCACCATCTTTCCCTAGCCTTCCCAGCACTCATTTGAACAATGTTAGCGTATATATGTAACGTTTATTGGTCTTACTCAAGATTGCAGTTGTAATCAGCACAATAAAACAACATTTTGTTGCCTATATTAGTGAAAGTATGAAACTTGTTATTCCCGGGGTTATGGTTGGAACTGAATTCATTCTTACCTTGTAATCGGTGGTTTTTATCCTTACTGCCATCACAACTGAAACTCCACAGTGCTTATTTGATTGTAATTATACACATTTTGGTCTTAATTCACTCCACAGTGCACTTGAACCACGCTGTGGTTCCTGGTTCCTTAGCACTCACTCGGCAAACACAGTTACGTGCAGCAGACGACAACACTGATTATGAGATGCAAAGCTTTATTCCCTTAATTGTTTACTTTACTCAATATTTAGTTTCTTTACTTCAAAATGTTTATTTAATTCATGTCTATTATCCTTTTTTTGCAACCAAATTAACCCCCAAAAATTACAAATGTTTCGGATGTATACTTACGAGCAGACGACGTGAGGAAAAATGACTCATCGTTGCCAATCTAGTGGAGCGTCACACATACGCCGATGCATTTACAAACTGTTTCGATGAATTCTAGTTGTCATAGTAATGCAGTAATGATAAAATTGCTGTAATATGTACGTATATATAATACAAATAGATACTCTAATTTCACTTATTTCCCCGGTTTTGTGTAAGTCTTATACCTAGTTTGGAGGGTAAACACATACCAATTGACAACACTGATAAACAATTGAAGAGCGCAAAACGCCGCAAAGAATGCCGTAGTCCCCTTGAATAAGTGCTGGTAAGAGGTTGGTTTACGATTGTTGTGATGAAAGTGCCCCAGCGTCTATGGGTACAAGTGGTGTGCAGATTTAGCACAGGAAATGGGAAGTTTGTTGACACAAGCGACTCCGTAAACATCAAGATGGCGTCAATCTTCGAAACATTTTTAGTTGTAAGTAAAAATTTCTAAAGCGTTTTGGTGAGATTTCCACTGCCGTAGCCACCCTTTTCACTACCCTCTGTTTAAATCTTAAAATTTGGCCTTAATTTCTAACTTTGGAGAAAATACTTACTTCGAAAGGACAGTAGAGGTCTTTAGCTCCGTTTCTCACTAACAACAAGTCGCGACTGATGCCCATCTCCGGTGTCAGGACGCGTTATAATGTACTTTTTCGGAGGGTGGCAAGTGTTGAATGTAGGTGGCCTGTTTGGCCTGCTGTGATGTTTTACCCTATGCAGTAAAAATGGGATTGAACATTACATGCAGTTCAATATTACTCAATTATGTACAGTATTTTGCCTTTTTGTAGTCATATTTCTTCCGTCGGATTGGCATCGTAACCTTAGAACATGTTTTGTAGGCCCGGAAATATAATTTACTGGGGTGTTTTTGTAGGGCTTGGAACGGATTACCCATTTTACATGTAAAATGTGGTCCAAGATACGAAAAACTCATGATACGAAGGCCGCCTCGGAACGGATTAATTTCGTATCTCGAGGTACCACTGTATTGGCATTAGAGATGTTACCTACTAATGGGTTAAGGATATCCACTAAATATTTCGCTAATTTATAAAGAATTAAATAAGAACCCGATAGAAAGTGTGAATAGTGGTTTCAATAAAAAAGTGAAAAATCTGTTTAAAGGTAACGAAAGCTTTATAAAGATGGTGTGTGTGACCTCTCCATCGCTACCGTTTATGTATGGTACGATAAAAACCCATAAAACAAACTTCCCTGCCAGACCAGTTATCAGCTCAGTGGGTTCCACATCTTATAAATTAGCGAAATATTTAGTGGATATCCTTAAACCATTACGTAGTAGGTAACATCTCTAATGCCAATATTAAGAATAATGTGGACTCGATAGATAAACTAAATAGTGTACAAGTTAATAGTGAATCGAAACTTGTGAGCTTTGATGTAGTATCTCTATTCACAAAAGTGCCTATTGATGATTTATTGGAATTTCTATCGGAATTATTTGAAGACAAACAACTGGATATTCCATTTTCTAAAAGCACCTTAATTGAACTGATAAAATTATGTGTTAAAGACGAAATTTGAATTCAATGGGAAATTCTACTCACAAAATTTTGGTATGGCAATGGGAAACCCTCTGTCCCCAGTGCTAAGTAATTTATACAGTGGTACCTCGACATACGAAAGGCTCAACTTACGAAAAACTCGAGATACGAAAGCAAATACGAAAAATTTTACAACTCTACATACGAAAAGTTTTCAAGATACGAAAGGTTGTTGCTGTAAAGTCCCGAGATTCGCCCGGACCACCGAGAACAATTTTAAAACTCCCGCGCCGCCAACTGAGTAAACTCGCCACCATCCTCCCACTATCCCATTGGTTCCTGATGCTAGTCACCCCATAAGGTCCTGCTCTCCTATTGGTCAGCATCTACCCCTTGTGCTTTAAGTATTCTGTTGGTAAAAGGATGCTGTAAATTGAAAAACTTATTCATGCAATACATTTAATAAAAAAAAACATTAGATAAAGATAGAATAAAGAATAGAAATGAAGGTTATTATACTGTTTGGTAGTTTCTGTAGTTGAAGAGAGATAATGAAGATTTATGGCTTACTGTGTAAAGTGATTGCTTGACGATCGTTTGATACTCGTAAGTGCTGGATGTAAACAGAAGTTTGAAAGCTTTTTTTTGTTTGTTTGTTTGTTTATTATAGTTAATGGTTACTTAATAATTATTTGAAATGAGTACATGCAATACATTTAATAAAAAAAATTGTGAATTAGATATCATAAAATATAAAATAAATCAGACTGCCAACACATACGTATTTTTCAGAATTCTTCTTCTGTTTTAATATTTCGTTACGTATATGTTTCATTATAGCTGTCAGTAATTCTGTATCTCCATTAGGTAAAGATAGAATAGAGAATAGAAATGAATGGTTATTATATTGTTTGGTAGTTTCATTAGTTGAAGAGAGATACTAATGAAAATTTATGGCTTACTGTGTCCTAGGAAAAGTGATTGCTTAGCGTTCGTTCGGTACTCGCAAGATGGTAAGAGCTGAATGTAAACAATCGATTGGAAGGGTTTTTTGTTTGTTTGTTTGTGTATTATAGTTAATGATTAATTAATAATTATTTGAAATGAGTACATACTGATTATTTATACATTTTATTGGCATATTCTAAGCTTTTAGCTTCTTAAGTTTAGATGTCAATATCATAGACTAGGCTACAGTAGCAACCGCTAACATAGGCTAGGCTTATTGCTAAGGGACATATGTTAAAGTCCTAATATATGCAGTAAAAATGGGATTGAACATTACATGCAGTTGAATATTACTCAATTATGTACAGTATTTTGCCATTTTGGAGTCATATTTCTTCCGTCGGATCGGCGTCGTAACCCTAGAACATGTGTTTTAGGCCTGGAAATATAATTTACTGGGGTGTTTTTGTAGGGCTTGGAACGGATTACCCATTTTACATGTAAAATGTGGTCCAAGATACGAAAACCTCATGATACGAAGGGTGCCTCGGAACGGATTAATTTCATATCTTGAGGTACTACTGTATAAGGAATTTTTTGAAAAGAAAATTTTAAATAATATAATTCCACGCAATGTACCTTGGTTTAGATATGTTGACGGCATAATTTGTGTATGGTCAGGGAACGAAGATGTAAATAACTTTTTTGCCAGGTTAAATCAATTAGTACCTTCAATTAAATTTACTATGGAAATAGAAAAAGATGAATGCCTACCCTTTTTGGAAGTCCTCATATGGAGAAATAGTAGTGGGTTTAAGTATAGTGTTCACAGAAAACCTTCTAGTATTTCTTCCTATGTACATTTCTATTCTGGACAAAACAATAAGGTTAAAAGATCAGTGTTTCCATCCATGTTTCTAAGAGCACTACGGGTATGTAGCCCAGAATATATAGATGAGGAGATAGATAAGATTCGGAATACAGGCAAGAAACTGAAATATCCAGATAATGTACTAAACAATGCATTAGAAGCGGCAAAAAAGACCATGTATCAAAACCAAAAAGAACCTTACAACAACAAAAATTTGCTTGTACTACCTTATAATAATAATAATATGAAAGATATCAGACATCTGAAGAATTTTGGTGTTAATGTAGTTTTTAAAAACAATACAACAATGAAACAGGTACTTATTAAAAACTCCCCCGACAATGCTAAAGGATGTGTATATAAAGTCCTGTGTAAGTAGGATGTGTATATAAAGTCCTGTGTAAGGCTTGTGACAACTTTTACATTGGTCAAACGGGGAAAGCACTGGAAAAAAGAATATAACAACATAAACAATGTGTGAGATATGCACAGGGAAATAGTGGTATATTTGTACATGTTAGTGAGAACAATCATGCTATTAACTTGGAAGGGGCAAAAAAGCTGGTGTGTTCTAATAATGCATTGGAAAGGAATATCATTGAATCTAGTTTTATAAAAGAAAGTTACAATAATAATATGAACATTAGTCAAGGAATGTATAAACTTGATCCTTTAATATTAAAAGAAATTTGTAAACTGTTTAAATTTTAAGGTAGGCTGTAGAGATATATGGAAATAGGATTATTATATTTGTAAACACAGTAAAAGGGGGCTGTAGTGGTAATGAGATGTTCAACCCCGCCTCCCTGACATCTGTCAGGTGTGGACTTGCTGTCTCTTACGGTCGGTTCCCTAAGCGGTAGTATCCCTTGAGAATTTATTGTAAATTTTAGCCAAATGATTATTGAAAGCCACTCCTACCTTGACACCTGCCTGTGGGTGGATCTGCAGTCTCAAACAGTTGGGTGTATGTTCGTCAGTACTGTCTCTGTAGTATATGTACTTGTGAATTCTAATACTATGTATCAGTCCTTTGTCAATGGCTTGAAAATAAAGCCGAAACCGGTCAGGACATACACCCTGTCTCTTATTTTTTCAGCCTGTGGTATATATATATATATATATATATATATATATATATATATATATATATATATATATATATATATATATAATATACATATATATATGTATCTATGTATGTATCTATGTATATATGTATAAGTATATGAATATGTGTGTATGTATATATATATATATATATATATATATATATATATATATATATATATATATATATATATATATTATGTGTGTGTGTGTGTGTGTGTGATATATATATATATATATATATATATATATATATATATTTATATATATATATATAATATATATATTTTTATATAGATATATATATATATATATATATGTGTGTGTGTATATATATATATATATTATATATATATATATA
This sequence comes from Macrobrachium nipponense, assembly GCF_015104395.2. Taxonomy (NCBI): domain Eukaryota; kingdom Metazoa; phylum Arthropoda; class Malacostraca; order Decapoda; family Palaemonidae; genus Macrobrachium; species Macrobrachium nipponense. The sequence continues at coordinate 47,025,139 of NC_087205.1, read as the reverse complement.
TATAGATATGTATGTATATACGTTGGATGGGGGAAGGGGCCCACCTACGTTGATGTGGATATGCCCGAACCTCCGCCTGGGTTGAGGGAAGGTGCCTATTCCCGATTCGGTGTGCCCTCCTGTCTTGCTGCTCTGGCACGCGATGCAGTTCCTGGCCCACTCCCGGGAGTCCCTCATTATGCCTTGCCAAACGAACCTTTCTGTCATGAGTCTGGTTGTTGTGCATGGTGACGGGAGTGAAAGATCATGGATCACGTCTAATACCTGCTTCCTCCGGGTGGCGGGTATCAGGGGGTGTGGGTGGCCAGTGCTGGTGTCACAGAGGAGCGTTGTATTGGAAGGGCCGAAGGGAATGGCCTCCCATCGGAGGGTGGTGATGGTAGTCCGGTAGGCTGGTACTTCGGAGGTTAGGCATAGAGATTAGCCCACCCGGCCCTCTGAAAAGTTCTATTTCAACCCTCTCGGTCTGCAGGAGGTTGGAGGGCAGCTGTGAGTGACCTACAATTAGTACTTTAAAGACCATAAGCAAGCTGTCATTGCTCGGGAGCTGGATCTTTGGGACTATCTGGTTCAAAAGACCAAAAATGTTGTAAATTATATTGCGACTGACTTACCGGTTCGTGCCTGATGTAAGTGGCTGATACTCTTAACTTAGGGGATAGGCCCCATCTTGTGCACAAGGACAACTTGAACAAAAACACAACTGAGTTTTACAATTTTATTACAAAAATATGTTATGTATGCTCATATTTACACTCTTAAATTATTCATATGAAAAATGCACTCACACACACTACTCATATCATATATATATATATATATATATATATATATATATATATATATATATATATATATATATATATATATATATATATATATATAATACAAAGAGGGAGAGAGAGAGAGAGAGACATGTTTTATAATTTTATACCCAAAATATATTTCAATTCTTATTCCTATAAGAACATCTTATATAGTCAAACAATTATAAATAAATAAAAAAGCAATTAAATGAAAACAAACAAAATGTAAATCAGTGAACTTACTTGGCTGGCTTATTGAACATGTTTTATATTTTATACACACAAAAATATATTTCAATTCTTATTCCTATAAGAAAATATTATCAAATCAAAGAAACAATTATAGATAGATAAAAAAGCAATTACATGAAAAAAAATGTAAATTTGTGAACTTAACTTGGCTGGCTTACTCGGAATGTACATCCTAAAGGGACAGCAGCCCCTAAATGAGACAAGGTGTTCGTCAACGGTGAGATGGGGCCCAGGGGAGTAATTCTTCTGATAATTAGCCACCACATGGTCGAAGAGTTTCCAAATTGGGGCAAGGCGATTTATCCTTGCCCTCTCTGCTCTGGTAGCTGAATTGTCGAACTGAAGAACGATCATCAGCAGGGCAAAACGACACTTGCTCATTGTACACTGGTACAAAGGAATGCCCTCTGGAAGGTGTGATTGTCTGACCTTGGTGCCAACATTATCATGATCCTAATGAACGCCTTCAGTTTCCTCAGGTCCATGTCCCTGAGGGCAACATTGCCCTTATGATGATAATTATTCCTCAAATGGGCAAGTCGATCATTGTAATGCAAAACAATCCCCGCTTGCATGTCGTCAGACAAAAAGAGCGAGAAAATGTTGCTCACTCTTACCACCCCAGCGGTGGCATCGCCGGGACCCCCCCGGTTCAATCCTTGGCATAAACAAAGGGGAGAGGGAGGTATTCGGATCTCTCTGCCACTTCATCCCATCACGACCATCAACAACCTCAGGTCCAATGCACTGTATAGGAGCTTCCCGGGCTGGCTGGACATCACTCCTCCTCTTCCTGCTCATAATCTCGACTGGGGAGAACACGTCCTTTTCCCGAGAGGTTGACGGTCCAGGTGTAGGTGTGGCAGTTGTCGTTGTTGGTGTTATAGTAACAACAATGGGGACAGTCCCACTAACCCTGAATGCCTCCCCCCGTCGGGGTCGTCCCCATCCCCTAGGGAGAGGTCAAGAGGTACAGCCTCCTCTTCCCTCTCATCTTTCTCCAACTCAGCTTGTCCCTGATTTGGGTTGTCCGCGTCCTCTTCTTCCACAAAGATGGTGGCTGCCTCCTCCTCCTCGCCCTCAGACTCAACCTTCAGGTTGTCCTCAGTGTCACTTTCAAATTGAAAGAGAAGTGCATTGATAGCATCTTCACCCAGAGGTCTGTCTCTTTGAGGCTATTGCTGATAACTGGAAAAAAGGCAAGACATTAGAAATGAGCACTTGAAGGAAACTGACATATGATCATATATGGGCATCTCAGCCAATGCCTCGAGCAAGCACTTGATAAACACACTGTCCTCCCACATATACCAATGAAATACAAATCTATACTAATTAGTTATATAAAATAAACACTGTCCTACATGAATTTAGTTATAACTTTGATTTTTGCAAAAAAAAAAAAAAAAAAAAAAAAGCTGACAATTTGGCATTCAAACGGAATTGGACGATATGGCAACTTAGGGCATCTCAACCAATGCCCTGGGCATGCATGCAATAAAACAAAATCTCTCCACATATTCTAATAATAAAACAAAACTATACTTATTATTTATATAATAAACACTGTCCTACATCAATTTAGTTATTAAAACTTTGTTTTTCGCAAAAAGCACAAAATGTGGCACTTAATGGAGTTGGACCATATGGCAACTTAGGGCATCTCAGCCAATGCCCCGGGCATGCACACGATAAAACACACCATCTTCCCACATATTCCAATAATGAAACAAAACTATACTAGCATGATTACTGTTCAATATGCAAGGTTTACCTAATAACTTTGCTCTTTGAAAAAAACCCAGAAAGTGATACTCAAAGGAAAATGGACCATATGGCAATATATGTCATCTCAGCCACTTCAAAGGTCACGCATGTGATACACACACCATCCTACAACATTATGCACACACTCCTACATGAATTGAGTATGTAATAACTTTGCTTTTCGCGAAAAAACACAGAAATTGGCACTCGAAGGGGAATGCACCATATGGCCATATTACAGCGTGTCAGCCATGAACAAAGGCATTCATATGATAGATACATCATCTTCCAACATATTCCATCGTTACAAAACTCTACTAGCATGAACACCATTTGATATGCGAGGTTTACTTAATAACTTTGCTCTTTGCAAAAAAACCAGAAAGGGGCACTTGAAGGAAAATGGACCATATTGGCGATAAATGGCATCTCAGCCACTCCCAGAGTCACGCATGTGATATGCACACCATCCTACAACATTTTCCAATATGACTAAACTATACTAATTAGCTATTATGCACACTGCCCTACATGAATTGAGTACGTAATAACTGCTTTTTGCAAAAAAAGCACAGAAATTGGCACTCGAAGGGGACTGGACCATAGGGCCATATACGGCATGTCAGCCATGAACAAAGGCATTCATATGATAGATACATCATCCTCCAACATAGTCCAGCATTACAAAACATTACTAGCATGAATACTGTTCAAATTGCGAGGTTTACCTAAAAACTGCTTTTTGCAAAAAAACAAAAACAAAGTGGCACTCAAAGGAAAATAGACAATATGGCGATATATGGCATCTCAGCCACTTCGAAGGTCGTGCACGGCGTAGATACACCATCCATCCAGGCCTTCCAACACAACAAAGACACATGACTATACACGCTGTTAATTGAGAAATGGTTATGCAACAACTTTGATTTTCAACCACCTACCTCTTAAAGGTGCATGCTGGTCGACCTCAACCCGAGCAATTCTCAGAAAAAGGGGAAGCACTTGAGGCAGACCTAGGCAGCTCCGCACACAATCATGGCTTGTAGACAAGTGACCGCCTGCAGGTCGATCACACCCAGATTCCACACAGGTGATAATTAATGGAAAAAAAATTTGAAAGAGCGACCCGTCGCACTTATTCAGGGTTAATGCTGATGCCTTCCCTCTTCACCTCCCTTTGTGCATCTCTATCTTGAATCTCTAAGCTTGTGTCTGCCAGAGCATGGAATTCTCAATTCCACTGCCATGTGTATCTATAATTCCCTTCCTTTAAGTCCTACCACATATTACTTCTGGTTTTGAATTCCACATGTTTGATGTGTTACTGTAAAAAATTTTCTGTGTAAGTGTACATGTTTTTTATGTGATTTTTCTAGCAACTTGTAAATTTAACAAGATTGATGTTGTTTGGAATCAACTCTTAATGACTGATCACATCTGCGATTGCATAAACCGAGATGCAGTTTCTGTAAAAATTTACTAGCAACACTTTTACTATACAGGCACAAGTAAATATATGAATGGTGGATGTTAACTTCTGGAAAAGGTTACCTTTCCCATTTGAAATGTACACGGAAACTCATTCACCTGTTGATTGTTTATGAGATTTGGACTCCTGTAAAATTTATTGTGTATTGCATTTTCCAGTAGTTACAGAACTTGGTTTCATGCTGATGTTGACTTTTATTCACTGTATTTTTATGTCCTAGATTTTATTTTAAAAAGTCTTCTTTTCTTCTGTAGAACAAACTAATACCAGTCAACAAGGATTTGACTTCACCCATGCACAAAGCAGTCCCATATTTCGACCATTCCAGCAACCAGCTTTTAGAAGTGACCCATTTGTGTTTGGTGCAATAAGTAAGTGTTCCACTTTGTTTAGAAATTTTTTACGTGTTTTTCTTATTTTTTGACAAATTTATCTGAAATTAATTTTAAGCCTGGTTAAAGCTATAGGAGCTTTATTGTTTTTTAGGCAGCCTCAAGATATATATATATATATATATATATATATATATATATATATATATATATATATATATATATATATATATAATAATATAAACAGGCAGTCCTTGGTTAATGGCGCTTGTCTAGGGCCATAAAATTGGTAATTTATGGCGCCTTAATGGGCCAAGTTTCGGTTATTGGCACCATAATGTGCCAATAGTAGAGTTACGGCGTCATAACATACTTAACAGAAACCGTTATCTGTTTATTGGTGCCATTAACTGAAGCTTGGTGCCGCAAGTGATATCAGCACCCAATGAGAACGGAACAGCCTCTGATAACTGGAGACTGCCTCTATATATATATATATATATATATATATATATATATATATATATATATATATATATATATATATATATATATATATATATATATATATGTATATGTATATATATATATATATATATATATATATATATATATATATATATATATATATATATATATATATCTATAAACTTACAGCCTCACTTGTTAGCCAAATCGTTAATGTCAATGTCATCCTGATTTCTTTCCTGTCCACTGGATGGTGGTCCAATCCCATGAGGGGACAAAATTATTATCAACTAAAAAATTCCCCTTTGGTTTACATATATGAAAATATATCAATTCCGAGGTAGAGCGAATTAGATATTAAAGGACATTTGTAGCTCGGATAATTTATATGAATCACAGTGATTTGATAATTATTCATAATATGGCTACGTTTGTCAAATGTTCGAATTGGCTCACATTGTAGAGGGGGTTGGATATCGATTCTAATTACGAATAACCGAGTTCGACGGTGAATCGTTAACATCAGTGTCATCCTGATTTCATTCCTGTCCGCTGGACGGTGGTTTGATCCCATGAGGGGACGAAATTATTATCAACTAAAAAATTCCCCTTTGGTTTACATATATGTAAATTTATCAACTACGAGGTAGAGCGAATTAGATATTAAAGAACATTTGTAGCTCGAGTTATTTATATGAATCACAGTGATGTGATAATTATTCATAATATGGCTACGTTCGTCAAATATTCGAATTGGCTAACGTGGTAGAGGCGGTTGGATAGCGATTCTAATAACGAATAACCGAGTTCGACGGTGATTTGTAAGGTCAGAATCGGTATAAACTTACAGCCTCACTTGTTAGCCAAATCATTAACATCAATGTCATCCTGATTTCCTTCCTGTCCGCTGGATGGTGGTTCAATCCCATGAGGGGACGAAATTATTATCAACTAAAAAATTCCCCTTCAGTTTACATATATGAAAATATATCAATTCCTAGGTAGAGCGAATTAGATATTAAAGGCCATTTGTAGCTCGAATAATTTATATAAATCACGGTGATGTGGTAATTATTCATAATACGGCTGTGTTCGTCAAACGTTCGAATTGGCTAACATGATAGAGGGGGTTGGATATCAATTCTAATGCGGAATAACTGAGTTTGACGGTGATTTGTAAGGTCAGAATCGGTATAAACTTATAGCCTCACTTGTTAACCGAATCGTTAACGTCAATGTCATCCTGATTTTGTTCCTGTCCGCTGTACGTTGGTTCAATTGCATGAGGGGACGAAATTATTTTCAACTAAAAAAATTCCCATTCGGTTTACATATATGAAAATATATCAATTCCGAGGTAGAGCGAATTAGATATTAAAAGACATTTTAGCTAGAATAATTTGTATGAATCACAGTGATGTGATAATTATTCATTATATATATATATATATATATATATATATATATATATATATATATATATATATATATATATAATATATATATATATATATATATATATATATATATATATATATATATATATATATATATATATATATATGTATATATATCTTCATAACACGAAGATGAGATATGTCAATATCATCCACAGGAGAAAAGAGAATAAAAGACTATATATATATATATATATATATATATATATATATATATATATATATATATATATATATATATCTTCATAACACGAAGATGAGATATGTCAATATCGTCCACAGGAGAAAAGAGAATAAAAGACTGTAGTAGCTCGATAATTTCGCCTTCCACCAGACCTCTTCAAGACCTTTATTTAACTAAAATAAAGCTCTTGAAGAGGCCTGGTGGAAGGCGGAATTATCGAGCTTCTAGAGTCTTTTATTCTCTTTTCTCCTGTGGAGGATATTGACATATATACACATATACAGTGGTGTTTCGTTTTTTTTGCATAATCCGTTCCGTAACCTCCAACGATATCCGAAACAATGAAAATCGTAGCAATAATTTCATTAAGTAATAATGTTAATAGTATTAATGAATTCTGAGTTCCAAAAATATATTAACAAATAATACATTTTACAACGAATAAACAGTTTTACTGCCTCTATCTATATATATAAATATATATAGATACCAGTATATATATATATATATATATATTATATATATATATATATATACTATATATATATATATATATGTATATACGGACAATATATTAATTATATATAATATATATATATATATATATATATATATAATATATATATATAATATATGTATATATATATATGAAGCCTAAAACTGTTTATGCCCTGTAAAATTATTATTTGTTAATATATTTTTTGAGAGTCTAGAATGTCTTTTATATAGATATTACGTATGTATAGATAGACATATATCTATATACTATATATAACTATATATATAATATATATATATATATATATATAGATTATATATTGTTCAGGATTTTAAGCCAGAACCAAGGAAAGTTAAGATTTCTTTATAACAAGACTCATTCATCCTTGCCTATATGCAAGTTGCCCCATTGAACTGAAAGCCTCTGTTCGCTAGAAAAACTCTCTTTCCTCCCATTGGCTGTTCTGAATTTGCCCCCCCACAAGAAAATTCCCGATTTGGGGTAGAGCCTACCAGGCGAGATTTTAAATGATCGGGACCACAGCAGCTCACCCTCAGAACTTCCTCAGACCTCGCCCTGTAGATTCCACATCACCCCTTCTTCTCCCCCTTCCTCCTCAGGTGAAATCCAAAGTATTTTTATCCTTCCATAGTGCACAGGAATATCAGCAGATAAGAAAACTATGAAGCCCAGGATTTCCAGGTACTGTAAGAGTAAATTTCAGTTCAGCCAGGGAATTGTTTTGCCTTTTGTCTGTATTTCATTTCCATTCTTCCAAGGTGACTTCCCCCCTTTCTTGGTTAAATGATGTGATGACTTCCCTTGTGGTGTTAGTAAATATCCCCTAGTTAATGCAAGCAACATAGTATTTCTTTCTGTGTAAACTCCCAGTCATTTTCATTTCCCCTTGAGTGGCATGTAAATTTTTTTATTGAAAGAAAGTTGTGTGTAACACTCCCCCACTTGTCAATCGCCTTAGTTCTCATGCTAGAATGCAATCTCTTTGCAGACAAACACCGTGCCTGATTGTGGGAGAAATTGGGAACCCTTTGGAATAAGTCTTGCATTACAATAGTCCGTTTGCACAAAATTCCAATCTCCATGTCTGGTTGCCCAGCCACGTGTTCCAGTGGATCGACAATCAACCATCTCATTAGTTCCTGGACTTATGTAAATTAATGGAAATATAGTGCATTTAAAACTAAAGTCCAGCTTTAATGAAAGTTCCTCCGTTCTCAGTAATATCGGCCTTCTGGAATAGTTTTTTTCTTTTTTTGTTCTGATCTCTCGTCCTCCGTTCAAGGCCAATTTTTCTGAGTGTTAGATTACTTTTTCCATGAGTGAACGAGCAGTTAAGAACAAGATACACACACACACACACACACACACATATATATATATATATATATATATATATATAATATATATATATATATGTGTGTGTGTGTGTATGTATATATATATATATATATATATATATATATATATATATATATATATATATATATATATATGTATATATATATATATTATATAGATATATATATATATATATAATATATATATCTATATATATATATATATATATATATATATTATATATATATATATATATATATATATATATATATATATATTATATATATATATATATATACTATATATATATATATATATATATATATATATATATATATATATGTATATATATATATATATATATATATATATATATATGTATATATATATATATATATATATATAATATATATGTATATATATATATAATATATATATATATACTTATATATTATATGAGGTGGGTAGCAGAGTTTGTTTCCTATCTTTTTCATGTATTCTGTTTCTTGGTCAAGATATTGTGGACTCGTGATCTGCTAAACACTTAAGAACATAGAAGAAAAAAATTGAAATTTTAATATTAAGATGGTGGCCAGAATAGAAATGTACATATGTTAATTTATTTTTGAGTTTCCTATGAATACTGAATTTACACTGGAAAGATTCTCTATGTATTAATGCAGCTAGGAAAGGGATGACATTGTTATTTTGAATTTCAACAGTGAATTTTATGGATGGCACTAAATTATTCAATTTAGACAATATCATTTACATCGATACCAACAGATAGGACTACTAAGATGCCATCTACATATCTCAACCATTTTAAGGGGACAAGTGTGATTTTTGGGAGGTGTTGTCTTTCAAAAAATTCCATTTATAAGTTTGAAAGGAGAGGTGATAAAGGTTTACCCATGGCCATACCAAATATTTGTTAGTGATAGTCTCCATTAAAAATAAACCTGCAATCACAAATACACAACTTATGAAATTGTGTGAACTTGTATTGCATGAATTACCATGTCTGTTAGTCATATAATTTCATTGTGATTGCACTTCGGTCACCTCTCTTCGCAGGTCGTCGAGGCTTGATATACCATCATAGTTCACTATATGCACTTCAACATGATCCTTTAAGATACGTACTACCAATGTTTTCACACATTAGGCTCAGGGGAGCTACCTGGAAATTAACTTGACGAGAAGAAATCGATAACACTGTTTCGAAGCAGCTCCTGTGTCTGAAGAGCCTTGAAATATGGTGCCTTATCATGCAAAAATGTGACTTCTTCATCAGATAACACATTTTCAGGATCTTTGAGGAAAGGAAATACTCCACCAGTGAGCACAGTGTCTCTGAAGTATTCCCCATTCCATGACGGGCCTTTTTCTTTGATAATCCACATTAACCGTTTGCTGTGAAAGAGAGAAAAATTCCCAAGCGTTCAAGAAATTTCACAACTTGGTGATAGCGCACATCATTGCTGACATCATCCAACTTTGCTGCCTAAATGATGTCATTTTTATGACTTGGCTTCCTGACGGTGTAAATGAAGAATTCATTTTATGCGGCAACATGGAGAAAATCAGCTTCATCCCAATCTTTAAGAAATGAACCACAAAACCACGCACGGTTTTCTCTCTGTTGGTGAGTGATGTCGGGCTTGCTGATAACATGAAATGGCTTGGTACCAGATTTTTTCAACTCAAGATGATGTTTTTTGACTCCTGAGAAAGGACTTCAGGCATTCCAAGATTCTCACTCTTTTTGTAATGACAGTCATATGGATTTTTGTTCCAGTTTCTTTTAACAAAGAATTCATCTCTCTTAATGTATTAAGCTATCCAGGAACGTGAAATGAAGGATGCGCCAGCATCCCTGGCCTCTCTGAAGGTTATAGCCCGGATTCAGTCAATCCATCTGATTTCCTCAGAGTTGGTAGCCATGGCTGTATCTAACTCTGTCGCTCAGTTTGAAAATACAAGAAATGTAAAATGAAAAATAGCTTAATAGAAACTTAAGATAATGTACTTGGAGATAGGCTTTAGCAGAAATTTATAACGTTCCATTTGTTCTGTGGAGGAGGAGCCCTCTAATTTCGAAACACCCGGTATATTCACAGATTTCTCTTGGGATCTTATACCCCCATTATTCGCAGAAAACTCACCTATTTGCAGTATTTTTCTATGAGAAATATCCACAAATTTCAGTATTTTTTATCAGTTTCATCATAAAATGCATTTTTTGAGATAACTATTTAAAAAACTAGGCATAAACAATACAATAAGCAGTTTTAAGCATTTTTATAGGGGTTTCAACTATTCATAGGTTCTAGCTATACGGGGGGTGTCTGGTACATATCCCCCTGTGAATATGGGGGGAACACTATATATATATATATATATATATATATATATATATATATATAATATATAATATATATATATATATATATATATATATATATATATATAAATTCTTCTGTTAAAACCCTCCAACCCTTTTATCTTCACTTATCTGAATACATGAGGGAAATCCTTAATTAACGTTCAGCAGAAACCAGGTTCCAAAAACATTGGTGTTTATGAAATCCCTTGTAGGGACTGTGATAAATTATATTATGGTTTCACTGCAAAACCTTTCTCAGAAAAATTAACGCAACATAAATGATTAGTTAGGTATGGGCATAATAGGATCAACCTTTCAAATAGAGCCTGGGACTCTGACCAGATAGACAGCATCTTCCTTAAGACTTAAGACAACGATGAAGCAGCTTAAGACACTTAAAAGAACCTACTGTGGCTTAGCTGTGACTCGGATGGATGTAAGTCCACTGAAATATAGTCCTTAGCTTTAATCCAGAGTGTTTTAATAGGCCTACCCACTAATTCTGCCACTGGTGTGTGTGTGTGTATTTACATCTATATCTGGCATTTCTTCAATGTGATGTACCTGTTTAGCTTTTTTTCTCTCTTAGATGACTAGTATGATTATCACACATACAAGGTAATTAAAGGTATAAGCCACGAAGGGAAAATAAACAACGGAGTTCCTGCAAGATCTTTCGACTCGATGTCCTTTACTTAGCTGCTAAGTAAAGGACGTCGAGTCGAAAGATCCTGCAGGAACTCCGTTGTTTATTTTCCCTTCGTGGCTTATACCTTTATTTAAGGATTTATCACATTTCAAATTTTCGTGATTCAGTTATACATATAAGATAATCTCTCGATTATCTGGATGCATTATCTAGGCACAACTGGACCCCAGGGACCAATGATATATAGCTACATAAAAACAGCAGAACTTCAGTTGCCATTCATAACCCGCTCTGGAACCTTCTTTGAAGTCTGAAATGTACAAGATCCTAAACAATAATTCCCACTATGAATAATGTAAATTCAATAAATGGATTCCAGACACCAAAAGAATATTAAGAAAAGATAAATTTTAGAAGGAATAAACACAGTTTTACATACATAAAACAATGAGGGGATAAATATAAATGAATAATGAAATGAGTAAATGACCATTTAACATCACTCTTACCTATATAGAAGACTCTTGCTAGCGTATGGAAGATGGTAAGGAAGGGATGGAGGATTAGGAGAGGTTATTGTTTGGAAGGGAAATCCTCCTCCAGAAGGACTTCAGGTATCAAGAACCTATCTGGGGTTACCTCTCTACGTCTGTTGCAGGCACTGTCTGGGGTTACTTCCCTTCTTCGCTTTTTACCGGCACTACGACTAGCTTTAGAGTCACTGGACCTCTGTGGCACAACAAACTGTCCAGATACATTTATTTCTGATGTCTCTTTGAAATCTGTCTAAAGTGAAACAATGCATTGTCCTTAAACATGTCAGGGATATATATATATGTATGTATGTATATATATAAAGGAGTTTGACGTAGGAAAAATCTATTTCTGGGTGATTGGCTCGTGTCGCCCTATGAAAGGATCCTTAATATCATTCTTTCTAGGCAAAATTAATCTAAAATTACCAGAGAAAAACAAAATTAAGAAAATGTCAGTAAAACTGACTCGCTCACTCTATAAAAGAAGTGTCGGTATGAGAATAGGGGCGAGTGGGATCACTACCACGAGACATTCACCATTTAGACCTTCCAATCAAAATCCCCACTAGAGAGAGCTGATACTAACGGGTGATGCGGCCGCTACTACTACTACTAGGGACGCCACGGACAGCAGCGCCCCTAGCGGTCATCCTTAATCTATGAACATCTTGTCCTGCAGGGAGGGCAAACAAATACAGGGTGGGTTTCATAGGGCGACACGAGCCAATCACCCAGAAATAGATTTTTCCTACGTCAAAATCCTTTTTCTGGGCTCAGCTCGTGTCGGCCTATGAAAGAGTACCAGAGAAACAGACAAGATGGGAAAAAGGACAAATGAAAATCAGTGTAAAAAGACGGATATAATATAAGTAATCAGGTATATTACAGAATACAAACTAAGTACTTAAAGCTAACTTATTCTAAACAATGACATAAAAAGAAAGCCAATAATATAAAGTACTTAAAATTAACTTATATTAAACATAGTAATATACAATAATGCAATGCAATTTAACAAAATAGATTCACTTAAATAAGGTATTTACATAATATACAAACACATTGTGTCCTACCCTAGCATAAAAATAAGGGTAGGTACACTGAAGTACATTATAAGTACATAGTGTGGATGTCCCTAGCAAAAAAATAAGGGACAATCCACCAATATGATCTCAGCGGCTAAGGCTAGAGTATCCGAGTAGCATGGCGATAGGGTGAGGGACATGTTGGACGAGGTAGGTAGAAAGGAGACCTGGATCTATACTATGACTACTATACAGTATCAGGAGAAACAATGTTTCCCGCTGCTACTGCAGAAAATTTTAAAGATTCCAAGGACTTTAGGTAGTGACGTTAAAGACTGTCGGAGATTTCCATCCAGTATACTTTTTAAGATCCTCGAAGTTCATATGTTGAAATCAGTTAATTGAGGTGGCTACTCCCCTGATGTCATGTGCTTTTGGAAATGAATCAGGATTGGCTTGTTTAATGAAGTAAAGGATCTGTTGTCTAATTCCTTTTACTGATAAAGTACCACCTTTTTCTCTCATGAAGAGAGAACCTGAGGATCTTGAGGATGTGCGAGATAGAAAGGCTCTTAAAAGTTGATACTGGGCAGAGAGAAGGATCTTGCGGAAGTGGGATGACTTTCCAAGGAGCCCACCTTGCAAGAGGATCCTCATTTTTAGCCAAAAAACTACGATCCGGAGTAAGCAGAACTTCTCCTGAGGGGAGGAATTCCACATGACCCGCATCTGGATAGAGCCGACAGTTCTGAAATTCTAGCTCCTGAAGCTAGGCTTAATAAGAATAACGTCTTTCTAAGAAGCATTATGAATGTACAAGACGAGTTGTCAGTATCTGATGCTAGTTTGAGGACATCATTTAAGAACCATTAGGACTGCAGTAGGCCTTTGATAAGTCTAAGTCTAGCACAGGCTTTAGGGATAGACGTAAAGTAAGATTCAGTTAGGTCATCTGGAAACCCACTGGAAGATCTTCTTCAAAGCCGATTTATGAGTAGTAATAGTGCTAGCTGCTAAACCTTTTTCAAACAAGGATCTGAAAAAGGATATAGCTAAGTTAACTGTCATGGTTGTAGAGTTTGATTCTTTCAGGAAGGATGCTAATTTTTTAACAGCTGAGTCATATTGTCTAATAGTTGACTCTCTCTTATCTGATTCTAGGAAGAGGATGTTTTGTGGATCAATGTTAGCATCTTTGTTAGCCGCAAACTTCATGAAGTCCATAAAGTTAGGTCTGAAGAATTCCTGAGGAAGCGAACACAGTCCTCATTTGTACTGATTGTGACAGCTTGGGATTGGGAATCCGTTGAGGTCGGAGACCCAATTCCAGAAGCAGAGGATACCAGTTGCTCTTGGGCTCAGTTGGAGCAAATCAGGGCTACTAGTCCCTTGAAAGTCTCAGCTTGCTCAAGACTTTCAAGAGAAGATTCACTGGAGGAAAGACATAAATTTTTCTCCACTGATTCCAATCTAACGACAGGGCGTCCGTGGCATAAGCCAGAGGGTCCAGGTTGGGGGCCACATAGCAAGGGAGCTTGTGGTTTGCTTGTGAAGCGAAGAGATCTACTTGGAGACCTGGAACTCTCCGGCATATCCACTGGAATAACCTGTCGTCCAGGGACCATTCTGATTCCAGAGGGACCGACCGGGACAAAGCGTCTGCTATCACATTTCTTACCCCGCCAGGTGAGTGGCGGACAGATGCCATTTGTGTTTGTCTGCTAGTGCAAAGATGGCTATCATGACATGGTTCACATGTTTGGATTTGGACCCTCCTCTGTTGATGCAATGAACTACCACTGCACTGTCCAAAACTAGTCTTAGATGAGACTTTTTCGGGGGAAGAAGTCTCTTCAGGGTAAGAAATACTGCCATTGCTTCCAAAACGTTTATGTGGAGCTGGCGGAACTGAACTGACCAAGTCCCCTGAACTTGTTTGAATTGAGAATATCCCCCCCACCCGGACAGGGAGGCATCCGTGTGAATGGTTAACACTGGAAGGGGATATTTGAAGGGGTACTAGTTTGGCCAGGTTCTTCACTTTTGTCCATGGACGGAGTTGATTGCGAAGGATCTGTGGAATACTGACAACTTGTCTCGAGATTTGGCGTTTGCTCTCGATCGCCAAACTCGGTTTTTATATCTTTCAGCCTTGCTTTCAGGAGGATGTCTGTCACTGAGGCAAACTGAAGAGAACCTAGGATTCTTTCCTGGCTTCTCCTTGATGTTTGTTTGCATTTGAGAAATTGTTTCACAGACTTGGCTATTTCTTTCCGTTTGACCACTGGAATTGACAGATTGTGGGAAGACAAATCCCATTGGATTCCTAGCCACTGAAAACGAGACTCTGGAGTAAGTCTGGATTTCGTTTTGTTTTATCTGGAACCCCAGATGTTCCAGAAAATTGAACTACCTTTTTCGTGGCTTTGAGACATTCCTCGACTGTTGGTGCCCAGATCAACCAATCGTCGAGTATGCTGCTACCATTATCCCCTGAGTTCTCAATTGTTGCACCACCACTTCTGCTATTTTCGTGAATACCCTGGGGGCTACATTCAGACCGAAGGGCATCACTTTGAATGAGAATGTCTGATTTCCTAGTTTGAATCCTAGGAATGGGCGGAAGTGCCTGGCTATTAGGGATATGAGAGTATGCGTCTGTAAGATCGATGGAGCATGTGACGGCTCCACGAGGAAGTAAGGTCCTTACCTGCGAGATGGTAAGCATTTTTAACTTGTCGCAACGAATGAAAGAGTTTAGCCTTGACAAGTCTAAGATTACCCTTCTTTTTGTTGAGCCTTTCTTTGGCACGCTGAATAAGCGACCTTGAAATTTTAGATGCTTGACTCTCGCAATAGCTCCTTTCTGAAGGAGTTCGCTCGCATAATCTGTCAATTCCTTTGAAGGTTCCTGATAAAATTATTTGATTGGAGGGGGATCTTTGATCCAACTCCAACCCAATCCCTTGGACACTATGCTCTGTGCCCAATTGCTGAACCCCCACCTGTGACGGAAGAGGAACAGCCTCCCTCCTACCTGGGGAGCCTCACTGTTGTTGGGCGGGTTGACCTCCACGCCCTCCTCTGAACTGCCTACCCCTTGTCGCTCTTCCTGTGCCACGCTGGCGAGCCTCTCGCTCTGCTACCTCTCGACTGCCTATTAAAGGGAGGGTAAGCCTGACATTCATACATAGGGTTGAAGGCCGGCGAGAGTGCGTAGGAGGTCGAGGGTTTGCGACTGAGGAGACAACAGGAGGATGGGTTGGGTCTGTTTTGAGGTTGAAGGTTGTCCCTGTTGGGTAACTGGGACGGCCTGAACGAATTGCTGTTGCTGCTGATGTTTTTAGTAAGGCTCTCCTGGAACCTTTTACCAGACTTCTTTAGTTTCTTACCAGCAGCGGGGGCGGATTCTTGTTTCCTCTTAGAGGAAGATACCCCACCTAGCTCTAAGGCTCTGGTTGAGCCTAGCAGCCTCATGGTGCACCTCATTCACAGCGGACTCTGGGAAGAGGTCCGCCCCCCACATGCTGGAAGCCAGGAGTCTATTAGGTTCGTGCCTAATAGTGCATTCCTGCAGAACGTGCTTTCGGCAGTTTCCTCCTAGCTTGGAAGAAGTCGAAAGCATCCGTCTGAACTGTTTGAAGCTGAGACTTGGCCAGAATCTCAATAGAGGTTCTGTGCCATACGATAGAGCAGCCATCTCAGTGATAATTAGAGAATTGAGGGATCTTCCAAACCTAGTTCGAGCGTCGAACTCTGCCTGGATCAAGGTATCAGGCAGCCTTGGAAGCTTTTCGCCAAACTGGTCCATTGCACAGTCCGGTTTGAGCTTACCAAGCGTGAAAGTGGCAGGCAAGTTCTCCCACAATTTCTCCGAAGGCTGGAAAGAGCGGAGAAGTTGAATCCGCTTCCCTCAGCTGTGGCATGGGCTCATCCTTGAGGACTGCCTGAAGAGTCGCTTCCACTATCTTGGTAGCGAACGAAGAGAGCCTCTTCCTCCGTCGCAAAAATAGTGAAAGGACTCTTGAAAGCCTGGAGCTTAGTGTTGGTACACTCCCAGTCCTCAAGGCAGTGAACCCATTCCCGCTGAGCGTGCTCTCTACTATAAAGCACGTTCTCTCTGGAGATCTTGTCCTCCCTAGTGAGGGCCGCCACGGTCAGCCTAGCATATCCAATGAAAGGCTGAGTCAATCCCGGAGGATAAAACTCGAAGTCCTCAATCCTTCTAGTTCCACACTCCGGGACAGAGATCATACCGTCCTTGAATGGAGCGTAAGCGGCCACTCTCCATGGGTTATCCATGGAGAAGGCTGGTAGCGACTCATAAGGAGGTAGCTGGAGAATACCAGCACCTGCTACTGGGGAGACTGGATGTGGAGCCTGAGCAAGCCCAGCTACTCGGTCCTCATTCTCTCTAACTCTGTTAGAGAGATCTTGGATGGACTGGCCCGACTGACTAAGGGTGTTTGACAGCTGCGCAAACATCTGTTCGAACTTGGTTCCGAGGGCGGAGACCTGTGAGCCTACCATCTCTCCTACCTGTTGCATCACCACTGCTGAGAAGGCAGTGGGATCAAAGGCGCTCGGTCCCGCTACTCCAACCGGCGTTGCCGGAGTGGATGCGGTGGAGGCCGGAGAAGGCATTGGCTCAGCAGGAGCGCGAGCCTTCTCCTTAGAAGCCTTGCTTCTAGAGCTCTTGGAGTATGAAGAGCTCGGCTTAGCCTTCACCGCGTCAGCATAGGAAGTCGAAGACTTCTTAACTGAAGAAGACGACGACGACTTTTTAGAAGTCGTCTTATGGAGGGTCTTCTGTTCTCTCTGTCCCTTCACCTTTGGGGGTACAGAGAGAGCGGGAGAGCGGGCAGGGATCTCAGATCCCGAAAAGCCTTGGAAAGAAGCAGTAGAAGAAGGGACAGGAGAAGATCCAGGAGCGCCCAAGGAAAGACCTTGGGCGCCCGACACACCTACCTCAACCAACAAATCCTCCGCACCTACCACCATAGGCTCAATATTTAGGTCCAAGGTTGCGACGTCTGGGACCGTCTCTTGCGTGGCCACGGCCCCGAACGACTGCTGCACCTCTTGCTGGATGGAGGCGATGAGAGGGGCTGCAGAGATAGGGTCAACGTATCCTGTTGACTTGCCGCCGGGGTAAGATCTGAACGGCCAGCTTCTTATCCAAGATGTATGGCTGGCCCTTGGCGGCGTTTTCTTTCCGAAGCCGCCCACCCAAGCCTTCAGGGTTGCTAGGGCGACTTCCCTCACACCGGCAGCCTGAAAGAGAAGGCGAAATGAAGCTTCTAGTGGCGGGGACGGGGTTTAACAAGCTTATGACTAAGTGTTGTTAGTAATACGATAAAGAAGTCTAAAATCGACTTACCCTCCCCCACCAGCTGACTGACAAGGTCATAACAGATGGCGCAGGCTTCCGGGTGCCAGACGATCATGGCGTTGTGAGTTGTGGCACATGCGGTGTGAGACCTGCACTCATCGTGGGCGTAGGGGTCGTACAGAGTCGCATGCACCCTAGACCTGACAGTTGGTAGCCTGTAAGTGGAAAGATACATAAGCATCAGGAGAACACTTACAGCCTAACAATTGCTCCGCTGCATGCCGGAGCGAGAAAGTTAGATTAAACCAGAGCCCCGCCATAATACGTGTGGTAACAAGATGGTTGGAGGTGGTGAGAGATGAAACCACGACGGAAAACGACGGAGATGGTATACACACAGTTATATAATACTAAAATTCATCGTAAAATTAGGGTATATCCTTAAATATAACGAAATAAATATCAGTCTTTTCCCCGTCTACTAGAAGAGTGCCCGGGTAAGAAGCAAGCTCTCCTCCGGTAGCGGGAAAAAAAGGGAAGGATATAGTAGGCAAGCAATAGACCACTAGTAGTGACCACCCCGCCCGCTGGCGGAGCCAGACGAACTATAACCAAAGGTGCCCCGGCTGCGGCGGAAGGCTCCGTCGTTATAGTAGGGGAAAGGTGGGACTGAGCAATGGGGGGAGTCCCGGTCGTAACGCGGCGGGAGAGAGAGAGGGGGGGGGGGGGGGGTGGCCTACTCCTCCCCGTCCCAACAACTACCCGCTCGGTGACCCGGTACCCGAAACAAGTGGTCGCCCTATACCCCAGCTGGGAAGAACCCCTGGCCTCCTCAGAGAAGGAGGGAGGAAGGCTACTGAGGTTGTCATGGCAACCAAGGGGTCCCCCAGACCCCTCCTATACATGGTAGGGAGGGAAGGGGAAGGGTAAGGTGCGATGGAACACGTGACCGCAAGTGGCCTAAGCCGCGATAGCAACACAACCGTGGGAGGGCCACGTGAACCAGGCTGTACCAATACATGGGACATGCACCTAGGCTAGCCTAACACCCTAAATAGAACTAAAATTACATCGTAAAAGGTGGAAAAGACACTTTTAGTAAAAGAAAAAGAAGCCCAGGAGGAGGCAAACTGTTCCGAGGAACAGTAGACTACTCGGAGCCAGCGATAGCCGATGAAGAGCAAGAGCCGGGATGCTGGGCCAGACAGAATAGCCCTAAATACCAAACTAAGAGAATTGGTAAACGGGCTAACTTAGCTAAAAAGGCGATGTAAAAAACGATGAACGTGATATAGTAATGCCATAAGTACAAGAAGTCCCAGTATGGAAGACCGGGAATTCTTAACATGAGGCAGCATGGCGCCGCCACGAGTCGACCGGGAAAACCGTATATGACCTATTAGAAGGAAAATACTGGTCCCTGGAAGACTAAAATACGGTAAAATACTACTTATGAGGCACTTAACTTAGCCGATGCGATGGCAGCACGTTCCATGATAGATAAGGAGGTAAATCCAAAGATAAACAGCACAAGTGAAAAAATGCTTACAACGCGTACTGCTAATAATTAAGGATGACCGCTAGGGGCGCTGCTGTCCGTGGCGTCCCTAGTAGTAGTAAGTAGCGGCCGCATCACCCGTTAGTATCAGCTCTCTCTATATGGGGATTTTGATTGGAAGGTCTAAATGGTGAATGTCTCGTGGTAGTGATCCCACTCGCCCCTATTCTCATACCGACACTTCTTTATAGAGTGAGCGAGTCAGTTTTTTACTGACATTTTCTTAATTTTGTTTTTCTCTGGTAATTTTAGATTAATTTTGCCTAGAAAGAATGATATTAAGGATCCTTTCATAGGCCGACACGAGCTGAGCCCAGAAATATATATATATATATATATATATATATATACTATATATATATATATATATATATATATATATATATGTATGTATGTATGTATGTATGATGTATGTATGTATGTATATACATATGAATTATATAAATATGTATAATATAGCATATATATAATAATATATTATATATATATATTATATATATATATATATATATATATATATATATATATATATATATATATATATATATATATATATATATGTGTGTGTGTGTGTGTGTGTGTGTGTGTGTGTTTGTGTATTATATATTCTTATATTATATTATATAGAAATAATATTTATATATGATATATTATATATATATAAATATATATATAATATATATATATATATATATATATATATAATATATATATATATATATATAGAATATATATATTGTAATGGACCACCTTTGGTCCTACAGAATCATAAATGCAAAAAAGGAAACGGACTGCAATGGCTGGCAGATATTTAGACCAACAAAGGGGAAAGGAGTAAACAAAACCAGAAAGGTGGCCATAAACTAATTTATTAACATCAAAAGGTTATCATTTATACATTATATACAAGTGAGTTCAGTAGCAAAGGTTCGATTAAACAAACAAATGAACCAGTAAATAAAAATAATTTAAATTTATACTAATGAGCTCAGCAAGTTACATGAAACAAAAACAGTCAATGAAATATACACCACAAGCATGAGTAGTGCATAAAAACAAGTTTACAAAAGAGCAGTACAATAAGCAATAAATAAAAGAATCAAAATACAAAAGTAAATAAGAAGTGCTGCATACAAAACATTAGCAGAAAAATCAATGATAATAAAATCAAAAGACACTCATCAACAGAACGAGATCGTTGTCTCTATACAAAAATCATACGAGACACAAAATTATGAAAAACACTCGATGAGATCGTTGTCTCAATAGAAAATCACAAATAAGCCCACATCCTATCAAAAGTAACCATAAGGCTACAAAAATGAGAGAGATCACTCTCACAGATGGAAACAGCCGTGCCATCGAGACAGCATCTGGCTGTCGAACAGGAACACATCCTCACACCAGATTAACAAGTCCAAGTCGTCAAGACAGCCCCTGGCTGTCGAACAGGAACACAAACTCACATAAGTAAAAGAAAAAACAGGACAACACCACACACACACCAGGATGGGGTCGTTCTCCAACATAAGGTCGCCACATAAGGACGAGGTCACTCCAAAGGGTATCCAGGTCTCCATACTTGGCGCTGCTCATACAAAGACTGCTCCTCTGACTAAAGCACTGGCTCTCAGGTAACTAACGATACCTCACGGAGATCTCTTACTGACTCGCTGACCAAATACTGACTGGTCAGTATTCCTCGAGACCTTGCTGTCGGAAGACAAGTAGACAGATGTAAACTCAAAAACACCAACAGGTAAGGAGGCAATAACCACAACAAGGGAACAATCGACAAATAATTGTTCCAGAAAGACTGCTAATTCTTACAATATATATCTATTATACATTTGGCAATGTGTGTATTTATGTATGTATGATTAGCATGGGCGTCCGGGCCGTTGGTCTGACAGGACTGAGATTCAGAATGGAGGTGGGTTTCCACCCTGGGAAGGTCGAGACCTACGTTCAGGATTGAACCTGGGCTCCCAAAACCAAAATTTATCTACTTCCCCACCCCCCCCCCCCCCCCCCCCCCCTCTGATGGGTGAGAAGGGATTTCCTGAAACAGAGCTGGTTCTGCCTGTGAAACTGGGCTGGTTATGCCTGTAGACTTAGTTACTTTACAAACTTCTGCATACATATGACTTATTTGGAAAAGAATATACTATAGGGTAAACATCAATAACTTCAAAGAGGGTGGTTTTAGAAGGGGGGTTTGACAGAGAGAGAAAGATGGAGAGAAGAGTAGAACGGGGTGTTTATGGAGAAGAAAGAGGAAAAAAGCCAAGACAGAACTAGATCACAGATAGAGAGAAAAGTTGGTTATTACTGAAAAGAAAGAAAGACTGTAAGAGACAGTGATTGTTGGAAGAGAAGCGGAGAGTAGTAGGAGAATAAAGGGACGAGAGGGAGAGGAAAAATAGAGGGAGAGAGAGGAGAGAGAGAGAGAAAAAGAAGTAAAGAGAAAGGTATCGAGAGGGGAAGGAAGATAAGAGAGAGTGAGTTGAGGGGGTTGTTAGGTAGGAGAAAGATTGGAAAAGGAAAATATTGGGATGCTTCCCACTGCTGTTAAATTTTTGTCAAAATAGGATGCGCCTGGGTGTAGGATGGAGGGCCTTGTGAAGAATGACTTTTTCCCACAACTTGTGGCCAGAACATGCCCCTGCTCCGTGGACCTGAAACTGGATTCGGCGAGAGGGCAAATCCTTGGCCCCCAAGAAATGAGTCCAGTCACCAACGTTTCAATCTTCAGGTACAGAGAACTGCTGCCAGGCAATGGGAAGGTCCCTATTGGACTCGATCGAGGCACAGTCATGGACCTAAGCGAAGCAGTAAAACCTACCCAAACAGAACAAGTTTCTGAACTCTTAACCCTCCAATTGAATGTCCTCCCATGTCCTGCCATTGAAAATTGATTGAAGCAATGATCCTTGACTGGGTTTGGAACCTAGCAAGAAATTTTTTGTTTTCCATCCTGCGAATTGTCACATCCATCCCTAATGAACGTTTCCTTTCAGTTTTCAAGCGCCTTCAGTTTCCCCAGTTCAGGTTGGCTTTTGCCATGACCTATCAGTAAAGCCCAGGACACGTCTCTTAGAGTGGCTGGCATCCAACTTGTAGCAACCTAAGACTTTTCTCACGGGCAGCTTTATTTGGTGGCGTTGCTCAAGAGTTGGGCTCTCCGGAACGCCCTTTTTCATTTTTGTCACCAGAGGGAAAACCAAAGAATGTATAAGTCTCCATAAAAGGCTCCTCTGGTGAATTGGAAATCTCTCCATGCAAAACACCAAGAATTTTTTCTTTCCATATATGTTTATGGATGCCTTAATTTTGATATTCCGTTTTTAAGGATGTTGTTTTGGTTTTTTGTCAGATTTGCATTCCTCACAATTCAGGAGGTCGTGGGTACTGTATTTAATTGGTGGCTTGATTTTATCTATTTTTCATCTTTCCATAAACTATGCTCTGGGTTACATGAATAATCTAAACTTAGCTGGGGACCCCAAAATCCACCGCATCGTAAGGGCAGGTAAGACCAGCTTTTAGATATATATATCTGTTATATTATATATAAGTATATATATATATAAATATATATATTATATATTATAGGTATATAATAATATTATTGAATATTATATATTATTATTATATATATTAATTATATATATTATTATATATATATATATAATAGTATTATATAATTAATAATATATCTTATCTATATAAATATTATTTTTCTATATAATAGTAATAATAATAAATATAATATTATATCTTTAATTGTAATAGATATTTTATATTTTAAATATCTAATATATATCTATATATATATATGCTATTTATAATATATAGAATTTATATATATATATAATATATATATATGTATAAATGGTTATTATATTCTATATATAGTTATATATAATCTATTTATATATTTATAATTATATATATACGTATAATCTAAGTATATTATAATATTGCTCATATTCTAAGGGATCTTACTATATCCTCTCTTACTATATCATATATTTCTACGCTTCTACGTATAATATCTATATTATCTGTTTAATTATTATCTACTATCTATCTATAATAATCTCATAATTATATATAATATTTTTTTTATTAAGTAATATCATATATATTCTTATCTATCTACTATATGTTGTGTTTGGTGTGTGTGGTGGTATGGTGATGTATATTTATCTATATACTCATATAATCTATATATATATAATAGTAATATATGTATGTATATAGTATAGTTATATATATAGCGTATATATATATTATATATATATATATAT
This sequence comes from Macrobrachium nipponense, assembly GCF_015104395.2. NCBI lineage: Eukaryota > Metazoa > Arthropoda > Malacostraca > Decapoda > Palaemonidae > Macrobrachium > Macrobrachium nipponense. The sequence continues at coordinate 47,000,724 of NC_087205.1, read as the reverse complement.
ATATCATATATATATATTGTATATCTATGTGTATAGATATGGTGTGTAATGTGTGTATATTATATATATATATATATATATATATATAATGTGTGTGTATATATATATTAATATATAACTATGATTATCTAATATATCTAGCTGTTGTTGTGTGTGTGTGTGTGTGTGTGTGTGTGTATATATATAATCTAATTCTCTCTATATATATATATTATCATCTCTCAAATAATCTATATTTGTATATAATCTATCTTTGATCCTACTCTATCTCTTTATATATCTATAATATTCTCCTCCCAAGTTACAGGTAAACATCCTATTATCGAGAAAAATTCCCCTTTCTGGTTTAAGCATATATGAAAATATATTTGAAAATTTCCGAGGTAAAGAGCGAATTAGATATTCAAAGGACCATTTGTAAGCTCGATATATGTATGTGAATCACGGTAATGTGATTTATGACTTATATGTAATATATCTATATATATATATAGTATATATTATTATAAATATATATTATATATATCTATATATATATTATTATTTTATTTTATTTATTTATTTTTATATATATATACAATATATATTTATAATTATATACTATATCTTATATATGATATACGATTTATATAAATAATAAATTCTATATATAATAATATTATATATTATATATATATATATATATAATCTATATATATATATATATATACACACACCATCATACAGAATAGTAAAAAAAACCATTCCGCTTTAAAGACAGAACTAATAAGAAGACCGGGAAAGGTGATCCAATCCAGAAAGCTCATTGTTTGGTTCAAACGTGGAAGGTACAGTAGTACTGTATGCCATGTCAAGATACGAAATTAATCCGTTTCCTTCCGAGGCGCCCTTCGTATCATGAGGTTTTTCGGTAATCTTCGGACCCACATTTTACTTGTAAAACATTGGCTAACTCCATTCCAAGCCCTCCAAAAACAAATAATACCCCAATAAATTGATATTTCCAGGTCCTGAAACACATGGTTCTCAAGGGTTACGACCGCCTGATCCGACGGAAGAAAGAATATGACTCCAAAAAGGCAAAAGAAATAACTGGGTACCATACGTTGAGTAATATTTCCAAGCTACATTTGTTTCAATGTTCCAAACCCCCACCATTTTTACTGCATATATTAGGACTTTAAAACATATTGTCCCTTAGCAACAAGCCTAGCCTATGTTAGCGGTTTGCTACTGTAGCCTAGTCTATGATTCTGACAAACTAAAGAAACCTAAACCCTAAGAGCTAAAAAGCTTAGAATATGCCAATAAAACAATGTATAAATAATCAGTATGTAACTCATTTCAAAAATTAATTAAGTTAATTCAATTAACTATTAAACTAAATACACATACGAAAAAAAAAAAAAAAAAAAACCTTCCAATCGATTGTTTTACATGCAGCTGCTTACCTCGTCTTAAGCGAGTACCCCGAACGAACGCCAAGCCAATCATCACTTTGCCAGCAGTTAAGCCATAAATTTTCCATTATCTCTTCTTCACTACTGAAACTATCCAAACAGTAAATTAATAACCATTCATTTTCTATTCTTTATTCTATCTTTACTATGTTTTTTTTTTTATTAAATTGTATTGCAATGAATAAGTTTTTCAATTTACAGCATCCTTTTACCCAATAGAATAACCTAATCAAGCAAAAGGTTGTAGATGGTTTGAACCAACTAGGTAAGAGCAAAGGTGACCTTAATGGGGTGACTAGCAATACAAGGAAGACCAAATGGGAAGAAGCGGGAGGATGGTGGAGAGTTTACGTCAGTTGGGCGGCGGGCGGGAGTTTTTTAAAATTTTGTTCTCGGGGTGGTCCCGGGAAGCGAATCCTCGGGACTTTGTTAACAGCAACAACCTTTCGTATCTTGAAAACTTTTTCGTATTGTAGAGGATGTTAAAATTTTTCGTATTTGCTTTCGTATCTCGAGTTTTTCGTAAGTTGAGCCTTTCGTATGTCGAGGTACCACTGTATAGTATTTTTCATGTCTTAAGTGATGTTTATAGAAAAGGTAGCCTAGGCCTGGGTTCAATAACCACAAATTCACATGAAAAGATTCACTTTTTGAAATAAACTGATGATAAAAGTAATAAGATCATTTTATCTTCTATGTTATGGGTGTCTTCATAAGAAATACCCTTTTTGAAAATAATTCCATATCGTGAAATGAATGGAAGGCAGCCAGCTGACGTTTATTTTTCAGTAGGCTTTCAGAAAGTTTTAAGGGTCGTCGTTAATTTATGGTAGTAATAACCATTTTCGGGGTTGAAACATAATATTAATTTTTGTTAAGTAAAACATTTTTAATTAACATTTTTTGTGATTAAATTACTTTTTAGAACAAGGTAGTCAAACGAACGATCATTGTCGTACATTGTCATATTGTGTTTGTGATTGGCGATGAAATGTAAATGTAACGAAACCATTTTTACCGTATATATTATTGTCGTATCTTCATGATAAATAACCTATTTTAGGAATAATTCCATATCAGTGAAATAGATTTTTATCAATGTGAGGCCAGCCAGCTGGCAAAATGTAAACATTGAATTATGATAGAACTCTCAGCAACGTTACTTTCAGTATCCTTTCAGAATTTTGTTGGTAGTGTAATTACAGTAGTAATAACATTTAAGGTTGTATAATATTCATCATGAAGGCTAAAAGGAAAGAAACAACACAAAATTAAAAAACAACACTGAATGAACCACCCTAACTTTTGACTTTAACGAGTTTCTCAACAAATAATAATACAAAAAACAAACATACATAAAAGTGAAATAGCAATTTTAAAAAGCACCGGCTGCTAGACTAAAAAGTTTGAAGACTAGGTGAATTCGTATAGAAGGGAAGAAGCAGCCGAAGAAAAGCTGGTTCAACCCGCCGATACAACTGTAGCAGAGGAGTTGTGTGAAGTTCAACTTGGGGCGACCAACTGCTTTAATAAACAACAACGACTCTTAATATAAGCCAGTTTTCGTGTAAACGGCTTTGTTTGGGCCCAAGACAGAGAAATCAGTATAATTGGATGGTGGTTTTTTAAACAAATTTTTGCATGATTTTCCTGATTATTTGGAAAAATTCTGGATTGGACACCTCTGCCGCCAGTACTGGATGGCACTTACAGCAATTATGTTTGAATCAGCTTCTGCTTACTTTTAAGCAATCGTTTAGTCGAACCCACGATTTGCTAAAAGTCAGAGCTGATTCACATAATGGTTTGTAAGTCATCATACTGGTCTGCAGAGTGTCCAATCCTGAAATTTTCAAATTTCAGAAATCATGCAAACAAATTTTTTTGTAAAACCACCATCAATTATACTGATTTCTCTGTCTTTGGGCCAAACAAGCCGTTTTACCACGAACTGCTTATATTAGAACTCGTTTGTTTTTAATTCTAAGCAAGTTGGTGGGGCCCAAGTTTTGAACTCCCAACCCAACACCTCCTTTGTAAAACAGTTTTGTATCTGGGTTTGAAACCGGCTTTTTCTTTCGCTTTGCTTTTTTTTTTCTCCCTTCCTTCCTGGCGCATCACTCAGTTTCCCCCCCTTCAACTTTTTAAGTCCCCCTAGCAGGTTGGGGGGGGGGGGGCTTTTTTAAATTGCCTTTTTCATTTTATGTTAAAAAAAAATGTTTTTTTTTTTTTGTAATATTTGTTTGTTGTTTAGACTCTTAAAGTTCAAAGTTTTATTGTTTTTCAATTGTTTTTTGTTTTTAAGTTTGTGTTTTTTTTTTGGGGGGGTTTTTTTTTTTTTTTTTTCTCTTTTAGCCTTGATGATGTAACTATGTGTTACGAAACGCGTCGGCAATAAATGTATTATCACCTGATGACCGGCTATCTCCTTGTCACCCTGTTCCTATATATATATAAGATATATATATATATCATATAATATATAATATCTATATATATAATATATATATATATATATATATATTATATATATATATATATATACACACACACATATGCATTTATATATATATATATATATATACGTATATATATATATTATCTATTATTATAGATATATAATATAATATATATATATATATATATATTATATATATATATATATATATACACATATATATATTATATATATATAATATAATATATATATATATATATATATTTTATATATATATATAATGTTATATAGTATATATATATACTTATAATATATATACTATATATATATATTATGGATATATACTAATATATCTATATATATATTATATATATATATTATATATATATATATATATATATAATTATATATATATATATATATATTATATATATATATTATAGTATATTATATATATAATATATATATATATATATATATATATACCACATATATATATAATATATATATATATATATATATATGATATAATATATATATATATATATATATATATATAATACATATATATATCCTATACATATATATATATATATATATATATATATATATATATATATTATCTAATACCTACATCGATATATATATTATTATATGATATATCTATATATCTATATATATAATGTGTGTGTGTGTATATATATCTATATATTATATATATATATATATATATATATTATATATATATATATATTATATATCTATATATATATATATATAATATCTATATACATATCCATCTATATCTATACATATATACATATACATATATATATATATATATATCTATATATATATATATATAAATATATATTATATCTATATATATATATAATTATATATATACATATATATATCTATATATATTATATATAATATATATATATATTATATATTTATATATATATATATATAGTATATATATAGGGGGTATATAATCTATAATAATCCCTATATATATATATATATTTAGATATTATATATAATATAGTATCTATATATAGGGTATCATATATAATATATATTTAGATATTAAAAGGACACTTTGTAGCTTGAATGATTATATGAATGAATCACAATTCGATGGTTGGATAAAGGATTATTCATAACAAAAGGTTTTTTTTTACGTGCTGTCAAACGCTCAAATTGGCTAACATGGTAGACGGGGTTTCATATCGATTCTAATTACGAAAGCACCGAGTTCGAGGGTGATTTGTAAGGTCAGAATCGATATGAACTTATAGCTTCTCTGTTGGCTGATTGGATATAGTCGCTGACTGTCCTGATTTCGTCCTCGTCCACTTGGACGGTGGTTCGATCCCATGGGGGGACGAAATTATTATCAACTAAAAAATTCCCCTTCGGTACATATATGAAAATATATCATTTGGGAGATAGAGTGAATTTAGATATTAAAGGACATTTGTAGCTTGAATGATATATAAATGAATCACGGTTTGATGTGATAATTATTCATAACAAAAGGCTACGTGCTGTCAAACGCTCGAATTGGCTAACATGGTAGACGGGGTTTCATATCGATTCTAATTACGAAAGCACCGAGTTCGAGGGTGATTTGTAAGGTCAGAATCGATATGAACTTATAGCGTCTCTGTTGGCTGATTGGATAGCGTCACTGACTGTCCTGATTTCGTCCTCGTCCACTTAGACGGTGGTTCGATCCCATAGGGGGACGAAATTATTATCAACTAAAAAATTCCCTTCGGTACATATATGAAAATATATAGCTTTGGGAGGTAGAGTGAATTTAGATATTAAAGGACATTTGTAGCTTGAATGATATATAAATGAATCATGGTTCGATGTGATAATTATTCATAACAAAAGGCTACGTGCTGTCAAACGCTCGAATTGGCTAACATGGTAGACGGGGTTTCATATCGATTCTAATTACGAAAGCACCGAGTTCGAGGGTGATTTGTAAGGTCAGAATCGATATGAACTTATAGCGTCTCTGTTGGCTGATTGGATAGCATCACTGACTGTCCTGATTTCGTCCTCGTCCACTTGGACGGTGGTTCGATCCCATAGGGGGACGAAATTATTATCAACTAAAAAAATTCCCCTTCGGTACATATATGAAAATATATCATTTGGGAGGTAGAGTGAATTTAGATATTAAAGGACATTTGTAGCTTGAATGATATATAAATGAATCACGGTTTGATGTGATAATTATTCATAACAAAAGGCTACGTGCTGTCAAACGCTCGAATTGGCTAACATGGTAGACGGGTTTCATATCGATTCTAATTACGAAAGCACCGAGTTCGAGGTGATTTGTTAAGGTCAGAATCAATATGAACTTTATAGCGTCTCTGTTGGCTGATTTTGGATAGCGTCACTGACTGTCCTGATTTCGTCCTCGTCCACTTGGACGGTGGTTCGATCCCATGGGGGGGGACGAAATTATTATCAACTAAAAAAACCCTCCCCTTCGGTACATATATGAAAATATATCATTTGTGAGGTAGAGTGAATTTAGATATTAAAGGACATTTGTAGCTTGAATGATATATAAATGAATCACGGTTCGATGTGATAATTATTCATAACAAAAGGCTACGTGCTGTCAAACGCTCGAATTGGCTAACATGGTAGACAGGGTTTCATACCGATTCTAATTACGAAAGCACCGAGTTCGAGGGTGATTTGTAAGGTCAGAATCGATATGAACTTATAGCGTCTCTGTTGGCTGATTGGATATCGTCACTGACTGTCCTGATTTCGTTCTCGTCCACTTGGACGGTGGTTCGATCCCATGGGGGGACGAAATTATTATCAACTAAAAAATTCCCCTTCGGTACATATATGAAAATATATAATTTTGGGAGGTAGAGTGAATTTAGATATTAAAGGACATTTGTAGCTTGAATGATATATAAATGAATCATGGTTTGATGTGATAATTATTCATATATATATATATATATATATATATATATATATATATATATATATATATATGACTGGTAAAAATGTTCTGTTACAACAGAATTCCATTTATTAAAAGGAGCCCATAAAAACGCCAAAGTATAGAGAGAAAATACTATATTTCAGAGACTGCTGTCTCCCTCTTCAGGTAGACATCTATCTGAAGAGGGAGACAGCAGTGCCTGAAATATAGTATTTTCTCTCTATATTTTGGTGTTTTTATGGGCTCCTTTTATTATATGTATAAACACACACACACACACACACACACACACACACACACACACACACACACACACCACACACACACACACACACGCACACATATATATATATATATATATATATATTAATATCACTTACACAATTGTTATGGCAATGGTACAATTGCTAGAAGGATTTCATTAAAACTTGATGGTATTTAGCAGCGTTATTTATTCAAAAAGTTACAGATTGTTAAGGAAAGCCAGCCCTCATTATGAAGTATCCAAGAAATGACCGAAGAGTTTGTTGTTGTTGAAGATTAAGCCAGCTTTGTGCTGGCACGGGGTCTTGCTCCTAGAGCAGCCTGTAACTGGATTATCTTTAAAGATACAAAAACAGTGCTTTTGACGGTTAGTTGTAGAAATGTAAAAGGGTGACAGGCAGGATTGCAACCCCTTTGAACCTTACGGTACTCATCAGTAGGAGAGAAAGCTTTATAGTAGTGAGACTCACCCTAGTTGGAGAGTGCTGAGTAGGAAATCGAAGCGAGTTTTCGTTTGAGGGAAAGGTGGTTATATATATAAAAAAAAAAGACCGATGAGGTGGGAGGCCAGATGTATTTATATGAGTGTGGTGGCTTCTTGATCTTTTGATTACCCTGCTTCTCCTGCGAGGCTCCGCCCTCGTGACCCTTCTCTGCCCACGGTCCGTTGTTCCAGGTGTCCATGTTGTGTGTGTGCATTTCTTCTCTGTTGTGAAGTATATGATTTTCCATGGTATGCTGTCTTCGAAACCATTCCCGGTGATGCCTGCCATTACATTGTTAGCGATTTTCTCTACAATCATTCTTGTTGTTTTGTTAGTATTCCTGTAAATAAAATGCATGTTTTCCCGGTCTATTCTGTGGTCTTTTTCCCATCAGTGTGTGGCAACTGCCGACGTCTAATTGTAGTGTCTAATATTCTCTATGTGTTGCTCGGTTCGCTCTTTGCAAGACTGCTCTAGCTGTAGTACCGTTCTTCACAGTCGAGTCTAGGCAGCATCTTCCTCCTCTACCGGCTTTCTATTTTGAATTATTTATTCATTATCGTGTTTTTTTTGCTAACAATTAATTTGAAATTTTGTAGTCTCTTGATGGGTGTAATAGTGTTGTTGTCCCAGGCTATAATTATTTTCTTCCCTTTCCAAAGTTCCTTTTCTCTCCCTTCCCTCCCCCCAAAATAGTTTTTTCTTGCCTTAATGTGCGCCCACTCCCACCAGTACTTAGGGTATCCTAATCTCCTAAAGCTCTCCCTCAGGTATTCCAACTCTTCATCTAAGAATTCGGGACTGCAAATCCTATAAGCCCTCATGGCCAGCCCTGTCATTACTCTCATTTTAATTTCTTTCCTATGACTAGAGAGCATGTGTGTATGAATTAATGTGTCTTCTTCCTGTATACTTTGAATTTCAAATTTTCCCCTTCCATCTTTACCGTTACATCCAAGAAAGAAATTTCTCCCTCCTTCTCTTCTTCTATAGTGAACTTGATTTGTTGGTTTATTTGTTTTCTTGGAACTTGTGTACTTCTTCCCTTTCTCCCTTGTAAATGATCAAGATATCATCTACGTATCTTACTCATTTTATGATTTTTAAGTTTCCCTTGTTTCATTTGCCCACCTCTTCCGTTTCAAACCATTCCATAAAAATGTTAGCTAGATTCATGTTATGCTTTAGATACCTTTCAGATACTAAACCCACCTGTTTTCCCATTATGTTGGAAAGAAATTTCTTCAGCCTCCTCTGCGGTGATCTCATTGATGTCACGATCAGTCTTATTTTGAATAAATAACTTTGCTAGATACCATCCAGTTTAATATATATATATATATATATATATAATATATATATATATATATATATATAATATATATATATATATCATATATTATATATATACAGTATATATATATATATATATATATATATATATATATATATATATATATATATATATATATATATATATATATATATATATATATATATATATATATATATATATATATATATATATATATATATATATATATATATATATATATATATATATATATGTTGATAATAATCATAATTATTCTTGGGACATACAGGGGTGTTAACAGTAGAAGACCAAATGCTTTGTGAAATCCTGAAAAGATAAGGCAAGAAAGTTTTGAAGATTAAAAAAGAAAAAAATTATTTTACCAATTCTTTGAAATGATAAAATTGAGAAAATACTCTTTTTTTTTTTTTTTTTTTTTTTTTTTTTTTTTTTTTTTTTTTTTTTTTTTTTTTTTTTTTTTTTTTTTTTTTTTTTAGGTAGAGAATTGCTTGCTAAAAGGTATACTTGACTAGTTTTGTATATTATCATTTATGCAATAGAAGTGTTACCATGTCGCAGTGAAGATAAATAATAAAACATGTTTAAATTTACCCTAAAATGTTTTGATCAGCTCGAGGTTGCGGTGATGGCAGCAGCAACGCAGGGGCTGGAGGAGGACCAGCGAGTCGTGGTGAATCATGTAAATACCCAAATTCTTCCAATACATTTGCTGATACCAACACAGCAACAGATGATTCAGAGGCAACTGGAGCAACTTTAAAACATCAAGTCCCGGTATGTCAAGTAGACCAAAAATTGTTTTTCTGCTCCTATTTTATTTTTATTTAATTGTGTAGAGGCCGGTGGGGTGCTCTACATCTACTTCTTTCAGTTATATCTTGCATAGTTGTAGAAGTATCTCTGGTTCTGTTTGTGGCGCATGGGTCATCTCAGGTACCTCATGGAGCGGCTGTATGCTGGGAGATGTCGTATGACTGACTATACTCTATAGCATCGGATTAGGCATTCGTGCATCATGTTTCATAAATCAATGTTTAGTATGGTAGCTGTCATTATTAACCTGTATCCGGGTCTATTCAGTTAGAACCTTTTCATGCTTCCTGTGTATTCAGTTCCTGCGCAACAAACAAATAATGGTGGCACATGCTAACATTGGTACCAGTTGGTATGTTACCTCTAGATTTACGTACATGTTTATAACCATAGGAACTGAAAAAGTGACATTTTAGTATTACACCTTATGAACTGTATGAAGCAATTTTCATACACCCCAGAGCTGCTTTTGCATGAAGTGTCAAATTTCAGACATGTCAACATTTTGATCCAAATTCCCAATAGTTAGGAGATAATGTCAGATAGGTTTTTGTTTATAAATGAAATTTTTGCAGTTTATGAAGAACGGAAAGCATCCAGGTTTTTATCCCTCACAATAGATGCTTCAACCAGAAACTGGGCCTCTGCTGGTGGTAAGTGTGAAAAGTGAAATTGCTGGATTTCGAGCCAGTCCCTAGGAAACAAATGAAATATAACAGATGATCTGTTTTTAAGTAACATGGTGTTGAGAAAGTGTCCAGGTTTGTACTTACAAATTTAACACTATTTTGCTGGTATGAGAAGGGGAGAAATAACTTTTTCAAACTTGGGAGGCAAATCTGAAGAATCTGTCGAGATATTATTTGCTGCATTCATGGTGCACAGCTACTGCAAAATTCTCTTGATGCTTTATCATCTGACGTGGAATTTTTTGCTGTGAACTTTTCGATATTTCCCATATTTACACAGTTTGCGTTCCTTATCTGAAAGAATTTTTGACTTTGCAGTAGTATACTAATATGAAAGACTAATTATGATGCGTTATATCCCTCACCTATTTACTGCTTTGCATAGGAATATTAATATTCTTTATAACATAAAACCTATCAGTTTACTCAAATCTGTGGATGTAGTCAATTCGCCAAGAGAGACACCTTACAATGAAGAACGCTCATGTTCTGGTTCTGTCAGAATGTTTATCGTAGCAGCATCCTGGGCACGATGCATGAGCAAATAGATGAAGGAATCTCGAGTGGCCCCTGTGAGGACTTCTTCATGGGTTGCATCGAAGAAGTCCTCAGGGAAACGGAAGACCCCAAAACCCCATCTTCTATAAACTGCTGATACCATGATAACACCTCTGCAAAGACTGCTGACGAGGATGACCGTTCAAGCCTCACAGACTTAGTGGTTTTCAAAGAGAGTAATGAAAACAACCAGCTTCCCTTCTTCAATGTCCTTAATTTTATATGTATATATAATATATATATATATATAATTAATTTCTCTTTGAATGTTTTTGTGATATATATATATATATATATAATATATATATATATATGTATATATATATATATATATATATATATTATAAAGGTAAAATCCACGAAGGAAAGTGGAACGATAGTGCTGCGAGTTCTTTCGACTCAATGTCTTTTACTTATGAGACATGTCTGCTAAGTAAAGGACCCTGAGTTGAAAGATCTCATAGCACTCCACTGTTTCAGTTTACTTCGGGGCTTTTATCCTTATCTGTATATTCATCAGGTTCCAAAATTTTGTGATTCAGTTGGTACCTTGTCTTTAATTTTTCACCTTTCATGTTGCTATTTACGTACATATTTGTCACTTGCTGTTTGGTGATTAATTGCTGATATATATATATATATATATATATATATATATATATATATATATATATATATATATATATATATATATATATATATAATTTCATTTATGTCATGCCGAGACATTCAGAAATATTCCAAGAGAGTCAAGACAGCTACTTTAGTGCCTTATTACAAATTATTTCAGTTAATAAAAAAAATCTATATAAGTTTTAGAAATATTAATTCATAACTTTATAAGATTACAAAATGGCCTTAAACATAAACACTGAAAGCTGAAGTCATGTTCGCAATCGCTAGTGACTACTAGTGGTGGAAGCACTCCAACCAGAAATTTTGAAAGACCATGGATCCTAGATGTTCAATCCTGTGAAAGATTAATGATTAACAGATGACATGGAAAGATGATGATGGCATTAGCAGTTACATATGGTTAGTCTATGAAATGTTACACACACTGGACATGAAAATTCCACTATGAATTTGATTTAAGGCTACAAGTTTTACCTTGAAGATACAGGGTTCAACTGCTGGACCTGAACTTTATTTCCTGTTCCTCATTGGATGGAGGTAAATATTACCATCTCTAAGCGTGCAAAAGCTAAGAACTTTCTTCTCTTCAAGAAATAGCATGAGTGGCAACAATAAACTGAGGCACTGACACAAGTAGTCAGAGCTTCTAGATTTTTGAGACATTTGAATTGAAAAATCATGGAGCAAGAAAATAGAATGGTAAATTTTTCCTCTTTCTCTTACAACTTTCTTTTTTGTAAACTCTAGAGAAGCTTTTATTCACAACAAAAAGTTGTTGAATGACCTAAAGTCTCAGCTGCATTACTGTGCCAAAATGGAGCAATCTTCTATGATTAGTTTCTTTATTTTACTCTTTTATATGTAGGAGGTTTTGAAAATGCGCCAAATTATCAGGTTTTCTTTTGCAAATTTTGCTTATAACCCTTAAATTGGAGTGTACGGAAATTGGCTCTTGTGTTTAAACTTATCAGATTATTTCTGGCTTTAGCCATCAGTCCAAGACCATAAAAACTTAGAACATATTTGTGAATCCTAATTAACTTTGAAAAGTTAGACACTAATAGGAGTCAAATGTTCAGATTCTTCTAGTGATTATTTAAGAACATTTAAATTAAGAGTATTAGGTGAAACATGTTTTACCCTTTGACTGGCCTGATTGAAGCTTGCCAGGTACTTAATATTTCAGTTGTTATACTAGATACTGATCCTAAGAAGTTAAATGATTTGCTGATGGCTATTTTAATAAGATATGTTCCTAGGAAGGTCATCAAATTTAGGACAAATGACCAGCCATGATTTGATGATACATGTAGACGAGACCACGATGACAAAGGTTAGATTGTTGTATTGAGTAGAGGAAAGGTTACCATATGTTTGGTTTAGGAGAGAATAATTCATTATTTCGTCTGTAATTAGAAATATGGTAATAGTGAATGTAAGAACTACTGCCATAAAACATTAATGCGTACACCTACAAGTGGGTATGATGGTATTTTGATAGCCAATAAAAGGCAGATAACAAAAATACTGATGTGGGAAGTTCATTGTTGGTCCAAATAGGGAAGGTCCAAATAGGGAAGGATGTGGGTCAATTGATTGTCACCAAAAATTTGTGAGAGACGTATGAGAGTAAATGGAAGTACAGTGGTACGTCGAGATATGAAAGGCTCAACTTACGAAAAACTCAAGATACGAAAGCCAATACGAAAAATTTAACGGCTTTACATACGAAAAGTTTTCAAGATACGAAAGGTTTCTGTAAAGTCCGAGATTCGCCTGAACCACCGATAACAATTTTGAAACTCGCGCACCGCCAACTTAGTAGACTCGCCACCATCCTCCTGCTCTCCCATTGGTTCCTGATGCTAGTCGTGGCCATGAGGTCCTTCTCTCCTATTGGCCCGCGTCCCTCCCATCATGCATCTATGTACATGGTGGCGTGCCTCGGCCACTCGGTACCAGCATTGTTATAGTATGCACGAGGTATTCGTTTCGGGATCGTCAACTGTTTCTGAATCTACTAGTCAGAGTTGACATTGTGATGGTGTTTGTGTTATGTGTATTTTAAAAAAATTTCTCATATCTTTTCACAGAAAATGGAAAAAGAGGACCTATTGAGTGACGACATATATGATATGATTGACCAAGATCTCTCTCGTGGGATAAGTGACCAAGATCTCTCACATGGGATAAGTGATCAAGGTCTCTCTCATGGTATAACTGGAAACTTTACAAGGTTGGTAGAATCTCCACTCCCTGCTGAACAGAGGGTGTTGACCAATCATTTACAACATGCATACCAGTAATATAATCAAGGCACTTCAGTTTATGTTGAAGGTCAGCAGCCGAACATTCAGTACCCAAATCAGTTGCAGAGAGAGCATTTGGTTGAACAGGGTTTTGATGGACACCAGGGCCAACAGAGTCATGAGGTGCAACAATTAGTAGATAATTATCAAGACGGGCAGCCATTAATGAACACTGTGCGTTTATAGAAAAAAAAGACACCCCGAAAAGGCTCACACAGGTCGTATGCTTGCGCAGTTCGATGATGTTTGCCTGAGTCGTTTCAGGAACATTGTGAAAAGTAGGCAGAAGCAATCTTCCTTGGATCGTTATTTTTTAAAGAGGCCTTTAGCATTAGCAGGAGTAAGCAAAAAGGAAGAACCAAGTGATAAAAAACAGAAAGTTGTAAGCAAAAAGGAAGAACCAAGTGATAAAAAACAGAAAGTTGTAAGCAAAAAGGAAGAACCAAGTGATAAAAAATAGAAAGTTGTTAGTGGTGATGAAGTTGAAATTCTGTAAAACAAAAACAAAAAAAAACCTACGTAAAGTAAAAAAAAAAAGTTAAAAATCAAAAAAAGAAAAAAAAAAACGGCAGAAATTAAGAATGTGCTAGCCGCTTTTCATAAAGTGCAATCGTTTGTCCTCCTCCTCCTCTGCCGCCACTTTCGGAGATAGCCTCACTCGAAAGGTAAGCTTCCACATTTTATGTACATTATTTCTTGTATACCATGTACACTAATACACTTTATTTACAGGTTATTTTGCATTTTGTTATTAATTTAGGTATTGAATACTCCAAATTGTTGTAGTATTTCATTGTTTATAGGTCAATGTAGCTTTATTATGAAATTTACTGGGGTGTTTTTGGAGGGCTTGGAACGGATTAGCCATTTTACATGTAAAATATGGTCCAAAATACGAAAACCTCATGATACGAAGGGTGCCTCGGAATGGATTAATTTCGTATCTCGAGGTACTACTGTACTCTATGTGGTACATAGTCCTACAGAAAGCTTATAGAGAAATTTACATACATGCACTTTGGAGGTTATTGAGGTTGTATTGTGGTGTATAAGGTAAACTGTTTAGACCATTTGGAAACGTTGCTGTATAAGTAGTTTTGACAAACATTGTTTTTTTAATTATGGAGTGATCAGGGAAGTCACATATATGGTAAGAAATTTTGGTGTAAAATTGTATGATTCAAAGGGTTTATAAACAATGGGGATGGCTTATATTTTACAAGTTAATGACGTTTTGGTGATTGGGTATAGTGAATAGAAGCTACAAAGAACGTTGAGATAGTTCAAAGTTATTATGAGAAAAGCAAGTTGAATGCGATTGAGACCAAGAATAAAGAATGACTGTAAATGAAAGCTATGAATGTGAAACAGTAAGTGTTAGTGGAAGAATTTGTATGGTTGGTTTGTATAGGTTTTTGGGAATAAAGTGAATGAGTGATGCATTGAGTTGCAATAATTAATGAAAGGAAGAGAGCACAGCTTTTGCAAAAGGTTTGAGGAGAAAGTTGTCTATGGCAACATTCATTGGAATGTGTGAAGGGACTTATGAGCCAGTTGTCATGTATGAAAGTGAAGTGTGGACGTTGATTGCAAATGGAAGGCAAAGCCTTCAAGCTACTGAAGAGAATTGTTTCTTAAGTACCATATATGTGTTGAGGGAGACAGGTGTGGAGATATGTTAGAGAAGTGGTAATTTTTTATGGAAAGATAGATCAGTGCTTTTTGAAGAGGTTTGTTAAAGTGAGGAGATGAAAAATGAGAGATGTGAGGAAGGGGTGTATTATTTAGAAGTGTAGGAAGAAAGAAGAAGTGAGAGATTGAGAAAATGATACCTGAATCAAATAGGAACGGTACAGTTAATTAATGCTTGTATCAGTTCTACAGCTTTTACCGACAAGTACATGATAATCCTGTGTTATATAGCATGGAAACATTAAAATTTGGTTGGAAATTTTGGGCAAGTAGCTGTTTATCACATAGGTTGATGGTATGCGTCCTCCATTTTAGCGAATTTTTGTCAGAAATATCTAAACTTCCAAGTAGTATCTGACATTTTGATATTTTATGTAATTTTATTTCCCACATTTGGTTAGAAGTGATATTTGATAAAAATCTGTCGTTTCCTTATCTAAACCTTTAACCTTTTTATCCAATTTCTTGCACCTCAAGGATTCATCAGTTCAGCATCAAGGCAAATTCTCTGTACTTCAGCGTTGGATGAAGGATGAGCACAACAAACATCCTACAGTTGGTAATTCTCCCATTTCATCACAGCAGACCCAGCAGGAAGAGTTGCATCTTACCCAGCAAAGCAGTGTTGCTCAGGAAAAGAAATTGAGCAAGAAGCAACAACAACAACAACAACAACAACAGCAGCTACAACAACAACAACAACAACAACAGTCTCAGCAGGTTAATGCAAGGTTAGTACAGAGAGTTTTTTTTTTTGACAATGTTTTCATAAGTACTTAGTACGAGGTGTGCAACTTAAAATCCATAATTGTTTGTGCTAATATTTACAGAACATCATAATCTTTGGAAGGTTGATTCAAAGACTTTCTATGGTATTTCATGGTACGGTAATTTAGTGCTGCAACAGTGAATACTATTCAGTTTCACAAGTTCATTGTTAACCATTTTCCAGTTTGTAGACTGAATATTGTTCATGCTTATATGTTATATAATTTTTCTAATCTTCACAAAAGAAAACTGGTTTGAAGTTGGAAAACTTGTGATAACAGAGCAATCCTAAATTGTTGATTTGTTACATTGTATTTAAACTTTTTTAAAATTATCATTTAACATTCAATTGATTTTGTCTGGATTAGTTTCTGCGTTTTGCTTAAGAAATCTTTGCATAGTATACTTTTTCTTGGATTCTAAAGGTTTACATAATATAGTTTTCAGTAGAGTGCTGCATTAATTATTTTGCATTTAAGTTACATTTTGTTTATTTTCAGCTTGTCTCGAGATGTACCTCCAGAACTGCAAGGAGTATCTGTTAAAGATCTAGTCAAGGCAATAGGAGAATCTCGAGCTAATGGCAATGGAGCTACTCCTCCACGGACTCCTCCTGCTACACCTAAAAGACTCTCAAGGTCTTCAAGTCCTCGAGCTGGAGTTGGAACGCCAGGAAACCCAGTAATAACTGCAACATCAGGAACATCACCTCGTCAGATATCCAGGTCTTCCAGTCCTGTTCCAATACCAGGTAAATAAATAATTTCTTAAAATCATTCGTAATTGTATAGGCTTTAATAACCACTCAATTGTATAAAAGTTGCTGTACCTGATGGGTTGAGTGGTCACTATTGAAAAACAGCAGTATGAATAATATAAAACTGTAGCACTTTTAGTGGTACTCCTTGTTTTAATGAGAATATACCCATGTGAATAGCAGCTGTTGCAATTGTCTAAAATTGCACATTATACCTAGTTTCCCTTTCAGGTTTTTGATGTGCTTAACATGACTAGATATTCCAGCATACACTTTGTTTCTCATAATATATATTATATATATATATATATATATATATATATATATATATATATATATATTATATATATATATATATATATATATATATGTGTGTGTGTGTGTGTGTGTGTGTGTGTGTTTATATATATATATATATAGGGGGGATATAATATATATATTATATAGTATATATATATATATATATATATATATATATATATATATATATATATATATGATATATATATATATATATATATATATATAATATATATATATATATATTATATATATATATCTCATATATATATATTGCAAAATAAGGCCTGTCAAATAAATCCGTGGAGGGAAGACCAGGCGTCTGTTCCAATGTTACTAGATTATTGCAGTAGCTAAATCTATAGAGGACAGGGATATGCAACCGTGACAAAATAATCATGTACAAGTTTTCAAGAGGAATATATTCTTTCTTTATCATGTGGAAAGGTAGTGTTACTGGAAAAATGTAAGAAATTTTGTGGAGAATTATCATCCCAACAAAGAAGTTGTAATCCATGTAACCAACATGTTTAATAACAATGCCATGGTTAATTTTAGGCAAATCATAAAGAAATGGCAGAAACAAATAGCTCTGGATAGTTTTGTTGTGCGACAGGGGTCCAGTAACTCTCAAGCTGGTCCTAGTGCCAGTAAAAATTGGAGATGGGGAGTAACTTCAGATGTCAGTAAACAATGAAAAGAAGTGACCTCAGATAGGTCCTTGATACCTGAAGTCCTTCTGGAGGGAGATTCCCCTTCCAAACAATAACCTCTCCTCCTTCCTCTCCCTTCCTCCCTGTCTTCCACTCGCTAACAGGTGTTTTCCATGAAGATAAGAGTGATGTTATATATTCCTTTCTTTAGTCATTTATATTTATTTCTCATTGTTTTCTGTGTGTAAAACTGTGTTTATTCCCTATAAAATGTATTTTTTGTTAATATTTTTTAGGGTATGGAACACATTAATTGTATTTGCACATTTTCTTTTTGGAATTATTGTTTCGGTTTTCATACATTTCTGTTTTCGTGGGAGGTTCCGGAACAAATTATGTTAGAAAACCAAGGTTTCACTGTATTCGCAGAGTTTAGCTATTTGCCGGTGATCTGGTAATACCCATTCTCCCCTGAAAAAGGGGGTGTCTACCATGAATATATATATATATATATATATATATATATAATATATATATATATATATATATATATATAGTATATATATATAATTATATCTATATATATCTATATCTATGATCATATATCTATTCTATATCTATATCTATATCTATATCTATATATATATATAAAATTTATAATATATATATATATTTATATATATAATATATATATATTTTATATATATATATTTCTTATATATAGATATTATATATATAATTATATCTATATTATATTATATATTATATATATATGTATATATATATTTATTGTTATGAAGTACCAGGTATCTGGTTACCTTGCATCAAATATTACCTCACCAAAAGCCAGACACCTGAACCCTCATAACACGTTTAAACGACTGAATACTCTAAAGGGAACAGTGATCCCTTAACAATTACCAGTATTGCAGAAAATCAGACTAAGTTCATCACAACAGGTGTGAGGTAATCTTGTAAGTAAATGAATTAATCAAAGGGCATCACTCCATCAACAACTTTAAAAGTCTAAGTATTTCCCTGATTTCAGAAGTCTAAGTACTTCCCTGGTTCTAAGTCACTTCAAATAAATTGAAGGAAAGCAAATCAATTACCACTCTATGTTTCTACCTAACATAAATATAATCATAATTAAATATACTGGTATAAATGAAAATACTTATAAAAATTTTAAATACAAAAATTTATTATTAAATTCAAAATTTATAAGTGAAATTCACAATAACAGGGAAAATTACTGTTACTTGAAAACAAAGTAAAGTTTAATCAATTCTTGAATCAAATTAAGTAAAATTAAATCAAAATTAATTTATCACAAAATTCAAGAAAATTAATTCAATTGAAATTCAAAAGTGTTAGACCATAATTGAAAATTTGAAATTAATTCACAAGTGCTAAACAATAATAAAACTTGAAAAGAATTCTAAGTAAATGAAAATTAATTCACAAATAAATTTAATTAAATGTGCAATGATTAAGCAATGAAAAGAACTAAGTCAATTAAATTGTGAATGCAAATGAAAATATAAAATAAAAAGACTCACTTCAATAAGAAAATGAAATAGTGCACAAACAATGGAACAAACAGAAATACAAAAAATCAGCAATGTGTAAAAGTGTAAATCTTTTCACTCAAAATGCTGTAACCAACAGTTTTTACCAAACCTTCACAACCATCTGTTATTAGTTAACCACAGTTCCCATCTGTTATTAGCTAACCCTCTTACGCCGAAGCCCTAAAAATCAAAACCTCTCCCGTATGCCAGGCCCGGTTTGGAGTGAGAGCGGAAGCGGAAAAAATAATTTTTTAAAAAAATCACAGCGCGCTTAGTTTTGAAGATTAAGAGTTCATTTTTGGCTCCTTTTTTTTGTCATTGCCTGAAGTTTAGTATGCAACTATCAGAAATGAAAAATAATATCATTATCATATGTAAATAATGCGATATATGGTAGCGAAAAAAAAATTCATACATAATTGTATTCAAATCACGCTGTGCAAAAAACGTTCAAAGCTAACGAGTTACTTTTTTTTTCGTTGTATTGTACACTAAATTGCAATCATTTTGATATATAATACATTGTAAACAATGAAAGCAACACCGGAAACATATCACAAAATGATGTATGAATTCGTAACGCGTGGACGTAAAAAATTGTTTTTTTCAAAAATTCACTGTAAATCTAAATATTGTTCTAGAGACTTCCAATTTGTTTCAAAATGAAGACAAATGATTGAATATTATGATACTGTAAGAGTTGTAGATTAGAATTGCAGATTTTGACATTTTCGGACGAGTTAAAGTTGACCGAATGTCGAAATGTTTATATATATATTTTTTTATATGCACATATTTCGAAGATGGGAAAAGCTACAACCTTAAATTATTTTTTATTGTATTCTTCATGAATTTGTGCACATTTTGATATATGAAACTCTATAAAACGGCTAATATGAAAAGGAGCAAATATTAGGATAATGCGATGTACGCATTTCAGAGACTTGCGGCCGCGAATCGGCACGCGGAGGGAAGTAAATATATTTTTCAAAAATTCACCATAAAGCACAATATTGTTCTAGAGACTTCAAATTTGTTTCAAAATGAAGATGAAGATAAATGACTGAATATTACTAGGCCGTAAGAGTTTTAGCTTACAATTGCGTTTTTCAACTATTTCGGTAGAGTCAAATTTGACCGAACGTGGTTTTTTCTATTTATCGTGATTTATATGCAAATATTTCGAAAAAAGAGAAAAGCTACAACCTTCAATCATTTTTAGTTGTATTCTACATAAAATTGCGCACATTTTCATATATAAAACTTTATGTAACAGCTAATTTTAAATGGTGCAAACATTTCAAAAACCGCACAAAAAAAATTCCTATTTTTTCGGAAGAGTTACCGTGTGGACGTAAGGAAAATGTTTTTTTTTTTTCATAAATTCACCATAAATCAAAATATTGTGCTAGAGACTTCCAAGTCATTGCAAAATGAAGGTAAATGATTGAATATTACTAGAATATAAGAGTTTTAGCTTACAATTGCGTTTTTTCGACCATTTCGGTAGAGTCAAGGTTGACCGAAAGTTGAAATTTTTGCACTTAACGTTATTTATATGAAAATATTTCAAAACTGATAAAAGCTACAACCATGGGTTTTATTTAGTTGTATTGTGCATGAAATTGCGCACATTTCCATATATAAAACTTTATGTAACGGCAAATTTAAAATGGTGCAAACATTAGGACAATCGCACAAAAAAATTTATCGGAAGAGTTACCGCGCGAACGTAAGGAAAAAGTTTTTTTCATAAATTCACCATAAATCGAAATATTGTGCTAGAGACTTCCAATTTGTTGCAAAATGAAGGCAAATGATTGAATATTACTATAATATAAGAGTTTTTAGCTTACAATTGCGTTTCTCGACCATTTCGGTAGAGTCAAAGTTGACCGAAGGTTGAAATTTTTGCACTTATCGTTATTTATATGAAAATATTTCAAAACTGATAAAAGCTACAATCATGAGTATTTTTTTGTTGTATTTTACATAAAATTGCACACATTTTCATATATAATACTTCATGTAAAGGATAATTTAAAATGGTGCAAATATTATGTCAAAGTGACGAAATAATTTCCAAGATGTGTCACTGATACTTTTTAGTGCGATAAGAAAGAAATTTGGGCTTGTGCGCCTGCGTAGTGATTGTAAACAAAACAACGCCTTGATCCGTGAACTCCCAGCATCCCCCAAGGCGCGTGACTCAAAAGTTTTCGGCTGGTAGGCCTATAAGTATTTTTCCGCAAATTTTTTAAAAAACTTTTATGAGTCGACGTATGATGCGTCTATTCGGCATACGGGAGACATTTTGACTCGACGTTTAATACGTCCATTCGGCGTAAGAGGGCTAACCACTGTTCCTATCCGTTATTAGTTATTACCTAACCGTTATTAGTTATTAGTTAACCAAACACTTTTCCCATTAACTTTTAGTTATTAGTTGCAACTAATAAAGAGAGATCTGACTGCCTCGAGGTCCTAAGATAGAATGAAATCTCTTCCTTTATGGAAACTGGACTAAGCAGATGATACAAAACGTTCTTGGCACAAATGCTTCTTGAATCTTCAAAATCTGATGCAATCTTCATAAAGAAATGTGTAATCTGCATGTGGTTTTGATCAAAGACATACGCGTACGAGTCCAGTCTGTTAAAAAAAAAGACGTACTCTACTCGAACGAAACGGAGGCTGAGCGACAATTAAGATTGACATGTTTTGATAACATCGCGAAGACTCTATTCTCTCACTATCACATACGTTAACAGATTTAGGAAAGCAAACGGATCTCGCAGACCCTCTAATCTTACAGTGTTGACATAAAAGTTAAACATTCGTAGTTTCGAAAAGACAAAGTAAAAATCTCTCTCTTTTTACGTTATATATATATTCTTTTACAACACGTAATGCGAAATCTGAACACACATTTAAAACATCCTATTCTAAGCTATCTAGGAATCTGAAAAAATGTTACACAATCTACATGACATTTCAAAGAGGGGAAATATGCATTTTGAAAGTAGCAATATATAATATACCTCCCCCCAGAAGATTTTTTATCACCGTGTTGAATCCAACGATTCGCAACGAGATAAATAATCAGCAACTACATTGTTTTTGCCACTAATGTGCTGCACTTTTAAGTTATACTGTTGTAGGCACAAAGACCACCTGGTCAATTTTTGATTATGGTTTTTCATTCTCTGGATAAATGATAGTGGATTGTGATCAGACAACACTAAAATTTCTTCATTCCTAGGTCTATTCACATACACTTCAAATTTTTTCAATGCGTTGATTAAGGCTAAAGTTTCCTTCTCAATTGTCGAGTATACTTTCTGATGTTTTTTTCAATTTTGTAGACATGAAGCACACAGGATGGTAGATATTATTTTCATCTTCTTGAAGTAGAACAGCTCCAACGCCACAGTCCGACGCATCAACTTGTATCACAAATTTCTTGTCGAAGTCTGGAGCTTGAAGTACTGGTCTTGAAGTTAAAATGGCTTTTACCTCCTCAAAGGATTCTTGACACTCTGGAGTCCAAATAAACTTGGCTTTGGGATTAGTCAAGTCTGTCAAGGGAGCTACTACGGCTGAGAAATTTGGGCAAAAACGACGATAGAAACCAGCCATGCCTAAAAATCTCTGTAGCTGTTTCCTGGTAGTAGGTGGGGTAGCCTAACGGATACCTTCTACATTAGCATTTACTGGAGCAAGAAGGCCTTTCCCAACTTCAAACCCAAGATACTGTACAGTTGCCTTGCCAAACTCACTCTTCTCTAGGTTGACTGTTAATCCTGCTTCTTGTAGTTTCTTGAAAACTTTCCTCAGAATCTTCAGATGTTCTTCCCACGTTGTAGAGTAAATCACGATGTCATCTAGGTATACACCTACTCCTTCTATTGATCCTAGCAGTTGATCCATCACTCGTTGAAATGTTGCGGGTGCATTCATCAGTCCAAACAGCAGAACAGTATACTGATATAGTCCAAATGGAGTAATAAAAGCTGACAGCAACTTCGCATTCTCATCTATGGGAATTTGATAATATCCTTTCAACAAGTCTATCTTGGAAACAAACTGGGCTTGCCCAATATTATCAAGTAACTGATCTATAAGAGGCAAAGGATAATTATCAGCCACACTGATAGAATTTAGCTTCCTATAATCAGTACACATCCTAAATGAATCATCTGGTTTCTTCACTAACACACATGGAGAACTGAAGTGACTTGAACTGGGTTCTGCTAATCCATGTTGCAGCAAATACTCAACTTCTTTCTTCAAAACATCTCGATGATACGGTGATAAGCGATAGGCTCTTTGCTTGAAAGGTTTTCCATCTTCTTGAATCTTGATTTCATGCTTGGTCAGATCAGTACATCTAGGCACATCTGAAAAAATTTCTGGAAAACTTCTAATTACGTCACTTAAGTCTTCACCTTGTTCAACACTCAGATGTTTCAGTTTATCCTCCAAATTTTCCAAAATTGAAGAATTATTCATCTTGCTTGCAGCTCCCAATTCGTAGCCATCATCGTCTTCTGTAGATAAAGTGGTTTGGGTTACTGACAGTTTCAGTTTTAGTTTCTGAGAAATAAGGTTTCAAGAGGTTCACATGTATCTTCCTTTGTTTTCTTCTTCTTTCTGGTGTTTCAGTCACATAAGTTCTGTCACTTAACTTCTGAATTAACTTGTAAGGACCTTGAAATTTATTAGTGAGGGGAAATCTCTTGACAGGTAAGAACACTAACACTTGTTGACCAACACTAAAACTTCTTAGCTTAGCCTTAGCATCAAATCTCCTTTTCATTTTCTCTTGACTCATTTTCAAGTTTTCTAAAGAGAATTTTCTAATCTCTTTCAACCTTTTCCTTAAGTTCTTCACATACTCTCCTTGGCTTTCCTCTTGTTTTTCTTCCCAACTTTCTGCAAGAATCTTCAACAGTCCTGTAACTTCTCTTCCAAAAATCATCTCATTAGGTGAACATCCCATACTTTCTTGGTAGGCACTCCTAATTTCAAACAACATTAATGGTAAACCAACATCCCATTCTCTTCCTGACTCAGAACAATACTTTGTCAGCATACTTTTCAATGTCTGGTGGAACCTTTCCAAGGCACCTTGAGTTTCTGGATGATAGGCAGTGGATAACTGTTGTTTCACTCCTAACAAATTCATCACTTCCTGGAATAACTTTGAAGTAAAGTTTGTTCCTCTGTCACTTTGTACTATTTCTGGTATTCCAAACTTTGAGAAAAACTCCACAAGTTTTTCAGCAACTATCTTGGCAGATATGTTTCTAACAGGGATTGCTTCTGGATATCTTGTCACAGGACACATTAATGTCAACAAATACTCATTTCCTTTCTTTGTCTTCGGCAATGGTCCAACCATATCTATAATCACTTTGCTAAAGGGTTCTCCTCTAACTTCTATAGGTTGTAGGGGGGCTTTCTTGATGGTTTCATTCGGTTTTCCAGCTATCTGGCAGGTATGACACTCACGACAGAACCTGCTAACATCTTTGTGAAGTCCAGGCCAGAAAAAATATTTCATGATCTTCTCCACAGTCTTCCTGATTCCCATATGTCCAGACTCATGAGCTACTGCAACCACTTGCTTTCTCAACGGATATGGAATCAAAATTTGATGCTATTCGCTCCATTCAGCATCTCCTGGTATATCTGTAGGTCTATACTTCCTCATCAGCAAACCTTCCTTCAGATAGTAACAGGTAGGAGTTTGTTGCATCTCTTCTCGATCAACAACTCTGAAGAACAAATCAGTTAACGATGCATCCTTCTTCTGCAAGTCCATCAGCTTCTCTCTTGTCACTTGACCAACTTCAAGGGTTGAATTCTTAATATCTGCTAACTCAGCTACTGTAGTTTCACTACTGTCTTCAGTAACACTTGGACTACTCGGAGTCTCTTCAGGAACATCAGGTTCTTCTTCTTCGTCGTTGTCGTCTTCTTCATCTTCTTGGGAAATCTCTTCTTGGTCAGCACTATGGGAAACTTCACTTCCCTGGAATAATTCTTCTAAGCACAAAGATCCTTCACTTGATCCTTCTTGGGTGTGTAAATCCTCAGTTTCTTCACTTGCAGTCGTAGTCCTCTTCATACTTCTGGTAGTTACACAACTAGGAAACAGGTGGGGGTTATTCTTCTCCAACTCTTCTGTAGGACTAATCCTCAATGGTTTGTCTGTCACTACAGGACAAGGAATAAATGGCACACCACCAACTTCATTCCCCAACAGAACATGTATACCTTCCACAGCCAGTGAGTCCTTTACAGCAAAATCAACATTCCCTGTCACCAATTCACATGACAGGTGTAAGCGGCATATAGGAGTTACTTCTTCTCCTCCTATACCCTTCAAAATAACTGAATCTCCTGTGAGACTCTTCTCTAGCTGAGGGTGAGAACCACGTACTACCACACTATGGTTACTCCCTGTATCACGTAATATCTTGACTGGTACCTGCATACTTCCCTCTTGAGTTGACAGCATACCCTCATAGATATATGGCTTAAAAGCCTCCACACTGCTAAGCCACTCACTGCTTGAGGTAACATTTCCACTGGTTGCTAAACATTCAGCTTGTTTAGTTTCATTCTTCTCTGGAGTCTGATTCTTTTCCACACTGCTCTTCATAGTTTGTTTCACCTGGTCACCTTTTACAACTTGACCAACTGGTTTTGACTGCTGTTGATTCCGGTAACACTCTTGACTTTGTAAGCATAATCTAAGAATGTTCCCTTCTCATCTTTTCTTAAATTTCTGAATCTTTCATTGTAGTACTCTGGGGTCATCTGGTAAACTTGTAGCACACTATGTTTAAGTACCTTGTAGTCTTTACACTGATCAGCTGTTAAAGCTAGATAAGCACTTCTCCCTTTACCAATCAAGACACTTTGTTGCAAAAGTGACCATTTATCCTCTGGCCATCCCATACCTGAAGCCACTTTCTCAAAGTGATCAAAAAACTCATCTGGAGCTTCTTCAGTAAACTTAGGGATTAACTTCTGTACTCTCACTACATCAAATACAGGGTCTTGATTACCTTGGTTAGGGTTAGACGGTGTTACAGGTAATGTGGATCTAGCTTTTATTAATTCCATTTCCCTTTCATGTCTTGCAATTTCTCTTTCCTCTTTTATCCTTTCTCTTTCCTCTTTTATCCTTTCTCTTTTCTCTTTTATCCTTTCTCTTTCCTCTTCTGCTGCTTTTTCTTCTTCTCTTTCTCTTCTTTCTTGTTTTTCCCTGTCTATTCTTTCTCTTTCAGCTTGCATTCTCTCTCTTTCAGAAAGCATTTTTAGCTTAATCAAATTCTCTTCTGCTTCAATGCGTCTAAGCTCTAACTCTGCATCACTTTTCTCTCTTTTCTGCTTGCTTATTTATGAGATCAGCACGTGCTACGTTCAACAACTCTTGAGCCAATTCTAACTCATCTTCATCAGTTATTCTACCAGAGTTTATCAATAATTCCATAGCAATACATCTTATTTGTGCCTTTACCATACTAGTAGGCACATAACCACCACATGCCTCTGCTAAAGCGCTCCACTGTGCTCTAGTCAGAGTGGTTTCAGACAAAACTTGGATGGAAGGGGCTGCTAAAAATTCCTGAACATTGAACTGAGCCATTTTCCTCTAAGTTATCAACTTACAATTCAATACAATAAATGCAAAACAAAAACTATATGGTCACTCTCCTAACAAAATATATCCCTAGCACCACCAGTATATTCTAGAGTGATAATGAAATCTGCTTTCCCGGGTCTCTGGGCACCATTAAACAATGGGCACTATGTGCCAAGTATCTGGTTACCTTGCATCAAATATTACCTCACCAAAAG
>NC_087205.1:46923099-46968099 GCF_015104395.2 Macrobrachium nipponense | reverse complement strand
ATGATTGCAATTTAGTGTAAATTACAACGAAAAAAAAATAACTTATTACCTTTAACCGTTTTGCGCACAGCGCGATTTGAATACAATTATATATGAAATTTCGTTTTTGCACTATCATATATCGCATTATTTATATATGATAATGATAATTTTTTCATTTCTGATGGTTGCATACTAAACTTCAGCCAATGACAAAAAAAGGAGCCAAAAATGAACTCTTAATCTTGAAAACTAAGCGCGCTGTGATTTTTTGAAAAAAATATTTTTTCCGCTTCCGCGCTCACTCTGAAACACCTCCGGCGCACGGGAGACAATTTTTTGTTGACCGCTTCGGCGTTAGAGGGTTAATTTGAGTTTGATAATAAATTTTTTTATTCAAAATTTTTCTAAATGATTTCTTTTTCACCAGTATATTTAATTTTGTTTAGGTAGAAACATAGAGTGGTAATGAGCTGTTTTCCTTCAATTTAATTGAAGTGAGTTAGAACCAGGGAAGTCCTTAGACTTTTAAAATCAGGGAAATACTTAGAACTTTAAAGTTGTTGATCGAGTGATGCCCTTTAATTAATTTAATTACATATAAGATTACCTCACACCTATTTTAATGAACTTAGGCTGATTTTCTGCAACACTGGTATGTTGTTCAAGAGATCACTGTTGCCTTTAGAGTATTCAGTCATATTTTACCAGTGATGAAGGTTCAAGTGTCTGGCTGTGGTGAGGTAATATTCAATAATTGGTAAGTGTAGTAACCAGTTACTTGGCTCTTCATCACATATATATATATATATATATATATATATATATATATATATATATATATATATATATATATATACATATATATATATATATATATATATACAATATATATATATATATATATATATATATATGATATATATATGTATGTATATGTGTATATATATATATATATATATATATATGTATATATATATATATATATATATATATATATATATATATATATATATATGTATATATATATTATATATATATATATATATATATATATATATATATATATATATATATATATATATATATATATATATATATATATATATATATATATATTGTCACAACTTCAGCTTTCCACTTGAACTATTCATCAGTTCTCAGTGATGAGGTCAACACTTCATGTAGGTAAAGTAGATATGCAAGGTGAATTATCAAACTAAATTTAAAATCAAACAAAAATTTACTTACTGAAAATCACGTCCGAATATATAATAATAAAAATAATAACAAATAACCACATAATTATTGCAAAGAACAAATGAATCATAAGCCACCAGATAATGAACTCAATGTATTAACTGTACAGCTTGGAAGTAAACATTTCCAAGGATTACATACGTGAAAAACAAGAGGTAATTTCATACATGATGTACGCTACGATCAACAATCAATAGAGGATGCTAAGGTCATACACAATAATAGGTGTGTAATCATAATTGCTACATAATGATTGGAGGGCTATTATAATTATATATATATATATACTTATATGGAGCAGATAGTGGTTAGGTCCCCCGCCCGCTCGCTCCTTTCAGCCGCAAGTTGAAGCCGCCCAAGACCCGCTATAGTCTATTCGACAGGAAAGTGCTGGCAATCTGCCAGGCCGTGCAACACTTCAAATATCTCCTACACACAGCCCCTTCACCATCCTGATGGGCCACAAGCGTTTGGTACATGCTTTCACAAAGTGGGGAAGACAAATGGTCGGCAAGACAGCAGCGGCACTTGGCCGCTATATCTGAATTTGGGTGCACCATCAGCTACACCCCTGGGAAGAAGAACCAGTTAGCCGATGCCCTGTCAAGGACTTGAAATAAATTTGGTCCTTCTGGGCTTCGACTACGAGGACCTGGCAAAGGAACAAGCCACAGACCCCAAAACGCCAGCTTACTGCACAGCACTCACCACACTGAAGTGGAAGGACATGCCAGTAGGAGAGCAGGGATCAACACTTCTCTGTGACACCAGCACAGGTTGTCCCCACTCCCTGATACCTGCATCATGAAGGAAGCAGGTATTCGACATCATCCATGGCATCTCCCATCCATCTGAACATGCAACAGTGCGCCTGATGACCTAGAAGTTTATGTGGCACGGGATAAAAATGGACATGCGGAGATGGGCAAAGAACTGCATACTGTGCCAAATGAGCAAGATCACCCGGCACACATAATCAGGTACCGGAGACTTTCCTCAATCATGAAGACGGTTCGGGCACATTCATGTGGACATCGTAGGACCTGTGCCACAATCAGGGGTGCCAGATAGATCCTAACAGTCTTAGACTGGTCCGCGAGATTGCCTGAAGCAACCCCGATGGCAGAAGCATCTACAAGCACCTGCGCAGAAGCCCTACTATCAAGTTGGATAAGCTGTTTTGGTGTGTCAGACGACATCACTGTGGATAGGGGCTCAGAATTCCTGTCAGAACTCTGAGTCTCCGTGGTACGTCTGATGGGGACAACACTCCACAGCACATCGGCATACAACTTCACTGCTAACAGAATGGTGGAAAGGGCCTGCTGTTTGTTAAAAGCGTCACTAATGGCATGGTGTGCTAACAAAAACTGGAAGGTACAGCTACCCTATGTCCTGTTAGGACTTTGAACAGCACCAAAAACAAATGGCGAAGAATCTCCTACAGAAAAAGTCTACAGGGAAGCATTGGCAGTACCGGTTGAATTCTTCCCCACAGAACCAGACGACCAAGATATGCCCTTCAGAAGACTAAGGGAAATAGCAAAGGAGTTTGCGCCCTGCCGGAAGACTTTCACAGACAGGACACATAACTACAGACCAGAAGGCCTAGGAACCTGCACAATTGTCTTCCTGAGGGACGATGCCTGCCGCCCGCCCATGTCTAGACCATACAGAGGCCCATACCGCGTCATCACAAAAAACTCAAAGGCCTACCTCATCGACATCCACTGGGGGGAAAACTGGGTATCCGTCGACAGATTAAAGCCAGCTTTCCTGATAGATAATGAGACCAAGGAAGAGATCGATAGACGTCCGAGAATTCCTCCATAAACTAAGACCTCAAGCGAAGGAACTGACGTCTTGGGACATGGTCGAACTCGTCCCAGGGGCCGGACGAAGGACAACATCCCGGCAGGCCCACCGAACGACTCAACAGTTGAGACCACCTCACAACCTCAAATATCAAGAAGTTGGGGATGGCTACTGATACCAACAAGATGTCATGATTAACTGTACAATTCTTCCAATTATTCATAATTAATTATGCATTATTTAATTATTTATTATTAATCATTAATCATTAATAATTGTCTTGGGGGGGAGTACTTGTAGAGACATTCTTTACCCACTAATCACATTCTTGTATGTTATCTAGCTAAGCAGCAAGAATCACATGTATATGTTTGTATATAGAAGTTCCTGGCCTCTCTGCCAATATATAATTCATCAATGTATGCCCATTATGTTTTTTGTTATTACCATTTTATTAACTACTAAGAAACACAAATTCTTCCCTATCTGTGTGTGAGTCGCTAGACTCGGCGGTCGGCACTCCGTTTCCGTGACCTGGTAATAAATCTATCGATCTCTACCACTAACGATCATAGTGGATCTCTATCACTAACGATCGGTGCTTTTTTTTCTGTCCTCGAATAATGAAATTTGGCACTTGAACTCCATAGAGTGATCCACTTTTTTCCGTTTTTCTACGACGATAACTTTTTCGATTTCCTTACTGGCTATCTCTGACTTGCCAGTACTCGCTACTATCGATCTTTTCATCCTACTGATGTGGACCATAGGGTTTAAAGGGGTTTGTAACCTTTCCTGTTCACTTTTCATTTCACTTTTGAAAATCATATCATTTCACCTGCATATTCCATTGATATCATAATAAAGGCTCACCTCATATCCTTAAAACTCACCTTTCCACCTGGAAAATATTCATATGACCTACAGGCTACTCTGTGAGCAAGATCCCGTGCTGGCATAAGGCCAGCTTAATCTCAGACAACAACAACGTAATAAATCAGTAGTATACTCAGTTCCGTCTCATTGCGACCTCACACATGGTTTACTGAACTGTGCTTCATTACAAGTTTAGTAGTTGAGTCAATGATTATCACACATATGATGACTATAACTGGTTCACTTAAGGTAGATTCTTGGATGAGCCGTATGCTTACGAGATGTTTGTTTGGCGGCCGCTGATTGGCTGGTACCGGGAGGTAGGCAGTTTCCAGCCAATCAGCGGCTGCCAAACAAACGTCTCGTAGGCATAGAGCTCACCCAAGAATCCACCTTAAGTGAACCAGCTATAGAGAATATTTTATCACTGCTGATGTTAAGTCTCTAATCACTGTAAAAATGTTTAGAATACGAATTTCATATGTGAACAAGACAATATTGTTGTTATTCTTGTTCTAAGCCAGTCTGAGTATTCTCTCTCTCTCTCTCTCTCTCTCTCTCTCTCTCTCTCCTCTCTCTCTCTCTCTCTCCATGAAATATGAATTACTGTATCATAAACTTTTATGTACAAAATAAAAAAAAATAATTTTATTGATAAATTTGTTTTTTGTGGGGGCAACTAAATTGTTTTCATAAATAATTCTTTTGGTAATAAGCATCGATCTGCTGATTGTCAGTGTAAACATTCTGACGAACATTTTTCAAAAGACAAAAATACACTATTTATTTTACTGTCTTTATGAATTAATATTACAGTAAAGTACTGATATCAGTACAGTAAATGATTTTTTCATCATAAATGTATCCATTCACGATACATAGTTTTGTGCAGCAGCCGTATCAGGAAAATAGAGGAATTGTTAGCCAATATACTTTTGTTTGCAGATCTGATGAAGGAGGAAACTGAAAATATGAAAGATTTTATAAACAAAATTTAAAGCATTATAAAGACATAAAACTTACACAAACATGGTAGTTGGTGTTTGAACTATAGTATTAAAATAGGCAGTTAGCCTATAAGAATTTTTACTGATAGGGCATCTTTACTGTTTTAACTATTGAAGCAGGTAGCGAGGCCATAGCCTAAGCATTTTTGAGTGGTGTGATAACGCAGATATTTGCTTAACTTGGGTGGTATAATAATGTCTTGAAAAATAGTGGGTTTGTTAATCTTGACATGATCCGTTGTTTTGATACTATGTCCACTACTAGCAGGTTGTGTGCTGTTAGGAAATCTGCTCCTAACATGCTATCATCTCATCTGGCATGATAAGGTCCAATTGTAATATTCCCCATTGAATGGCATGTTCATATCCCACCTCCTGTACATCTTGAGTGGTGCTCCATAGGCGGTGGATAAGTGGAGGTTTGTCGGTGGAATGGGTTTGAGTTGTTCATTTGGACTGGCTGGCACAAATGACCTGCATGCTCCGGTGTCGACGGGGAATTCTGTATCTGATCTTTCATCCCTGATGAAGAAGAAGCATGTGAAGCCTCTACATTCATACCTGAAAGAAAGACAGTGGTGGGCAGGTGCAGTTTCTCTTATGAGGCAACCGGTCTGCTCAATACTGATGTTTAGTTGGTTGGGTTGCAGGTGCGAGCCTCTTGCATGATTTTTTAAAACAGGCAGCCTTTGTCATACTTTCGGGCTTTCTTGTCGAATCTCCAGTGAAAGTAGCACGTCCCCTCTGGTGGTTCGTAATTCTTCTGACTGGTCTTCCCCTTGATGAATTGTTTGGGGAAGTTCTGTTTTTGGATTGGGGCAGCTGGTCCCTTTGGGTTGCTGTCGCATTTCATGTCAGTTGACAGCTGGGCTGTCGTGGTGGTGGTGGTGGTGCTGCTGTTGGTGGCTGTGTTGGCTCTGCTGTCTTGTGGGTCATGTGCACTGCATCAACCAACTTCAGGAATTCTTCGATTGGTTTGATGGAGGCATTTGGCATTGCTGTCACTGTTTGGCAGGTTAGTCTTGTGAGAAGTACCTCTCTCGCAGGGTAGTCTTGTGAGGAGTACCGATCACAGGGTCTAGGGACTCGGGTAGCATGATGAGCCACCACAACAGTTTGTAGAGATGTGATGGCTGCTCATCTCCTATGGGTGCCCCCACATAGTTGAGGAATTTTTTGGCTCTATGGCAGGTGGCATGTTGAACAATGACTTCAGCTGGTCCTTCAGCAATTCGTAGGTGACAGGGGTTTGAAGTTCAGCGACCCATCATGTGACTTGAAGACATTGCCCGGCAGGAATTCAAGGATGGCGTCTGCTTTGCGTATTGAGGAGGTGATTTTCTTCGATCAGGAGATTGTTTCTCCCCTGAAGAACCAAGCTTCTGGGTTGTGGGGCATTAATGGAGATGGTGGGGATGATCTCACTCGAGAGGCTGGCATCATTGGGGTTGGCTGGGTCGGTCATCTCCGTGGTCACCAATGTGGCAAAGGCGGGATTAGGAGGCAGTGTCCACAAACTTAGTGATTTATTCACACAACAGACAGGTCAATAGCTCTTGCAAGCAGAAATGTAATTGCCTGACACTAGGCGAAGAAAAACAAAGGTCATACACATTCATTTGTGTTTGTTGACAGATGGAAATATACATATGGATTGATACAGAATACATGAATGAAGTTGTGGTACATATGGCTGAAATGCTGACATTGTAATACGTATGATGATAACACTGGCCTGCAGTACAAAACTTTTTTTTTTTTTACATAGGTCAAGGGTTTCCAACTGGTTTAGGACCCTTCATGCATGCTGAATTAAAAAATACAGTTCATTTTCCTGGGTCAGGTCTGGTTTCTAAGATATACGTAGTCTATTTCTATTCCAGCATATTTTTCCAAAATTGCAATTATCCAAGTGTTTATGGGCTTTGTTTTTTCAAAACAGGTTGTGGGTAACCTTTAATAATTATTTTTATTTCTCTTTTCAGTTCTAGATATGTATAAAAATGAATTGGAAGTGTAAAAACCATCCTAATAGGTTCTGTAACATCTGCGGACATGTGGTTCTTCCTGACCATCAAGCAAAAATCATGGATTTGTGAAGAAAGCATATCAAGCTTACTTTGGAGTCAAACTAGAGGACCAGGATAAACCATTCACTCCCTATATCTGCTGCTAAACATGTGTAGAGAATTTACAGGATTGGAGGAGCAAGAAAAGGAAGAGTATGTCATTTGGTGTCCCAATGGTGTGGAGGGAAGGGAAAGATCACGTTACTGATTGCTACTTTTGCATGACAAATCTAAAAGGCATCAATCACAAGAACAAGCACCGTGTTCAATACCCTGATGTTCCTTCTGCCATAAAGCCAGTCCCCCATGGCCCTGATCTTCCTGTTCCTGAGCCAAATGTCACCATGGAATCAGGTTCTTATTCTGAATCTAGTGAATTGACTGATACAGCTGAGTGTGGTGCATACAGGCCAGAAGAGGACGACCAACAGGTGCCTTTGACCCAAGCCGAACGCAATGATCTGACGTGAGACCTGAACCTTTACAAGGAGTCTGCCCAGCTACTGTGTTCTCGTCTTTGACAGGAATGTCTACTGGCACCAGGAACAACTTTCTATTGGTATCAGGACTGTGAGAGAGAATTTAGAAAATTCTTCACTTTAAATGAAGCATCTTCACTGGTCTACTGTAACAATATTGCTGACCTGAGTGAATTACTTGGTCTGAAGTATTATGCTATGGAATGGAGAATTTTCATTGACTCATGTAACAAGTCTCAAGGAAGTTCTTTTGAATAACAGAAATAAGTTTTCATCGATCCCTGTTGGGGACTAAGTTGAAATGAAAGAATCCCACAAAAGCATGGAACGCTTGTATTCTGCTCTGAACTACCAGGAACGTAAATGGTTGATCTGTGGAGATCTTAAAGTTGTTGGACTCCATCCTAGGACTTCAAGGTGGTTACACAAAGTATCCATGCTTTCTGTGCTTATGGGATAGCAGTGCTGATGACCAGCATTTTGTTAGGCAAGAGTGGCTGTCAAGACAAGGATTAAAACCTGGGTCACGCAACGTTCTGTCCCCACCCGCTGGTTGAACTGAGCAAGATATTGCTTCCACCCCTCCACATCAAACTTTGTCTCATGAAGAACTTTGTAAAGGCATTGGACAGGGAACTCATCAAGGATGCTAGTTTTGATTATGCACTGAATCCTGCTGAACTCTCTGCCTGGTTGTCCCCAAGTCAGTCATTGCAAACTTCCTTGGCAACCACAGAAGTTCCCAGAATCAGGAGGTGGTTGATGAGAATTTCCGCCAACTTGGTGCGCGCATGTCAGTGAAAATGCACTTCCTCCGGTCTCATTTGGACTATTTTCCAGAGAACTGTGGAGACTTCAGTGAAGAACAGGGTGAGCACGTTCACCAAGATATCAGTGTTAAAGAGGAATGCTGTCAAGACCGATAGAATGCCTACTTTCTGGCCGATTATTGTTGGTGCCTGAAGAGGGATGTGGAGTCTGCTCAGCACAAACAGAAGTCCCTGAAGAGACCATTCATCCATGAGTAGCTTCCATAGTTCATTATACTCTTCTTGCTATCTATTCAAAATATTTTGTAAACCTTCTTTGAATAAATCAGT
The DNA here is from genome assembly GCF_015104395.2 of Macrobrachium nipponense. Lineage (NCBI taxonomy): Eukaryota > Metazoa > Arthropoda > Malacostraca > Decapoda > Palaemonidae > Macrobrachium > Macrobrachium nipponense. The sequence goes on along the minus strand of NC_087205.1, from coordinate 46,959,514 downwards.
CTTAATATTTTCAATATTGTTTCATTAACCTGTAAATAGATTGGAATTTAGGATATTTTTAATGTACTAATACAGTGGTACCTCGAGATACGAAATTAATCCGTTCCAAGGCGGCTTTCGTATTATGAGTTTTTCGTATCTTGGAACACATTTTACATGTAAAATGGCTAATCCGTTCAAAGCCCTCCAAAAACACCCCAGTAAATTATATTTCCAGGCCTAAAACACATGTTCTAGGGTTACGACGCCGATCCGACGGAAGAAATATGACTCCAAAAAGGCAAAATACTGTACATACTTGAGTAATATTCAACTGCATTTAATGTTCAACCCCATTTTTACTGTATATATTAGGACTTTAGCATATGTCCCTTAGCAATAAGCCTAGCCTATGTTACCGGTTGCTACTGTAGCCTAGTCTATGATTCTGGCATCTAAACCTAAGAGCTAAAGGCTTAGAATATGCCAATAAAATGTATAAATAGTCAGTATGTACTCATTTCAAATAATTATTAATTAATCATTAACTATAATACACAAACAAACAAAAAACAAACCTTCCAATCGATTGTTTACATTCAGCTCTTACCCGTCTTACGAGTATCAAACGAGCGCCAAGCAATCATTTTTCCTAGCACACAGTAAGCCATAAATTGTCATTAATATCTCTCTTCAACTAATGAAACTACCAAACAGTATAATAACCATTCATTTCTATTCTTTATTCTATCTTTACCTAATGGAGATACCGAGTTACTGACAGCTATAATGAAACATACGTATACGTAACGTAACAATAAAACAGAAGAAGAATTCTAATAAATACGTATTTGTTGGCAGTCTGAATTATTTTATATTTTATGATATCTAATTCACAATTTTTTTTATTAAATGTATTGCATGTACTCATTTCAAATAATTATTAAGTAATCATTAACTATAATAAACAAACAAAAAAAAGCTTCCAAACGTCTGTTTACATCCAGCACTTACGAGTATCGAACGATCGACAAGCAATCACTTTACATAGTAAGCCATAAATTTTCATTATCTCTCTTCAACTACTGAAACTACCAAACAGTATAATAACCATTCATTTCTATTCTTTATTCTATCTTTACCTAATGTTTTTTTTATTAAATGTATTGCATGAATAAGTTTTTCAATTTACAGCATCCTTTTACCAATAGAATACTTAAAGCACAAGGGGTAGATGCTGACCAATAGGAGAGCAGGACCTTATGGGGTGACTAGCATCAGGAACCAATGGGAGAGCGGGAGGATGGTGGCGAGTTTACTCAGTTGGCGGCGCGGGAGTTTTAAAATTGTTCTCAGTGGTCTGGGCGAATCTGGGGACTTTACAGCAACAACCTTTCGTATCTTGAAAACTTTTCGTATGTAGAGTAGTAAAATTTTTCGCATTGGCTTTCGTATCTCGAGTTTTTCGTAAGTTGAGCCTTTCGTATCTCGAGGTACTACTGTATTTCATTCACTTGATCAGATTGGGTAAAATGAGCATGAATTTTGGATTCAGTGCAAAAAACTGGCCTAAAATAAGGTATTATATGTTAGACCTTGAAGACAGCGCAGGCCAGTGTAATGATACATTTAATGTGATAAAAATAAAAAAGAAGATATATGTACAATACATGCGTGATGCATGCTGTTTCTTATGTCCACCTGTTGGCTGGGAGTTGTTGTTGTGAGGAGATTAGCTGAACAGTGCAATGAAGGTGTTTGGGATCCATGTGGGACCCTACAGTGTTATACATACATAGACCATCAATGTGGAATATATTATGAAGAAATTTTGTATACCATTAAAGCTTATAAACTTGTCAAAGGAATAGTAAGAGTTGTGTCCAGGTGGGAAGGAAATAGAGGGAATGTTTTAAAATGAAAACAGGTTTGAAACATGGATGCTTTGTATCTCCAATGTTGTCATATAATTTTAGAGAATCATTCCGAGTATCGAGGAAGTTGGAGGTGGGGTCATCTTTGGGGATACAAATGTTAAGTCCTTACATTTATAGATGATGTTGATTTCATAGATACAGGTATACAAAATGTAGAATGTTTGTATATACCATTCAACAACATTTTGCAGAGAATAGCTGGTCCCATTTAAATTATATCAGATCACAGAGGATACATTGGGCAGGACATGTTGTTAGAATGGAGTAGGGTAGAGTGCCTAAGGTAGTTATGCAAGTATCAAATAGAAGAAAGAAGACTAGTGGAGAGACTGAAGATGAGATGAAAAGATAGTGAGTCAATAGATCTAAGAGAATTGGGAGTGGAGGATCCTGAGAATAACTGGAGAGGTGCAGCACTCAACAGGGAAAATTGGAGACGGAGAGGTCTGTTGCAACTTTCCGTGGGTCACCAAGAAGCCCAAAGGCCGCTGGAGTGAGTGAGTGAGTGAATCTTGTGTGCTCAGGCATGAATTAAGGGGTGTGAAGAGGAGCTAGACAGTCAAAGCTTCATTAGTGTAACATTGAAATTTCCATAGATTTATTTAGCAGTTTTAATATAAATAGTAAAGGTTGAACCTCAAACTCGATTACACACAAACAGAGTATCCTGTGTTAAGGGTGGATAAACTGTGTTCATTAGCACGTGGATGCCAACGAAATTGTTAACTTTCAAATTTTGTCATTTCAATGAATTTTTGTCAGAACATTTGAGTTTTTTTATCTAAGAATAATTACCTGGGACGGTATAATTTTTTACATTTTAGAACGAATGTATAAAGTTCTTATAAAACATTATATGGCAAAATATAATTTAAAGAAGGTGTTTTGACTATAAGATGCTTTCCTAGAAATTATAATCAAAGCTTAATAGTTGTTGTGTGATTGTACCAGGACACTGTTACATGTTTTGCCTCTCAAAAAATCTTAATATGTTAAACATTCCTCAGGTCGGGGTAGAGAAAGTGCTAGTAGCTCGCCATTGCACAGTTCTCCACGCGCTGCTGGTGTGTCTCCACTAGTGTCAGGTACTGGTACTGTGGCTGAGAGGGCTGCTGGCAGCCCTCCTTCTGCAATACGCAGTGCAAATGACTCCTTAAGTGACACCAGTGCATTTGTTTCAAGCCTTACACAAGATATGTCTCATTCTCCTAGTATATCATCACTTCCCACATCAACTCCTAGTACTCCAAGAAGGGTGAGGTTCCATTACTAATATATCTTTTCCCTAGAAAGGTTTTGAGAATTCTATTTTTCCTCATTTATTCAGGTTTGTTTTTAGATCCTTTAAACAGTTGAAGTAGTATATGGGTAAATAAAAATGTCACTTCTTATTGCAAATTTCTTTATGGTCATGAGATAAACATTTTGTCTAGGAAAATTTTGATTTAAAGGAACTTTTTATTAGTTGCTTCTTATGTTACGTTATACTAAATTCAAGAATACTAATGGTTGCATTTTCAGGATTTTCATTAGATATGTTTCCTTTTTGTGTATACGTCTGTAAGGGTTTTAAGGCATATCTATAGTTAGTAATGGCAGTACTACAGTGGATTTAAATAAGTAGAAATGATCCTAGACAGTTCAATTAGAATTGTGTATGCCAAAAGTTTTCTTAAATATGCAGGGAGTAGTGCACTGATCAGAATTTTAATTTTCAGCGTATCCATGTATTTGACAAACCTCTTAAAAGATATTTAAGTTGCCTGGTTGAAGTAGTGAAGAAGTACTTTAAGAAGATGATAACATAAATTTTGTCCTCTCAAAATAAATTATATCCTGAATGTCTCGTATAATTTTATGAATGTGTGCAAATTTATCACCGGTAGTGCAGCCCAACACTTTGCATAAAAGCATTATAAACATAATAACGAATAAAGTAAGTTTAAAATACTCACGTAAACAAATATATTCAGACTCCTTTGCCTACTTAATCCTGTACATACTCTCTCTCTCTCTCTCTCTCTCTCTCTCTCTCTCTCTCTCTCTCTCTCTCTCTCTCTCTCTCTCTCTCTCTCTCTTTGAAGGCAGTAAGAACTAACAAATCAATCTCTCTCTCTCTTTCTTTCTCTCTCTAAATCCTATTTGATGAAAGTTCTCTATAAATTTTTTGAGTTTCTCATTATGAATCATCTACTTCGAGTCCCCCTGGAAGACTGTTTATTAGATGTAAACCACTATAAGTCCTTCATGAATTTTGTAATCATATAAAATAAAAATTCTAACTACACCATTATGTATGAGAGGGATAATGTGATGGGATCCTTATCTGTTATATACTGTATCAATGACAGAGGATTGTTTTTCTTCAGTCTTTTATTTTCATTTGTGGCATATGATTGAGTAGCTGGAATATTCCTAATATAGTTTTTCAGTAAAGTTTTGAAAGCTACCATTATCTGTATCTGTAAAATTTGATTTTGCTTCTAAAACCTTTCCTTTCCTATTTTCATTAGATATTGAATGATTGCAGTTTATTTTTCCAGTAAATTTTTTGTCTAGGTACATACTTTCAGCAATTTTTACATTTTAAGCTAAAAGACATATATAGAACCTATCCCCATAGGACCATACACTGTATTCATTACTTGAGATTTTTTGTGGTGTGGTGTGCCTTCAGCCCATAGCTACAACCCCTTTCATTCCTTTTACTCTACTAACTTATTGTACGCATACACTTGTGCACACAGACTGAGACACTGATGGGCAAGAAAAGTCGTGATACAACATGGTTGGGTAGTTTATACAATATACTACATTACTTATTATTCCGTTCAAGTTTTTCAGTTCTTTGTTGTCAGCTTCAAAAAGCTTGGAAAACAAAACGTATTCTTCCATGCACTGCAACAGTCAAATGTGTGCAGCACACCAACTAAAATAAAAAGCAGTTAACTCATGAGTGTTGCCTCCTTATTTTTATATTTATTTTTTTTTTCAAATGTAGGGTATGTCTTCAAGGTTGGACTGTCTTTGATGCTAGGAAATACATTAATTTCTTGTATTTTGTTTAACCCGCTTACGCCGACTGGACGTATTTTACGTCGACATTTTTTGTCTCCCGTGTGCCGACTGGACGTATTTTACGTTGACTTACAAAAGTTTTTTTTTAAATTCGCGGAAAAATACTTATAGGCCTACCAGCCTAAAACTTTTGAATCACGCGCCTTGGGGGATGCTGGGAGTTCACGGATCAAGGTGTTGTTTTGTTTACAATCGTTACGCAGGCGCGCAAGCGCGAATTTCTTTCTTGCTGCACTAAAAAGTATCTGTGACACATTTCGGAAATTATTTCGTCACTTTGACATAATTTTTGTACCATTGTAAATTAGCCGTTACATGAAGTATTATATATGAAAATGTGCGCATTTTTATGTAGAATACAACAATAAAATACTCATGATTGTAGCTTTTATCCGTTTTGAGATCTTTTCATATAAATAATGATAATTGCCAAAATTTCAACCTTTGGTCAACTTTGACTCTACCGAAATGGTCGAAAAATGCAATTGTAAGCTAAAAATCTTATATTTTAGTAATATTCAATCATTTAACTTAATTTTGCAACTAATTGGAAGTCTAGCACAATATTTCGATTTATGGTGAATTTATGAAAAAACTTTTTCCTTACGTCTGTGCGGTAACTCTTCCGAAAAAAATCATACATGCGATTGTGGTAATGTTTGCACCATTTTAAAATTAGCCGTTATATAAAGTTTTATATATGGATATGTGCGCAATTTCATGCACAATACAACTAAAAACAACCCATGGTTGTAGCTTTTATCAGTTTTGATATATTTTCATATAAATAACGATAATTGCCAAAATTTCAACCTTCGGTCAACTTTGACTCTACCAAAATGGTCGAAAAAAGCAATTGTAAGCTAAAATGCTTATATACTAGTAATATTAAAGCATTTATCATCATTTTGCAACAAATTGGAAGTCTCTAGCACAATATTTAGATTTATGGTGAATTTATGAAAAAAATAAAATTTTCTTTACGTCCGCGCAGTAACTTCCGAAAAAATCATACGTGCGATTGTGCACCATTTTAAATTAGCCGTTACATAAAGTTTTATATATGAAAATGTGCGCAATTTCATGTAGAATACAACAAAAAATAATTGAAGGTTGTAGCTTTTCTCATTTTTGAAATATTTGCATATAAATCATGATAAAAAGAAAAAAAACCACGTTCGGTCAACTTTGACTCTACCGAAATGGTCGAAAAACGCAATTGTAAGCCAAAACTCTTACAATCTAGTAATATTCAGTCATTTATCTTCATTTTGAGAAAAATTCGAAGTCTCTAGCAAAATATTTAGATTTATGGTGAATTTAAAAAAAAATCTTTCCTTCCCTCCGCGCGCGGATTCTACGCCACAAATCTCCGAAATGCGTACGTCCCATTCTCGGAATATTTGCTCCATTTCATATTAGGCATTTTATAGAGTTTTATATATGAAAATGTGCGCAATTTCATGTAGAATAAAACGAAAAATATTTGAAGGTTGTAGCTTTTCTTATTTCTGAAATAATTGCATATTAAAAATATATATATAAAAAAATTCGACCTTCGGTCAACTTTAACTCGTCAGATATGGTCAAAAACTGCAATTGTAAGCTAATACTCTTACAGTATAGTAATATTCAATCATTTGTCTTCATTTTGAAAGAAATTGGAAGTCTCTAGGACAATATTTAGATTTATGGTGAATTTTTGAAAAAATATTTGTTTACATCCGTGCGTTACGAATTCATGCATTATTTTGTGATAATATTTTCTCTGTGTTGCTTTTATCGTTTTACAATGTGTTATATACCAAAATGATCACAATTTAGTGTACATTACAACGAAAAAAATGTAACTTGTTACCTTTAACCGTTTTGCGCACAGCACGATTTGAATACAATTATATATGAAATTTTGTTTTCACGCTATCATATATCGCATTATTTATATATGATAATGATAATTTTTTTCATTTTTGATGGTTGCATACTAAACTTCAGCCAATGACAAAAAAAGGAGCCAAAAATGAACTCTTAATCTTGAAAACTAAGCGCGCTGTGATTTTTTGAAAAAAATATTTTTTCCACTTCCGCGCTCACTCTGAAACACCTCCGGCACACGGGAGACAATTTTTTTTTTACCGCTTGGGCGTAAGAGGGTTAACAAACAATCTTTCCAGTTTTTTTTTCTTTTTTGCAAACCTAAGCACTCATAAAGTCATGCCAATGTTGGAGTTATCTATCAAAGGTGGGGGTGATGAAAGGAAATGAGAGGGGAAAACTTTTGAGTGGGAGAATATCTTGATTTACACACTTACACATGCAGCCAATGATAGAATGAAACTTCTGACATAGTTATGGAGCATGTGTATCAGCTACCCAGAGGCGATAAATTAAGTGATGTGGAATATGATGGTGCTTTTTTGCCAACAACAGTCCCTAAAACTCCCAGCCCTCTCAATTTTCCTCATTCTCCCCCACCTCCCATCTTTCCTTCCATGATTACCCCAGTCTATACCCCACAGTACCCTTTCATCAGTGTAGTACTATGTGAACTGTTAACAGCATCACATTCTTCCATCCATGCAACGTTGCAAACCAAACGTATGTTTAGTGAGGGAGCAGTGGTTGCATACAGATAATTCCAAGTTATGGATAGTACAGATATATATAAGCACATAACATTAGATGAAAAATAGTCTTAAGTAAATATCAGATTAGATAAAAAATAGTCTTAGTAAATATCAGATTAAATAGAAAATAGTCTTAAGTAAATATCAGTCCACTCTTCAGAATGTGGCCAAGAAAATATATGTAGAGGGAGAGAGAGAGAGAGAAGCATTGGCCAGCCAACATCATAAGAAGAGGTTATAGGCTAGCAAGTGTTGTGGTTTGCTATTAAATGATGTTAGAAGTTGCTAGAGGCCCCAATCCAGAGTAAGTTTCAGCAAGTATGTAGTAGAGGATTTTGGTTGATTGAGGAACAGGTAACCAATGGTATGTGGCAGATCATATAATGGGAGAGTGAATATTTATTTTTACATCACAGGAAGCTTGCTAAAAAGTCTTGGTAAGGGTTAAGTATATCTTAGTTTAACCAGACCACTGAGCTGATTAACAGCTCTCCGAGGGCTGGCCCGAAGGGTTAAATATTTTTACGTGGCCAGGAAACAACTGGTTATTTAGCAACGGAACCTACAGCTGCTTGTGGGATCTGAACCACATCAAGAAATTAATTTCTATCACCAGAAATAAATTCCTTTGATTCCTTGTTGGTAGAGCACTTGGTAAGGGTGCACATTGTTGATGTGTGGGAGAGCCACTGACTGATCTTTGGGAATACTAATTTTGCAAATTTGATAAAGGATGCCTGCATTGCAGAACTAGAAATGAAACCAGTCTTTTGAAGGGTTATGAACCAGGCTTTGAAAGGTAATATCAAATCACAAGAATCCTATCCATCATCCCTGAAAGATACAGTGGTTGTGTAGCTTATCCCCTTTATCATTTCAGTCTTAAGCTTCCATGTGCGTGCAGAACATAAAGCATAGACACATTGCTTGCTAAGCTTTTTATCACATAACGAATCCTCTGACTCATCAGCCAAGGTAATAGTGGCCACAGAAGATAAAAAAACAACATTCATAAGTGTAAAGAAAAAAAAACATTTATGAGTGTAAAGAAAAAAACATTCATGAGTGTAAAGATCTGGAGACAGATACGCATCGACTTGTCAGTCAAAAATATTTAAGGAATGCTTTTAAAATTTGTTGAATAATTCTTCTGAAATAGACAAAACGTTTGTGATGTGTTTTACACTTAATAACACAATGTCTAAGTTTAAACCAGAATAGTCAACTCTCAAGCTTTCTGAAAGGTACACTTCAAAGAGTCTTGTGCAGTTTGGTAACACAAACCATCACACCATCTGAACTCACTGGTTTCCTATTACCACTGATATGGGTGGCCTCATTAGCCTTAATGTACTCATGTCAAGATATGACCTTTTGCTCTGTCATCATAGTGCTCTTGTTAACTGTGTTTTGGATGCTGCGCTGACGCTTGCCATTGGAGCTTCAGCGTGGAACATCATCTTGTTTTAGTCCTACTCAGAAAATAATCTTGCAGTAGACCACCCATGTTCAAGCTTATTCAGGACCTTTAGCTTCTACCTTACCCTCTATGGAGACAGATTCCCCATTGGAACACAAACAAAACCCAAATACAAGAAACAACCTATCCTATGTAGATTGCAGCAAGAGCAGTAAGTTGTATCATATTGTACATCAGTCAAACACAAACTACCATGAAGAAGCTAGGGTTGTAGGTGTCACCAGAACACAATACAAGACCAAGGCTGATTCAGCATGATTGAAGCCTAACTCACTTCCCAGGAAATCTCTCAGTATTCAGCTTTGTGAACAATAAGCCCAATAAGCAAATCAAATGGACTGGTATTGTGACCATATCACTACATTTGATTATTATATAGAGCACCTCAACTTAGAATCTTTGCGTATTGCCCACGCCAGTCAAATAAGATTAAATTTAAACAGCTAATATGCCAGTTATTATAAAACCTTCCCAGCCTGGAATAGAGTTAGTTAGCTGTGTCAGTTGGATATGTTTGGTCACTTGAGTTTTGGCGATAAGTGAATCAACTCAGATCATATTTCCTGTGGATGCCATTTCAGATTATTTGACTGTTTACTAAATAGAAGGATCAGAGTTTGTCTGCTTTACGAATCAAGAAAAAAAACTCTTTTTAAGCTCATCGACAGTGTTTAGTGTTAATGAGTTCAAGTAATGCTGTTCATATGACTTCCATATTTCACTGTTTGTACGTGCCTTAAGTAATTCCAGTTAGGATAGTTATTTTTTTTTTTTTTTAATAGGTGAATAACTTGCTGTGTAATAAACTGTTCCCTTTAATCATTGACATTGAAATTATTTCATGCTGTATATAATCTACTGAGGTTTAATGTTGGTATGAGGGTGTTGTTGTTAACCCTCTTACGCCGAAGCGGTAAAAAAAAAATTGTCTCCCGTGTGCCGGAGGTGTTTCAGAGTGAGCGCGGAAGTGGAAAAAATATTTTTTTCAAAAAATCACAGCGCACTTAGTTTTCAAGATTAAGAGTTCATTTTTGGCTCCTTTTTTTGTCATTGGCTGAAGTTTAGTATGCAACCATCAGAAATGAAAAAATCTATCATTATCATATATAAATAATGCGATATATGATAGCGCAAAAACGAAATTTGTATTCAAATCCCGCTGTGTGCAAAACAGTTAAAGGTAACAAGTTACTTTTTTTTCGTTGTAATGTACACTAAATTGCGATCATTTTGGTATATAACACATTGTAAAACGATAAAAGCAACACAGAGAAAATATTATCACAAAATAATGCATGAATTCGTAACGCACGGACGTAAACAAATATTTTTTTCAAAAATTCACCATAAATCTAAATATTGTCCTAGAGACTTTCCAAATTTCTTCAAAATGAGACAAATGATTGAATATTACTATACTGTAAGAGTATTAGCTTACAATTGCAGTTTTCGACCATATCTGACGAGTTAAAGTTGACCGAATGTCAAATTTTTTTATATATATTTTTTTTATATGCAATTATTTCGGAAATAAGAAAAGCTACAACCTTCAAATATTTTTCGTTTTATTCTACATGAAATTGCGCACATTTTCATATATAAAACTCTATGAAATGCCTAATATGAAATGGAGCAAATATTCCGAGAATGGTACATACGCATTTCGGAGATTTGTGGCGGAGAATCCGCGCGCGGAGGGAAGGAAAGATTTCTTTTTAAATTCACCATAAATTTAAATATTTTGCTAGAGACTTAGAATTTGTTTCAAGATTAAGATAAATGACTGAATATTACTAGACTGTAAGAGTTTTAGCTTACAATTGCGTTTTTCGACCATTTCGGTAGAGTCAAAGTTGACCGAACATGGTTTTTTTTCTATTTATCGTGATTTATATGCAAATATTTCAAAAATGAGAAAAGCTACAACCTTCAATTATTTTTTGTTGTATTCTACATGAAATTGCGCACATTTTCATATATAAAACTTTATGTAACGGCTAATTTAAAATGGTGCACAATCGCACGTATGATTTTTTCGGAAGAGTTACCGCGCGGACGTAAAGAAAATGTTATTTTTTTCATAAATTCACCATAAATTGAAATATTGTGCTAGAGACATCCAATTTGTTGCAAAATGATGGTAAATGCTTGAATATTACTAGAATATAAGCGTTTTAGCTTACAATTGCGTTTTTCGACCATTTCGGTAGAGTCAAAGTTGACCGAAGGTTGAAATTTTGGCACTTATCGTTATTTATATGAAAATATATCAAAACTGATAAAAGCTACAACCATGGGTTGTTTTTAGTTGTATTGTGCATGAAATTGCACACATATCCATATATAAAACTTTATATAACGGATAATTTTAAAATGGTGCAAACATTACCACAATCGCATGTATGATTTTTTTCGGAAGAGTTACTGCGCGGACGTAAGGAAAAAGTTTTTTCATAAATTCACCATAAATCGGAATATTGTGCTAGAGACTTCCAATTAGTTGCAAAATTAAGTTAAATGATTGAATATTACCAAAATATAAGAGTTTTAGCTTACAATTGCGTTTTTCGACCATTTCGGAAGAGTCAAAGTTGACCAAGGATTGAAATTTTGTCAATTATCGTTATTTATATGAACATATCTCAAAACTGATAAAAGCTACAATCATGAGTATTTTATTGTTGTATTCTACATAAAAATGCGCACATTTTCATATATAATACTTCATGTAACGGCTAATTTACAATGGTACAAAAATTATGTCAAAGTGACAAAATAATTTCCGAGATGTGTCACAGATACTTTTTAGTGCGGCAAGAAAGAAATTCGCGCTTGCGCGCTTCGTAACGATTGTAAACAAAACAACGCCTTGATCTGTGAACTCCCAGCATCCCCCAAGGCGCGTGATTCAAAAGTTTTAGGCTGGTAGGCCTATAAGTATTTTTCCGCGAATTTAAAAAAAAACTTTTGTAAGTCGACGTAAAATACGTCCAATCGGCACACGGGAGACAAAAAATGTTGACGTAAAATACGTCCAGTCGGCGTAAGAGGGTTAATAAGTTAAAGTGTTATATATAGTCACCAGATTTATTATAAAACATATTTCCTAAAGTGTTATGTCATGTCACTAGATTGATTTTAAAACCTATTTCCGTGATGATTATTGAACTTATTTTTTTTATCTTTATTCATTTATGAAACTTGTTTATGCTGTGGATGCACATGGTTTTATTTCAAGAATTATCATTTAGAAAAGTTGTATTTCATTGAATGCAAATTATTTTAATGGAAAATATAATGCTTTACTTATCTTGATTTAGTAAAATAAATAGTTTAAATGCTTATTTAGTAAAAGATTTTACCTTTCAGAGTTAATGTTTACCTAGCAAAATATTTTACTGTACAGAATTTTAGCTGTGTGACATTTAACTAATCTTTTTAGTTCTTAAACTGAAGTGCCTTTAAATACAATAAATGAATGAAGACATCTTTAGCATGTTTTTTTAGAGTGATAATGAACTTCTAGTATCATAATATCTTAAAGTGTCAACTAATGATGTTTTCTTCATTGACAGGAGCCCTTGAGTACAAGTCCCAAAACTGTTACTCAGACAGCAACTCAAACTAGTCCGGAAGCTGTAAAATTCAATATTGGGTCAACAGGGTCAAGAGATGAAAATCTAAGATTGTCTCCTAAAATGACACGGAAAGACAGGTCCGGGAAACCTCATCGGAGTAAACGCGATAGAGCGGTCTCTCCAGTACCTACACAAAGGGAAAAACCAGGTCCATGCCGTGATAAAGTGAAAGAAGCAATGAGTCCTTCTGTTGCAGAGTGTATGCGTGCCATTTTTGCAGCTTTTCTGTGGCATGAAGGAATTGTCCATGATGCCATGGCATGTGCATCATATTTGAAATTTCATCCTGATCTCAGTAAGCAGGGTACATTTCACTGGAAACCACGAACAAATGCAGCACCAAAATCAGAAAAACTAACAAAGGAACAAAAAGCTCGGCAAAGACATTCTGTTGAAGTTAGTACCTATACTTACTTAAATAATGTAACATTACAAAATACTGAAGACCTTTTGAAAACTGGAACCAATGCTAATATCAATGAAGTGCCCCATATCAGTGATACAAGTGACGAAGAGACAGCCAGCAGAGCAACTGGAGCTAGTTATTCTCAGGGAATTCAGGGACAAAAATTAGCAACTGTAATGGAGGGAGGTGGAGGAGGCGTTGGATGTAGACCAGAAACTCCAGATTTACCTCCAGTTCTTTATCATGTGGTGCTACTTTGGGAGGAATTGACCTCCAGTTGTTTAAAAGCAGTTGCTCAACAGATTATCCTCCCATCACCTACCATTCCAGCTAGACTCAAGAAAATGGATAAAGTGAAGGATCGAAGTGAGAGAGATAAGAAAAAACACAAAAAAAAGTCATCCTCTGTAGGAATTTCAATATTTGGTGTTGATGGGGAGGATGAAGAAGGTGTTTGTGAACTTTGTGGTACCAATGTTCCTTCTGAAAGTTCAGAGCAACACTTCAGAACAGTACACCCAGGCTGTGGGGGATCCTCAAAGGGCTGTGGTTACGTAGGAACTAGGTGGAAAGTTTTCCCAACTAAAGATCGTGTGACTCAGCCATGTGGTGAGGTAGTTCGAGGCTGCTTTCACATGTGCTTAAGTTGTCGAAATAGGCACAAAGGACAGTATGGACATTTTTCTGGTAGCAAGTGCAGTAATGGAGGAAAAGTCAAAAGAAAATCAAACAGTAAACTCTTGTCACCCCTCCCGATGTTGGAAACACATGTGATAATGAGGAACAATGCTATGTTCTTACTGGATTTAGCCAGTGCAGCAACCCCTGCACTTCCTTCTCGTAATGCTGTGCCAAGAAAGTCTCCTTGCACTATGCCTTGTGTGTCGGAATTGAGTCCGGATAATAGTCCTTTTCCAAAGGTAAGGATTACTACTATTATTTTTTTATGCTACAATATTTTTGCTGATGCGTTTGCTCAATCATGCTTATTGCTGGGGTTTTGTTGGTGCTATCAGCATTATTATATCTTTGCTAATGCTGTCTCAGGTATCATGAAAGGAAAGCATCATTTCATAAGTGTATAAGAATGAATAGAGGTAAATGAAGTCTTAACTTTTTTCCGATAGCTATCAATTACTATAAGGGGGTTATCAATTTAGCATAATTGATAGCTGGCTGGCTTTATTAGCAAAGAGTATTTAGAGAAATATTGAAACAAAGACTAAGAAAAGTTTTCCAAGTTTTGGAGGGAAAAGAATGACTTGTAAACTCTTTAAAAGTTCATACCGGTTTAGGGGCTCTAAGATGTTGTTTTAAGTCTGTAGCAGAGGATTTGCAGTAGCAGAGGATTTGCTTGCATATTCTAGTAGTTATTTTTTAAAAGTCATGAATTAGTAGTTAATACATCTGTAGTTGTAAGGATTCTCAGTGATGAATTGCCCAGAGACAGAAAAGTATGAGTTTTTTTTTCTTCTTTTTTTTACAGTAATTTATAAGAGGAGAAAAAGGGGATTTTGCTTGCAGCTTGTAATGCTCAGAGACCAATTTTTTTTAGTATAGTACACTTTTGAATGCACTTTGCATTAAGCTGGGAAAAAATGAGTGGGTAAAGTGTTTGGCAATTTAGGAAGTAATTGCAGTTCCATACAAGGAAGATATACCTTGTGTATCAAAATTAAAGACCCTGTAGGTGGGTAGTGCTGTCTGTGTCATTTGAGCTTTAAGTATTATTTAAGGGTGTTTGCTTTGTCCTTTTGGCCACTAACTGCACTCACTTTTTAGATTTTTACTTTTTTACTTTTACCTACATTCTATAATCCTTTTTTCAGGCTTGCTGTCCAACTTCTAACTATTTTTGAAGTGCAACTATGGGGATTTTCCCAGTTGGACCTTGTAGATCCTTACTTCATCACCTTTATTTTCTGCATCTTATTATCTTGCCGTTCAAACGCTCCAACTCTCATTTCAGTCTTGAGGAGCACTAAAAGAGTGAGCATGACAAAGTATACAACAGAAGTCTTACAAATAACAAGTATATTTTTAACAATAAAATAAAACTTTAAAGTTGAGATCATCAAAAATGCAACTGAACTTCTCAAATTTAACAATTTATTACCCCAAAGGCATTGGGAATTCTCTCCCTAATGTATACATATATTTAAAATGAAAGGAAGCAAATACCAGTGTTTTATATGGTATATCATGCAGTAACTGTAATAAAATATATGTTGGGGAGACAGGTATATATATCCATCTCACATAGTTTAATGGAGCACAAAAGATCAATACGATATGCTTCAGAGAGCTTGGGTATTTTGTACAGTTTAAGGTAATAGCCATATCATAAACTGGAGTAAGGGCAAGCTGGTTTTAAGAGCTATCTGCAGGTACAAAAGGAAATTTATGGAAACCGCCATCATCAGTCGAACTAGCAGTATGAACCATAGAGCGTCAGTAACGTGGAGAGGCGAATCTGCCTGGTAAGCGTGCGACCTCAGGCTGCCATGTTAAAAGGTCTCGGTCCAGTTCATAGTACTATGCTTTATTACTACTATTATTATTATTTTTACTAATACATATAATTTTACCATCTTTATTATTGTTTTCTTATTAATATTAGTATTAATATTATTATTATTATTTGAGCAAATTTCAGAAAAAAATTACCTTACATAAACCGTTGTCCTAAGCACTCCAACCATTGTGATCATTGCCTATGCATCTGCTCTTGGATCTAAGCAATGTCTTGCATAAATGGTTCCTGTAAATTACAGGACTTTCTGTACATACAGTTACTAAAAATTAACTAAACAGTAATGTAGTACAATCATTAAACACTAATACTCACTGTACACTTTCACTCCATAAACACACACACTTATGCACTCCCACTTTATATTCATACTCAATAACACTAAACATTCACTGAATTCTCAACATTCACTATACAGTAGACCCCCCCCCCATATTCGTGAGGGATGGTGGTATCAGACCCCCCTCCATCCACCCCCCACGAATAGGTAAAATTCGCGAATACTTCAAGCTTTTCTAAAAATGCTTAGAACTGCCTATTTTGATAGTTAAAACACAAAAAAGCTAAAAATGCTTATACCCTTCTTCTTTCTACCCCGCACTTCCATTTCCATCGTATGTCTTACATGATGTTCTTCTCTTCGTAACAGGTGTCCATACCATTGAAGCCTTCCCTTGTGTATTTTCTTTGATATTTCAACTACCTTTGTCGATCCTCTTATATACTCTTTTCTAATCCTATCTTCCCTTGTTACTCCCTACATCCATCTCAACATTTTCATTTCTACTACATCCATCTTCCCCTCTGTTTTCCTCATACTTGCTGTTTCTGTTCCATATAACATAGCTGGTCTGACCACCGTCCTATGAAACTTTCCCTCCAATTTCAGAGGAACCTTCTTGTCACAGAGGACCTCTGATGCAGACCTCCATTGATTCCACCATGCCTGAATTCGATGTCTCACCTTTTTGTCCATGCTTCTACAATCATCTAATACGGACCCCAAGTTCTTGAATTTCTGTACTCTCTTTATTTCTTCCCCATCCAATCTTATGCTATTTCCTCCATCCCCAGTAATACTGGAACACATATATTCGGTTTTTAAGCTGCTTATTCTCATTCCTCTCTCCTCAAGTACTGCTCTCCACCTCTCCAACCTCCCCTCCAACTCCTCCCTCCTCTGAACACAACACAATGTCATCTGCATATAATATGCACCATGGCACTGCTTCTCTAACATCTTTGGTCATTACATCCATCACAATGTTGAAGGTGAATGAGCTAAGTGCCTGATGTAATCCAACTCCTATCTCAAATCCATCTGTCTCTCCAACACTGTACATCTGAGTAATTCTGACATACTTTCCTGGCACCATCTTGTCCCTCAAACATCTCCATATTTCTTGCCTTGGCACAATGTCTTAGGCCTTTTCAAGGTCTATGAATACCAGATGCAGGTCTTGTTGTTTTTCTCTGAATTTCTCCATCAGCTGCCTTGTGCAAAATATTCCATCCATTGTGTTTGCATCCCTCCATAAATCCTAACTGTTCTTTCCCTATATATATATATATATATATATATATATATATATATATATATATATATATATATATAATATATATATATATATATATATATATATTAGTATTACACACACACACACATATATACATATTTATATATTATATGATGGTATGGAGCACAGGCACTGTTATGAACAAGTTGATTCAGCAATCCTTTGCATTCTACCTAGAGACTGAGCAAGATTTTTTTCACATTTGGTAAATGAGATTTACCGCTTCTGTGAGACGGCGTGATGTTGGAGTCAGCTGGAGATGAATGAATACTTAGCTCGCTTCAGACATTTTTTCTGAATGTTCAGTGTCTCGATACGTGTTCGGAAACAATTGAGGCAACGTGATCGGGTCATGAAAATAATGTGTTGTTTTGCATTGTTGGGAATTGGGGTGTTAGGTGATAGACATCCGATCTGGTTTTGATAAGGTCTTATGGGTGGGTCATACGACCATACGTACATGTGTGCGTGACATTGTATGTTTCCTATATGGAAGATGATGTGTAATTCGGCACTTGGAGCCATACCACCAGGTGCAATGGACCTGCTTTGTGTGTGAGCTTAACTCCTGCTGAAGAGGCAAGTGAACTCGCATTCAACACCCGAAGTGTTTTTTTGTCTTTTACATCTTTGAACATTTGTTTCCCAGTTTTCTCTTTAGTGTGTTACTTTGTTCCAGGATCTTTTATATTTGCTTTGATTTTTTCATTTGTCCTGTGCATTGATTTTTATAATCTTTTCTTTTTTTATCATGCCATTTATTTTCTGTATATTAGTGTGGGATTCCTGCCTCCTCAAATGGATCTGGAACCTCATAATGATGGGAGTGAGGGTTACATGTCAAATTGGCTGGGGACTATTTTTGATTGTATATTTTAACTGAGGAGAATTATTACGATACTGTGTATTTTTGACCGGTGTTTAAATATGGGTCAGTTACTGGTTTTGTCCAATCCCCAGTTTTATTTAGGTTTCCCATTTAGGGTTTTGATTTACCATTTTGTATGTTAGTATTTCATTTGGGTTTTTCTCATGGTTCATGTAGAAGTTAGAGTTTCAGGGATTCGACTTATTTAAATAATCATTGCCTTGTTGGTTTTCACTAATAAAGCCTATTTTTATAATTTGGGATCTAATTCAGCGACCTTAGTTATGGATTACGGATTGTGTGAGTAGGAGGAAAGAGGTCAGCTGAGAAAGAGATGGGGAGAGAGAGAGCAGAGAGAAGCCAAGTTGGCCGACGCTACCAAATTACCTTTGCTTTCAAGATAAATGGAGTTCAAAATGCCTTTTAAAATTTGCAATATATATATATATATATATATATATATATATATATATATATATATATAGATATTATATATATATATGTATAAGTATAATGTATACATATATGTATGTATACACATATATACAAGCAGTTCCCAGGGTTCCATTCCTGGTGGTATGATGACAACTGAAAATTGCCGATAACCGAAAATCAGCTATAATAGTATCGATCTCCAGTTATTGGCGCTGATAACCGGGAATTGCCGCTGCTGTTAACCAGGGATCGGCACCGATAAGTAGGGACCGGCATATATAGCTGCCAAAAATTAAGTTATCTTCATTGCTAGACAATTGCCGTAAAAATTTATTGCTGATAACCAAAAGCTGCCAGTATACTATATATATATATATATATATATATATATATATATATATATATATATATATATATATATATATATATATATATATATGATATATATATATATATATATATATATATGTATATGTGTATGTGTGTGTGTGTATATATATATATATATATATATATATATATATATATATTATATATATATATATATATATATATATATATATATATATATATATTTTACATATACAGGCAGTCCCCGGGTTACGACGGGTTCAGGTTACGATGTTCCAGAGGTTAAGGCATTTCTCAATTATATTCATCAGACATTATTTCCAGGGTTACGACGCCTACAACGCTCATCTGGCAGATGAAATATGACACCAAAAATGCAAAATAATCAATATTTGAAGGTTTTTTTGATGAAAATGGCAATAAGAATGCAGTTTACATAGTTTTCAATACACCCAAAGCACTAAAAGTAAGATTTTCTTAGGATTTTTTACAATGTTCTGGCTTACGATGATTTTCGGCTTACAACGCATCTCAAGAACAGAACCCCCGTCATAACCAATGGACTGCCTATATATATATATATATATATATATATATATATATATATATATATATATATATATATATATATATATATAATATATATATATGTATATATATATATATATATTATATATATATATATATATATGTATGTATAAATATATACAAATATATTATATAAAAAGGCAGGAATTTGACGTAAGGAAAAATCTATTTCTGGGCGATTGGCTCGTGTCGCCAGCGAAATATCCTTTAATCTATTATTTCTAGGGTAAATGTACTAACACATACCAGAGAATAAATAAAATAAAGAAAAAGGTCAGTATGACTGACTCGCTCACCCTCTAGGAGGGTGTCGGTATGAACACTAGGCGAGTGAGACCACTACCACGAGCCAAATGCCAATAGAAATCTCCCACTACAAAACCCTCCAAGAGGGGAGCCGTCCCACAGAGGGAGCAGCTCGTACTACTACTACACCATCCCATGCTTGCGACTGCTGCGCCTCTAGTGGCCATCCTGAAGTTAGCAGACAATCTTGAGCGAAGGGATGGGTAGGGGGGGTATTTCGCTGGCGACACGAGCCAATCGCCCAGAAATAGATTTTTCCTTACGTCAAAATCCTTTTTCTGGGCTCAGCTCGTGTCGCTTGCGCGAAATCGTACCAGAGAAACAGCACAAGATTGTAAACAAAGTAAATAAAATATAATAAAACAAAATAGGTCTCAAATAAAAAGATACAAATAAAAGAATGAATATAATTGCCTAAAAAGATACAAGTACACAGTAAAGCAAAATCAGAATTATGCTTAAATTACCCTTAAATCTAATTATGTTAATAATATAAGGTAATTTACATATATACAAATAGGTACAATGATTACCTATCACAATAAATCTGTGTAACAACATGTATCAAAAATAGAAATAGCAATTAGTATAAATTTACATAAATATTTGATCAATGATAAAATAAAATATCTTAGGAATGTATATGACTTAATATACAAAACCCGTAACCATTGCATTATGATGTATCCCCTAGCATAAAAATAAGGGGATAACATCTATGAGATCAGTATGGTAATCAGATGTGAGTGTCCCTAACCAGACAAAAGGGGCACTATACAATCATAAAGCAGCTAAGACACAAGGTAAATGTTAATGAACAAGGCAGGAATAGACGAACTGTTGGGTGAGGCAGGTAGAAAGGAGGACTGAATCTTCTACTATAATCTAGCTAGAGTCAGGGGAAACTATGTTACCCGCTGCTACTGCTGGGAATTTCAGAGCTTCCAAGGACTTAAGGTAGTGACGTTTGAACACTGTCGGCGATTTCCATCCGGTATACTTCTTTAAATCAGCAAAATTCATATGTTGGAAGTAATTAATTGAGGTGGCTACTGCCCTGACATCATGTGCTTTTGGAAAGGAGTCAGGATTGGCTTGTTTGATAAAGTACAGGATTTGTTGCCTGATGCCTTTAGTGGATAAAGTACCACCTTTTTCCCTCCTAAAGAGGGGCCCCGATGAGGAAGAGGAGGTTCTGGATAGAAAGGCTCGTAAGGTTGAAACCGGACAAAGGGAAACATCTTGTGGAAGGGGTAGTACCTTCCAAGGTTCCCACCTCATCAAAGGATCTTCATTCTTGCTAAAAAGCTACGTTCCGGAGAAAGTAGCACTTCCCCCGTGGGAAGGAATTGAATATGATCCGGATCTCTGGATAAAGCCGACAGTTCTGAAATTCTTGCTCCTGAAGCTAGGCTTAATAAAAACAGAGTTTTTCTCAGGAGCATCATAAACGAGCATGTGTCATTATCGGTTTCGGAAGCCAGTTTTAGAACATCGTTTAAGAACCATGAAACTGACGTAGGCCTGACAGAGGGCCTAAGTCTAGCACATGCTTTAGGAATAGACGAGAAATAGGTATCTGTCAAGTCTATGTTAAATCCAAATTGAAATATCTTTTTCAATGCTGACTTGTTTGTCGTAATCGTGCTAGCTGCTAAACCCTTTTCAAATAAAGATCTGAAAAAGGATATAGCAGAATTAACTGTCATGATTCTGATATCTGACTCTCTCAGGAAGATTGCTAACTTTTTGACGGCAGCATCATACTGCCTCAAAGTTGAATCCCTTTTATCGGATTCCAGGAAAAGAATATTCTGAGGGTCAATATTCGCATCTCTTTTTGCCGCAAACTTCATGAAATCCATAAAGTTAGGGTTTTGAGAATCCCTGAGGAAGCGAACACAGTCTTCGTTTGTACTGACTGGGAGAGCTTGGGACTGGGGATCCGAAGGGGACGAAAGACCCAGTTCCAGGATCAGGGGGTACCAATTGCTCTTCGGCCAGTCTGGGGCTACTAGAGCCACTTGCCCCCTGAATGTCCTGAGTTGTCTAAGACCTTCATAAGGAGATTCACTGGAGGGAATACGTAAATCTTCTCCCAGTTGTTCCAGTCCAGAGCCAGGGCGTCCGTGGCGTAAGCCAGAGGGTCCAGGTTGGGGGCTACATAACACGGTAGTTTGTGGTTCGCTTGTGATGCGAAGAGATCCACCTGTAGCCCTGGGACTCTTTGAAGGATCCATTGGAACGAACTCTCGTCTAGAGACCATTCCGACTCTAGGGGTACTGATCGGGATAGGGCGTCTGCTATGACGTTTCTTACTCCAGCTATGTGGGTGGAGGAAAGATGCCAACTGAATTTGTCTGCCAGGGAGAAGATGGCTATCATGACGTGATTTAGATGACTTGGGGAGCCTCCTCTGTTTATGCAATGTACTACCACTGCGCTGTCCAAGACTAGCTTTATGTGGGAGTACCTTGGTGGGCGTAATCTTTTCAGAGTCAGAAGACTGCCATTGCCTCCATACGTTTATATGGAACTGACAGAACTGGGGGTGACCAAATTCCTTGCACCTTTTTGACCTGGGAGTACCCCTCTCCCAGCCGCTTAGGACGCGTCTGTGTGGATGGTAATCCCTGGTGGAGGGAACTGAAGAGGGACTGACACTTGACAGATTCTTGACTTTTGCCCACGGCCGAAGCCGGTTTCTTTAGAATCAGAGGTACTGAGGATAGCTTGTCCCTGGACCTGACATTTGCTCGAGATCGCCAGATCCTGGTTAGATCTTTCAGTTTGGCTTTCATTAAGATGTTCGTTACTGAAGCAAACTGGAGAGAGCCGAGGATTCTTTCCTGAGCTCTCCTTGATGCTAGTTTGTGACTTAGAAATTGCTTGACTGACTTCGCTATTTCTTTCCTTTTGGTGGATGGAATCGACAGAGTGTGTGAGGATAGATTCCATTGAATGCCTAGCCACTGAAAGTTTGACTCTGGGGTGAGTCTGGACTTGATCTGTTTATCTTGAATCCTAGATATTCTAGGAATTGGATCACTTTCAGTGTGGCCTTGTTGCATTCTTCGACTGATGGGGCCCAGATCAACCAATCGTCGAGATACGCTACTACCATAATCCCTTGAGCTCTGAGCTGTTGCACTACTACTTCCTTTCCGCTAGCTTCGTGAACACCCTGGGTGCCACGTTGAGCCCGAACGGGACTACCTTGAAGGAGAACGTCTGGTCTCCTATCTTGAATCCCAGATACGGACGGAAGTGTCTTGCAATAGGGATATGATAGTAGGCGTCTGTAAGATCGATAGAGGTGGTGACGGCCCCACGGGGAAGTAAGGTCCGCACCTGTGAGATCGTGAGCATCTTGAACTTGTCGCAGCGGATGGCTAAGTTTAAGCGGGACAAGTCTAAGATTACTCTTCTTTTGTTTGAGCCTTTCTTTGGGACGCTGAACAAGCGACCTTGAAATTTTAATCTCTTGACTTTGACTATAGCTCCTTTCTGAAGGAGGTCCTCTGCGTACTCTGTCAATTCGCTGGAAGGAAGTTGACGGAAAGGTCTGGCTGGAGGTGGGTTCGTCAACCAGCTCCAACCCAGCCCTTTTGACACTATGCTCTGAGCCCACTGGCTGAAGTTCCACCGGTGGCGAAAGTGAAACAGCCTCCCTCCTACCTGAAGTTCCTCATTGGTTCTGGTAACCCCCTCGACCTCCTCTGAAGTGCTTTCCCCTATTGAAGGGGCCTCCCGATCCTCTCCCACGAAAGGACCGCTTACCTCTGCCTCCCTTGTTCGAGCGGTCATACTTCTGAGAAGCTTGACTCTCGAAGGCTGGATTGTAAGCTGGAGAGATGGCGTATGAGGTGGAGGGTTGGGGCTGAGGGGATATCACATAAATAGGCTGTGATTGACCTTTAGACGTGGAGGGCTGAGCTGTCTGCACTAACGGCACTGTAGGAACTTGTTGAGGGAAGCGCGGCTGCTTCTTTTGGTAAGGTTGGAAACGTCTAGGCTGTCCTTTGTCCCTTACCTTTTGGTGTCAAGTCTTGCCTTCTCTAGCCGTAAGACCCCAACGGTCCTTAAGGCTTTGGTTGGCAACCTCGTAGCCTCTGCTTGTACTTCCTTTACCATAGCCTCGGGAAGAGGTCTGCGCCCCAGATGTTAGAAGAGAAGTAACCTATTCGGTTCATGCCGAATGGTTGCCTCTAGCAATACATGCTTTCTGCAATTTGTTCTAGCAGTGGCAAACTCGAACATGTCTGACTGCACCGTTTGAGTCAGGGCTTTGGTCATAAGCTTAAAAATTGGTTCTGAACCATAAGCCATGGTTGCTACCTCAGACATAGCCATCAGGTTGATTGACCTGGCTAGTCGTGTTTTCGAGTCAAACTCCGCTTGAATAAGACTATCGGAGCCTGGGCAGCTTTTCACCAAACTGCTCCATAGCACAGTCAGGTTTGAGTTTGCCAGCTGTGAAAGTGTTAGGCAAGTCCTCCCATAATTCTCCAATTGACGGGAGCAACGGAGAAGTGGGGTCTGCTTCTTTCAGCTGAGGCATGGGTTCCCCTTTCTGAGCTGCTGAGATGGTCGACCTCGCTATCTTGGTAAGGAAAGGGAGCGGGTACCTTCGTCCACCGTGAAAATGGTAAAGGGACTTTTTGAATGGTTGGATCTTGGTATTCGAAACAGTCCATGTCGTCTAGACATCTAAGCCATTCTCGTTGGGCCTGGTCCGAGAATAGAGGACTGTCTCCTTTGGTACCCTGTCATCTCTAACCATAGCCGAAGGCGTGAGCCTAGCGTAGCCTATGAAGGGAGGCTGTAGGCCTTCCGGGTAGAACTCGAAGTCCTCTATTCTTCGAGTTCCAAACTCCGGTATGGAGATGAGACCATCTTGGAAGGGAGCATATGACGCTACTCTCCAAGGATTGTTCATGGAAAAGGCGGGCAGCGAGTCATACGGGGGAAGCTGAGATCCACTAGTGTTGAGGGTTTGAGGGAGAGGCAAGAGGGGCTTCTCTTAGGCCGGCTATAATAGTATCCTGAGAAGTTATCCTATCCGACAGGCGAGATATCATATGTTCCATACTCGTCTTAAGGGAGCCTACCAAGTCGCCCACCTGTTGCAACAGGCCAGCATTGGTGTCCAGAGCCGGAGCTGCTGCGGAGGTGGAGGGGAGACTCTGAATAGGCACCAAAGGTAGTGGAACTGGTGATACTGCCGGGGTGCGGGATTTCTCCTTAGGCTTACTCTTTGAGGACTTTGAGCCGGAGCTAGACCCTTTAGACCTGTCTGGGCCGGGATTACGAGCCGGAGACTTACGCGAAGAAGAAGACGAGGACGTCTTCTTCGAGGACGATGACGTCTTAGTCAAGGTCATATGCTTAGACTTGATCTTAGGCCTAACCGAAGCCTCTGGAGGAGTATATAACTCATCACCGGTAAAGCTGGCAAGGATGGTGAAGTTGCAGGGGTAGAAGAAACAGTCATTCCCAAGGGGGACCCTTGGGTACCTGCATTACTTACCTCGACCAACAGGTCGTCTATACCTACCATAGGTTCAACATTTATATCCAGGGTTGCGACATCTGTGGAGATATCCTGGTCTTGTTCAGTCAAGGAGGCCGCCAGCTGTTGTTGGATAAAGGCAATAGAGGGGTCCGCCTCTACCGGGTCGACGTACCCAGTCGCCTTGCCTCCGGGGAAGATTAACAAAGCTAAACGCTTCTCCAGTATGTAGGGCTGACCCTTGGCGGCGTTCTTGCCAAAACCTCCGACCAGGCCCGCAGGGTAGCCAATGCCGTATCTCTTACTGCCGGAGCCTGTAAGAGAGGATATATTTTAGATTTAAGAACCACTTAAAACTAAAACTTAGGATATAACTTAAATTAGATGCCTTAAGTTAAAGTAATGATGAAAACTTAAGAAGCAAAAGAAGCGGAGCGGCATGCGGAGATGGAATACTTACGCTTTCAAAAGCTGGCTCACCAGATCGTAACATATGGTACACGTCTCATGGTACCAGACCTGGATGTCCCCGTGCGGAGTCGCGCATGGAGCATGGGACCGGCAAACTTCGTGTCCACAGGGGTCCTGAAGTGTAGCGGAACATCCCGGATGCTCACAGTTGGTGGCCTGTAAGTGGGAAGACACATGAGTATCTTAAAGGGGTAACACTTACAGACTAAGGACAAAAGAACTCCGTTACGTGGCGGAGCTCGGAAAAAATTTGGGCATAACCCCTCCCTGCATTGCCTGAATAGGCTATCAATCCCGGAGAGATCCGGTAAATACTAAGAGGGGGGGGTGGGGATGGTTTAAGAAACTTAAGATAAACTTAAAGGTAACTTACCTACATGCAAGTAACCGGACTAGGTCCAGTGAAGCGGAGTGTAGTAACTCAGCAATACGGTACGGTTAGTAAAGACCTATTGTATGCTCCGGTCCCAACTATGGTGGACTATACTTCCGCTGGATACCAGGACTCCGATAGGGAGGAGCTCTAGTAAGGAGGGAAGGGCGAGATGACATACAGACTATACGCGCTAACCCGGAGCGACAAGGAAGTAACGGGAGGGGGGGCGGGAAGGCGCCAGAGCCCCCCACAACGTACCACCCGGCCGAGCCGAGAAGCGGAGAGGTCGGAACCAGTCAGGGACTGTCGGACTCCCAGGCCCCTCCGGTGGAGGGGAAGGGGGAGGCAGGCTCGGCATGCTGGGGCGAGCAAGGACAGACCGACCCACCCCCGCCCGACTCTATGGGAGAGCGGGAGAGGGGGAAGGGAGACTGGCAGGCGCCTGGCAGGCGCCTGGCTGACTCGTGATCCCGTAGTGACCACGAGGCGGTAACAAGATACGGTAACCAAGCCTAGGCCAACCAACTGATCAGAGAGAAGCTATCGGGAAGCAACCTGAACTGAAAAGCGGTAGCATATAGGCCCATCGGGCGAAAACCAACTGATCAGAGAGAAGCTATGAGGAAGCGACCGGACTGATCAACGGTAGACTAGGCTCTACGAGCCCGGACCTAGGCTAAGCCAGACGCCAACTAACCTAACAACAACAAAACATAAAATATAATATATAATAAAAATGAAAGAAAGAAGGTAAAATAGCAGGAGAAAAAATCCAGGAGTGTGCGACTAGCCCGAAGGCAAGTCTACCACTCAAAGCTAGTCAGGGGCCGATACAAAGAACCTGGACTAGGGTCTGGATAGAAAAAGCCTACATAAGGTGAAATACATACATGTATAACAACTTGAGTAGACGTAATAACGCGGATAATCAAAATAGAGCGTAAAATAATAAGGGATGTTCTAGGTATGGGGGACCAAGAACGAACCCAACATGCGGCAGGACCATGCTGCCATGCTTCCAGCCCCCGAGAACGTATCTATACCTAAAAAACGGCAAATACCGTCTCGGGGACGGAAAAAACTCGCTAACCGTAAATACTGAGTACTTAACTTAGCTGCTGCGATAGCTGCACGCTCCATTATAGCAAAAATCCACGAAAGGGCACAAAAAACACAGAGAGAAAATTAGCACGTGTGGCTCCTGGCGCTAACTTTTAAAGGATGGCCACTAGAGGCGCAGCAGTCGCAAGCATGGGATGGTGTAGTAGTAGTACGAGCTGCTCCCTCTGTGGGACGGCTCCCCTCTTGGAGGGTTTTGTAGTGGGAGATTTCTATTGGCATTTGGCTCGTGGTAGTGGTCTCACTCGCCTATGTTCATACCGACACCCTCCTAGAGGGTGAGCGAGTCAGTCATACTGACCTTTTCTTTTTTATTTATTTATCTCTGGTATGTGTTAGTACATTTACCCTAGAAATAATAGATTAAAGGATATTTCGCGCAAGCGACACGAGCTGAGCCCAGAAATATATATATATATATATATATATATATATATATATATATATATATATATATATATATATATATATATATATATATACAAATATATGATATAGATATATATATATATATATATATATATATATATATATATAGTATACAAATATATATATATATATATATATATATATATACTATATATATATATATATATATATATATATATATATATCGATATATATATATACTATATATTACTACTATATATATATATATATATATATATATAGTATACTATATATATATATATATACATACATATACATATACATATACATATACATATATATACATATATATATATATATATATATATATATATATATATATATATATATATATATACATACATATACATATACATATACATACAATATATATATATATATATATAATATATATATATATATATATATAGATATATATATATATATATAAAAGACATTGTCAAGGAACGAATGAACAAGGCGTAGAAGTTGTGTGTGGTTTTCATTATGCTTAAAAAATTCATAGTAGATGCATGTGACTTCATTAAATAGGAGAATACCGCAGAAATGACATGCAGAGATCCCTGGGCTTTTCGTATTTACTAACACATTTAACGAACGACAATGCTTGAATTTCTGGCTATAAATTTCCTATGGTATTCACCTATTTAATGAAGCCTTGTGCATCTACTGTGTTTTTTAAGCATATATATATATATATATATATAATATATATATATTATAATATACTTACTTGATTATTATTTCTTTTTCTTGCCATACCAATACCATTAAGCAGTCAGCTCTTAGAACTATGTTTTTACGTGCACTTAGGATCGTTAGCCCAGAATATGTAGAACAGGTAAACAATATTTATGTTTAGGTGGAGATAATGGTTTTGATAAAGTACAAATTGACGAATGCTTCAGATAAATAACATAATTCAACCACTTAATATTCTCAATATTCAAGTAATGTTTTCATTCCCTTTACCACAGGTAAGATTTTAATTGAAAACAAACCAAAACATGAAATATATAAGAAGAGTCAGGTATTAGAAAAAAATGAATGAATTAATAAATAGATAAAAATATAAATGAATTATTGAAATAGAAAGTTAATTGTTTTAGGGAAGTAATACACTGCATCTTCACTTGAAAATTTTAGGTTTTAATTGTACAATATCCTCAAGGCAACTGTTCCACAGTCCAACAGTGTGAGGAATGAAAGATCTCTGGAACTGAGAAGTTCAATAGCATGGTGCTTTTACTACATATTGGTGCTGCTATTCATCAAAGCTGGTTGCTCTCAGCAGGAAAAGAGGGTCAAGGATCAATTGTGAGAGCAAAAGTTCTCTGTTAAAATACAACTTATGAAAAATAGAAAAACAAGAGACCATCTCTCAATGGTCTTAAGTTATAACTGCTAGGGATAGGAAACAGACACCTATTACCATGAATCAATCTATCTAAAAGAGGCAAATCACGGGCGGAAGCAGACATCCCCACTGGAGAAGAGTATTCTAGTAAAGGAAATAAAAATGACCGAAAATAGGTTGTGTTGATTTGAATCACCGATTTAAATACGAAAGGCCATATGAACAATAAATTAACTTCTATGTGGGATTTGCTGACATTGACATTTGATACTTCTCTTTAGTAAGATGTTAGTCAAAAGTTACACCAAGTATAGTCAAAGATTCAGGCCAATTAAGCATATTCCTATTTTATTAAAAGGGAGGATGTGGTGAAAATCGGCAGGAGATCTACCAAGGGCAGCTTTAGTGTCAATAAGTGGAGAGGCATTGCTGCATCATTGGCATACTGAACAATCTTGTTTTCCAGGCCCTACCTTGAGGGACACCGGACACACTAGGTCTTGGTTCACAAACATTAAACTACAAATTCCCCCTTACTGTCGTATTCACTATACTTTTGGAATAACTAACAGTCATATGGAATCAATTATGATAAATACATCTACCTCTTCCAGGATTTGAACCTCTAACTTTTGGGTTTGATAGAGGAAACAGGGACTTTATCCATTCAGCTATCAAGTGTGATATAAGCTGATATTGATTCTGCCATACAATCATGCTATAATATACTGTATCACTTATGAAAAATATTGTTCGGACCATTTTTCTTTTTTTGTTCCATATATTAATTTTGAGGAAATTTTGTATTTTATGAAAATTACAATCACTAGAAATAAGTAAAAAATTAAATCAAGAAAATTCCTTATTTTATGGGTTGTAAGTATTTTGTACTAATCATGATGAAATATTGCATTATGTTTAGATATGAAAAGGCCTACAAACCATGTTACAGCTGTATCAAGAGCTTTCTGTTAAGAATAAAATCTAAGTTGGTAGAGTTTGGCATATCTGATGTTATCAGATTATCATCTGTTTAAAGATCTTTCTGTTGAAATAAAGACTGTTATTAATTTGAATTAGCAAGTAAGATATAATCTTCAAAAATACATGATTTATATTGTCCTTTCTTAAACTAAATACTACCCCTTGAAGTATGAGTTTTGATTCGCACGCTTGCAATGCCGAATGTTGAATAGCTTGGTTTGATGCACAATAATTTATAAATCTCACATATTGCTAATTTCCTTTATAATATCAAACAAAACATCGAATTGAAATAGAATATTTATACAAATATGAAGGAGAAATCAGTTACTATATCAAAAAAGGAGATTGGGAGTATTGTTTGAACTAATGAATCATGAATGGCTTATTGGGAGCCACATAGGTCTAGAATGAATTTAGAAAATTAGTTTGAAATTGTTGACATTTAAAATACTATTTTTAAAAGAGTGGATTTTTAAGAAATTAGTTTTAAATTGTGGACATTTGAAATATTTTTTTAAAAAGTGGTAACCACGTATGAGAACGCGATTTATTGGTGCTTTTGAGAGGTACACTTAATATCAACAGCTGAATAGTATTGTTGAACTGAAGCTGTCTAGAGTAAGCACTTTCGTTGAGTATGTTGAGTAAACTTAATTTACTGTTATTGTTTTCTTTATGTTCAAAATCATTTATTGAAGTTTTATTTGTTAATATTTTCTCCGATATGAAATTTTGTAAAATTTAGTTTCAATTCGACTTTTTAATCAATGTCAGTATTATCAACTAATCATTATTGATGTTAGTTTGATATATGGAAATGCATTTTTTCCCTGTTTTACTTCAAGAAGGGTATACGCATTTTTCTATCAAGGAGTGACTAATTTATTTCTCAAGTATACAGTCTCAGAATTAGGCCAAATGGATCATTACAGGAGGCCATTCACCACTTTAATGACCAATTGTACATTCCCATAGTGGCTGTAAAATAATATAATTTTATGAAAATCTAATAGCATACGAATACTTATTAACAAAAATCAAATTGCATGTTATCGGATCCCCTGTTTTCACAGATCAGGCAAAGATCAGTAGGCATAGCCAAACGTCTGCTAATATTCAACATCTTTCTATATATTTTTTATTATGATAAAGAAACAAAATTTAATAAGTAGTTTTTTAATGCTGTTATGCAAAACATAAAGGCATACAAATTTCGAATGCTAAAATAATACCCTCATTAGAAAAAAAAAATGGTGTAGGCCGAGTCAAAAAAAAAAAAAAGTTTTTAAGAAAAAGGAATAAAAAAATGGTAGTCATTTTAATTTCCTTGAAACTGAATGTTAGATAGCCTTGTTACCAGGGTACTGATTGCCAACGCGATATCCCTTAGCAAGTAACATAGTCATTCGTTTAAATTAAGCAAGCCATGTTGTGGTACAGGGTCTTGCTTTAGTCCAACCCATAACTGAGGGCCTGAGGGGCTCAGTCTGTCACCATGGCACAACATCCTGTGCTATGAAAGATAATGTTGTGCCTGTGTCACCTGGCGAATGGTGGCCACACACCGATATTGCCATGTGCCTTTTGACTGAAACATTAAAGGAACTGATGCAGTAGTTTATCATGTGATTGTACATATTCCTGTTGATTCTGCTTTTCTATATAGAACTGAAATAAACCTGTCGCCAACATGGTAGCAGATTGCTTAGTTTGTAACATTTGGTTATTTTGATAGTTCTCAAGAAGGGGTTTGAAAAGTTATTGAATATTAAATTTATCATGCTGTATCTTGGTAGCATTGTGGTTATAATGTGGGATTCCCAAACTTTCCTTAGGTATGGCCAGTTTTACTAACAAAAGAGATTCATTCCAGGAGAAGTTGCTTTCAGAAACTTGAAGGGTGCGCTAATATTAAAGACTACTATGCATTTCAGGAACGAGAGTCATCGTTTTTCTCAGATATCTTTCAACTAATTATTTGATCGAAGTGGTACTATAACACAGTGTACAAGAAACCTCGCCCTAATTTTTGGTGATATAGTTCATTGTCAAATGGTATTAGTTACGGCATTTATTCTTGACTTTTCAAGGCAAAGTCGTATGAGTTAGCAGGAGTCATTGACAGATTCGAGCGTCTGCTATCCCCCATCCCTTCCCTCTCCCTCCCTTTCACTCTTTCTTTATAGCTGTTTTTCTCATTTCTCCCCCCTCACAAATACCTATGTAATTTACAATATGGAATAAAATATCTTTTTCCATGACATTTTTCAATACCAGCAGATAATTGGAGAGTTCATTATGAAGAGGATAGGGAGGTTTGACATAATGATCATAATAATGGTTAATTTTTCCCAATGCATTCTGTTTATAGTATCCTTGGTGTATCAGGTAACACTGTAATGCTAAGGGGTTGTCTGTCGGCAGCAGCACTCGTACAATAAGCACTATTCACTGTGTAATTGATGAAGACGAATTTTTCATTGCTGTCATGGTCGCCATGTTACTTTGTCCGCATCGTTGCAGAAATGCATTTGCGATACGACTCCAAACCTTATAAAAATGGAGAAAGCTAACAATAGATTAGAGATCAATCTGTATAGGTAAGCGAGATGGTTCAGACCCTTCGAGGATGAATACTGGTCCACGGATTACATCCACAAACCTGTAGATCCCGTAATTGTCAACATCGACAGTGATAATTCGTTCCTTGATAGTGACTTAAAGGGCATTGGGAGTGTCACTGCTCATCTCAGCCACCTCAAAAGCTATGGATTAGTCACTAATGTCTTTTTCTATCAGGGTTAAACTTTGACTTAAAGGATATTGGAAGTGTAACCATTCGTCTCAGAGACGTTGAAAACTATAAATTAGACACTATAGTGCATTTACTTTTCTAAGATTGCTCTGGTGGGGCCAGGTAGAAAAGGCTGAGTTGTCATATCTACGGGTATGTAAGTCCCATTAAATGCTTTCTGCAGATCAAATCCTTCTTAGGAAGATTCACTTGGAAGTCGAGAGAAATGGTTTGCTTCTTCCCTGTTAACTTTTTTTTTCATTCTCGATTTTATATATTACTTCATTCTCTATCTATAATTATAGATGTGCTGAATGGCCTGTTGGCTGCAGTGTTTGGCCTTGAGACATAAATTCATAAGTCAGTCGATCTATTATGACCTCAGAGATTCACCATCTTGTTTTGTTTGGTTCATTTTGTAAGGAAAGACATCCATTCATTCCCTCTTCGCAGAACATTTTTATCAAAATCATCCAAGTCAGTCACAGGACTCACTTTCTCTTTTCTCTTTTTGAAACACTGGAGATTACACCATATTTCCCATCTCTTTTGCTTCCTTTTTAAGTCTACGAATAGTCATTTCTGACACTTTGTTGCTTCAGAGGTTCTCTGGATAGCCTTCGAAATATGAGTTACAGGACCCCCTTGTTGTTTTTCTAAAATGAAGTATTTCACGACATTATAGACTACATCCTTGGCCTCAGATGGTGGGTGGAGGTGTTTGCGAGAGTCACTTGGGGTGTCCATACATATCACAGTGGCTGATCGAGAGCGAGTATCCTTTAATGATATTGACAATGACCTTTTAAATCCTCTTATAAATCACAGGACCCCTAAACTCAGATCTGGCATTGCTGGGGAAAAAATGTCATATCTTTATTTTCATTAATGAAACTAAGATTATAGCCAAGAATAGATGAAATAAGATATATTTCAAATCTCTGATGGAAACAAACAACTACATTTCAAGAAATGAATACTATTTCAATAGACTCCATGAAGCTAATATGATCACCATAGCATGAAAATTGGCAATGTATGATATCTGCACAAGCCACACCACAGCAATCTTAGAAAGGTAAATGCAATATAATATCTGTCCTTTTTGGTTATTTTTACATGTCATCCCCTTCCTTCCCACCCCTTCTCACCCCCCATTTCTATTGTGCCTGAATTTGGACTTGAAGGCCATTGGAAGTGTCACTGTTCATCTCAGTAACCTCAAAAACTATGGATTAGACAATAATATCGGTCGTTTTCTGTTATTTTTATGTCACCCCTTCCCACCCCTTTTCAGCCGGAATCACCCCCCCCCTCCCTATTGTGTCTGAACTTGGACTTGAACAGTTTTGGGTGTGACACTATACATCTCACCAACCTCAAAAACTAATGGTTAGACACTAACGTCTGTCATTTTCGGTTACTTTTACAAGTCACCCTTTCCCACCCCTTTTCACCCCCCTCCCTATGGGGTCTGAACTTGGACCTGAGGGGCATTGGGAGTGTTATTAATCTCAGTGGCCTCAAAAACTATGGATTAGACGCTAATATCTGTCATTTTCAGTTATTTTTATTTTCACCCTTTCCCACCTCTCTCCCCACACATCCCCTGTTGGGACCAGTGATGTCATAACCCCACAGTATACTTTCCCCGATGCAAAGTTTTATATACGCCAAGTTTGGTTGAAATTGCTCAATTTGTATAAAAGTGAATGTGGCACAAACACACATATACATACATACATCCATTTTTGTATATACTATAGAAAATTGAAGTTACCAAGAATAAAGGGAAAGCAGGAGAGTACCTTGCGTAAGTCAAAGTCTCGTTTAGATGTAATATTCTAGACAATTACCGGCTCGAGGAAAGGATGTGAGGCATAGGGTCATCACGTCCCCGCATTCAAGGACAAGTTAGGCAGTTGTGAGAGGCATCTGGGAATGGAATAAACTCTAGGTTTTGCAGATATGAATTTTCTACACTCATTAACTTTCGAACTTAGTTCCTTACTGAAATTGTCCCAGTAATTTCCAAAGGACTTGACATAATCAGTCCCTTATATGCGGTGCTGGCTAAAACTGAATTACTGGTAGCTTTAAA
Organism: Macrobrachium nipponense; assembly: GCF_015104395.2. NCBI lineage: Eukaryota > Metazoa > Arthropoda > Malacostraca > Decapoda > Palaemonidae > Macrobrachium > Macrobrachium nipponense. Next base: position 46,924,543 of record NC_087205.1, on the reverse strand, counting down.
ATGAATAAAATTAGGAAACTATTTCCTTGTTATGTGAGATAAATGTAGAATTATCTTTTTCCGAAGTGAGTAAAGAATTGTGTTGCTGACCTGATACTGTGTAGGTCTAAATCTTGGACTTATTCATGGAAGCATGTAGTACTACTTTATTGTGTTTTATACCTAACATTTTTTATTGTTCTTATCTTGCTGTAACTATTAGTTCTGTTAAGAAGTTTGATAATAATTTAATATTATACTATAAGCAGCGGGGGAAATGCAATGCAGGAAAACGGCAGTAATGCAAAGCAACCTTTTTCGACGTCACTTTGCAAATGAAGTATTATTTTGTGGAAGCTTTAGGTTATGGGGCTAATTAACCAATGTGCATTAAGTTATATACTAAAGAAAAAAATGCCTTTCTTTTCGCGTGGAAGCTGTTGTATTGGTAGTAATGTGTTTTTTTTTCCTATCAGGTAGCATTCCAGTGTCTGCATACTCTCAACTGTCAGCAGCAGCATCTCAATCAGCTGCGAGAAGATCTGCTCCTGCAGCACACACTTCATTCTTCGGATAATACTGACTATCGAAGCAGTTCAGCAGAATCTCGTGAAAACAATCATCGTGAAAATTCTTTCTCTCCTCCTGGTGCGTGTTTATCATTTTAAAGTTCCCTGTGATATCTACACACACACACACACACACACACACACACATTAAAGAATGTTTGCAACTGAAGCAAACTTTTTAAACTTTTTCACACTGTTAGAACTAGTGTTTAGGTACCAACAGTGATTACCAAGTGAGGATTAGCTGTTTATCCACCAACAACAACTCTGAATTCTGTTTGTGATTGTATAATGTTAAAGTTCGAAGAAAATTAGATCTTATTCGTGTAATAATGGAAAGATTTACAGCACATTTGAGAATTGTTTTCAATTGTGACTGTTTTGTTCAGGATTTCAGTAGGGTCATTCATTGTTGAAGCACACAAAGTCACTAGAATTTGATTGGATCACAGTAGAGACGATGTTAAGGGACTCTCTCCATAGGAATATGGAGAAAAGGATAATTGTTCCTTTGTATAAGAGTAAAGGTGACAGAGGTAATATTACTTTTTAAGAAAAAGATGAAAGATGAAGCTTTTTTTCTGAAGCAGTTGTGGCACACATATGCTAGTAAATTGAAAAAAAAAAACGGGTTTTGACTAGGAAAAACGTATTTATGGTAGTCCCTGTTGAGTCCTCAAAGGAGTTATCCTCCATAGTGTGTGCCAGCCCCCCATGGTGACACGTGATAGAGTATAATGTACTCAAAGACAAGAAGGAACTTAATCTTGTCTTCAGCGAAGCTGTACCCAGTTTCCTATGTCAAAATTGCAGAAGTGACTATTGCGCATGCGCATCGGCCGTCTTGTTTTACGATTGGGCCGGTTAAAAGACCAAGAACCATTACTCTGTTGGTC
>NC_087205.1:46900599-46918099 GCF_015104395.2 Macrobrachium nipponense | reverse complement strand
AAGTTCAAATTTGAGCTTTTTTTCTCAGAAGGAGGACGTTGCTTTATACATTAATCGTCCCCACTATAATTAAAATGAGATGTTTATTTATAGAAGTTATTTTTAACTCTACTTTAGAGTACCTATTTCTCTGTCTTTCCATGCTAGCAATATATTTAAATGCATTCTTTAACTTACAATCAATGGAAGATATAATGTCTAGAGTTACCTGGTTTATCGTTATGTTGGAGGCGCTTGTCTACCGTCAACGATAACTGAATCTCCAGCGCCAGTATACACCAATCTCTGCTTGTTGGCACTGATACCTGGGGATCGGCACTATTATCGCCAATTTTCGGTTATCGTCATGCTGTTGGGAACGGAACCCCTGCCGATAACCGGGGACTGCCTACTGTATGGTAGTCAGTGTATCCATAAAGTTCAAGGTGACATAATTTCTTGGAGTGACTCATTCAGGACATATTGAAAGTTTTAGCCTTAATCATATCTCTACAAAAGGATGCGCAAGTTTCACTAAAGTTGTGCAACAACCTTATTGAACGACTCTATTTAATGATCATTTGTCTTACTGTAATTAATCTAAAAATTTGATTAATCCAAAGTTACAGGACTGCAGTATGATATTACTTACCTGTAAATTATTAAAGAAAGAATGGGCTTTTACCAGTGATTAAGAAAGCATTTAGATTGGGCACGAATTATGAGAATAACATTGTTCACACTATTATTCTCCAACTTCAGTTATGGATATATCTTAGGGGTTGGTGAAAAAGGTAAGGATGGAACTAGTTAAAGGAATTCCCAAAACTAAGTATATTTTGTTGAAAATGGTAAGGATAAAACAAGATAAAGGAATCCAGAAAACGTCTTATAAATGTATTTAACAAGTAAATTGAAACGGAACTACACCATTCCAGAGTAAATCTTATTGTAGTAAATGTTATGTAGCATTATTGGAAATAAAATTAAGGTACAAACATTTACACAATTGTAGTAACTTTGTATTTTTTGTTTTTTTTCTATTTTTGTAAAGCTAAATTACAGATAGTGAAGATCAAGTTTCATAAACATCATTGTGTATTTTTTAGCTGATGTCAGTATTCATTTCTTCTCATGGTATAACTTTATGGTGTCTGTAATTTTAGGTGCATCTCATCAAGAATCTCCAGCATCTGATATAGAGTTGCCAAGGGGTCGGCCATTCCATCGTTCCATATCTGTGACAGTTGCCACATCAGGCCAGGACTGGAGCTCAGCAGCAGCATCTGCATCTGCATCACAGCATGATCATGATCAAAAGGCCGTTGTTGTTCTTAGAAAACGTAACAATAGTAGTGGAGAGAATGCAGGTAAACTATTAAGAATATCCATTACTTATACTTTTGAATGCAGTTTATGCATGAAAAATCAATCGTATAATTTCACAATAACATTGAGTAATTTTGGAGGGACATTTGATCCCATTTCTTGTAGATTTGTATTACATTTCAAGGTTTTGGCAGAAAATTAAATAATAAACAATTTTGGTCCAAATATTCTGCACACTTGAAAGGATTTCACCAAAGTATGGCGATAGTGTGTGTGTGTGTGTGTTTGTCTGTGTGCGTGACATGGATAATAGAGTAGAATGTATTTTAATGTGCATCTAACCTATCTGATTTCTAGGACATTTACATGAGGATTTCCAAGAATATTTGGTTGCATATAGACCAATTTCATGATTACATTTAGAAGTCTCCAAAGGACTTTTTTCAATTTATAACTTTTGTCGAGCCTAGAGTTTCATAGAATTTCTGCCTCTAGGAGAGCCAAATGTTACTAGTATTTTGATTAAACTGTGATGCAAGGTATCTGGGTTCCCTACCTGCTTGGCTAACATGGAGATACTGTATTTGAATTCTCTTGTGATTTGTTTATTTCAAGAGCACTTTGTGCAAGAAGAGATGAACACACCACACACCGTTCCTTTATACTTACTATTTTTCAAATTATATATATACCATACATACATACATAAACATAATATATATATATATATATATATATATGTATATATATATATATTTATATATATATATATATATATATATATTTATATATATATATATATATATTTATATATGTATATATTATATATATATATATATATATATATATATATATATGATATATATATATATATATATATATATATATATATATATATATATATTATATATGTTATATATATATATATATATATATATATATATATATATATGATCTATAATATATATATATATATATTATATATATATATATATATATATATATCTATATACATATATATATATATATATATATATATATATATATATATATATATATATATATTATGAACCTCAGTTTTCTTACATAATCCATTCCAGAACCTCCCTCGAAATCTGAAATGTACGAAAACCGAAAATGATAATTCCCATAAGGAATAATGTAAATACAATTAATGCATTCCAGACCCCCCAAAATATTTTTAAATATACATTTTATAAGGAATAAACAAAGTTTTACATTCAGAAAACAATGAGAAATATACTAAATGACCAATGAAATGAATAAATGAACATTTAATATCACTCTTACCTTTATGGAAAAAGCTTGTTTGCGTATGGAAGATGGAGAGGAGGGGGGAGGAAGGAGTAGAGGTTATTGTTTGGAAGGGGAATCTCCCTCCAGAAGGACTTCAGGTATCAAGGACCTATCTGGGGTTACTTCTCTTCATTTTTTACTGGCATTATCTGAGGTTACTTCCCCTCTTTGTTTTTTACTGGTACTAGGACCGGTTTGAGAGTTACTAGACCCCTGTTGCACAACAAAACTGTCCAGAGACATTTGTTTCTGGCATTTCTTTAAAATTTTCCTAAAGTTAAACACGACATTGTCATTGAACATGTTGGAGACACGGATTACAACTTCTTTGTTGGAGCAATAATTCGCCACAGAATTTTTTACATCATTCCACTTTACAAACATGTCCTTAATCCCTGAAGTAGGTACATTATGTATGCCCACTCATTTTCTAAAATTTTCAAACCAGTCTCTGCTGTTCTTAAATTCACTAACAGCAGCACTTGATATAGTCAGTTTTTCACTGAGATTGGCATGCAACTTCCTCCAACACCTTGCTATGAGCTCTTTCTTGAATTCCATGGTTTTTCTCGCCATTTTTACATAAGGGCTAGCTCTTGGAACTTCCTTTGGTCCATGATGGCTTATTTAGCAGTTGCTCTCAAATGAAAAAGCACAAAAACAATGACCACAAAAGCAGAATGGGTCATGAAAGAAGATGGGATGCTTTGCTTGAGCGCTTGATACAGACCTGGCCACACGCTGGGCCCCAGCTGGAGTGTTTGTGAGTGTGCAACAACAGAGGAGACGTACGATAACCAAGACAAAATTTTGTAGAAAAATTCTTATAAAACCAAAAGGTACGAAAAGAGAGTCATACAAAAACCAAGGTTTGACCATACATATATATATATATATATATATATATATATATATATATATATATATATATATATATATATATATATATATATATCGATATAGATATATCGATATAGATATAGATATATATATATATATATATATATATATATATATATAGATATATTATATAGATAGATATATAGATATATATATAGATATATACAGTGGACCCGAGTTCTCCTGATTTGCGGACTCACCGATTCGCGGATTTCTCTCTTGGCCATGTCTACCCATTATTTGCGGGGGATTTGCCTATTTGCGGGATTTTTCTGGCGAAAATAATCACTAATTAGTGTATTTTGATGTTTTTTTCATGACTAAATACATTTTTATGGTACAAAAATGATTTACTAATTTTTAAATGCTAATATTGATTAATACTGTATTAGTATGTTCAATAAGATTAAATGATATCACATAATAATGAAAATAGTAATTTCTCTCTCTCTCTCTCTCTCTCTCTCTCTCTCTCTCTCTCTCTCTCTCTCTCTCCTACAGAGATGTATGGTTTTTTTGTATGATAAATAAATGATTTACTGTTTTCAAATATTAATATATACAGCAATAATATCAATTCATTAAAGAAAATACTAATTGTAATTAGTAGGGGGTTTGTTTTAGTATATAAAAAAATTTGAAAAAATTTATGTAAGAATGAAGGAAATCCCAGTCTTCTCTCTCTAACTCCAGGTACTAAAGCTGTCAATTATCAAGTAATGGGACTGGAGGGGGAGGAGCTTTTGTGTTGTAGCCACCAAGTGTTCATGCAATTTCTCTCTCTCTCTCTCTCCCTCCTCATTTACTGAGACTCAAGAATTTTTATAGTACGTACATGTACTATATGTTTTGAATGCTTTCAAATAATAGTAATAACAATAATAATATAACTGTAATTACAAAATTCATATTACATGATAGTATTTTAAAGAAATACAATAATCTATCCATTTCACTTTTAATTAAGGATAACTCTCTCTCTCTCTCTCTCTCTCTCTTTTGCCACACAAGATATGTATGTCATAGTGGTAACTCCCTCCCTCTGTTTTGCTGGAAGCATTATAAGTATTGTCTTTGAGAACCGATAGATACACTCTCTCTCTCTCTCTCTCTCTCTCTCTCTCTCTCTCTCTCTCTCTCTCTCTCTCTTCTCTTACTGAGATGAAAGAATTTTTATGGTATTTTGTAAAATGTTTATTGATATTTTCTGTTGTTAATAATAATAATAATAATAATAATAAAACTGTAATTACAAAATTTGTAAGTGGTACTATTTTAAAGAGATAAAAATTACCTTTCCATTTCACTTGTAAGGATAACTCGTCTCTCTTACTGAGATGGGAAAATTTTATGGTAGATGCATATGTTTATTATCATCATCAAATAATAATAATAATGATAATAATAATAACAATAACTAATTTCAAATTAAAATTCTTCCCTTTGTTTTTTTCTGTATCAGTTTCCCTACCTTCTCATAACTCCAGTGACACTTGGAGCTGGGAAGCTGTCAAACATGTCAAGTAATGGTGCCATACAATGGTCAACGAATTTAATGGTTTTTACGCAATCTCTCTCTCTCTCTCTCTCTCTCTCTCTCTCTCTCTCTCTCTCTCTCTCTCTCTCTCTCTATGCTGCAAGTATTAGAAGTACGTATGTATGTACGTATATACCTTTATGGGCACGAATGTTTAGGATTACTTTGAAATTATATTAATACAATCTTTAAGATTAATACATTAACATGATAATAATTTAAGGTAAATTTGATGTAGGATGTTACATAAGGTATACATTTGGTATTTCTCTCTCTCTCTCTCTCTCTCTCTCTCTCTCTCTCTCTCTCTCTCTCTCTCTCTCTCTCTCCTGTGGAACTCCTTCTTCTTGGCTGTAAAGAGATGAAAATGAGTTTCCAACTTTAACCTTGAACCTTCGATTTTTTAGGAAAGCTTGGATGAATAATGGCAATTCTCCTCGGAATTCATAATCATGGAGTGTCTTTAAAAATACCATATCTCCAGGTTGTATCATAAGCTTTCTCCAGGTCAAAGAAAACTGATACATGATGTTTTCTGGAGATGAAAGCCTCGCATATTGAATTTTCTAGACGCACTAAGATGTCAGTACAAGAACGCATTTGACAAAAGCCACACTGGGCTGGAGTTATAAGGCCCTTCTTTTCTAAGATCCATATAAGTCGCACATTGACCATTTTTTCCATTAACTTACATATGCATGATGTTAGAGCAATAGGTCGATAACTAGACGGAATAGTACCATCTTTCTGTTTGCTTTGTGCATTAACGGCATTGCCTCTGTGATTCCTAAAGATATAATGTTTTCCTTATTTGTTGATGACCTCTCTCTATCGTTTGCAGCCTCACGAATGGCAGTGGCTGAGAGAAAAATGCAGCTGGCTATTAACAAAATTGTGGAATGGGTAGAAAAAAGGGGTTTTAAGTTCTCTACATCGAAAACTCTTGCTATTCATTTCTGCCGCATTAGGGGTGTACACCCTGATCCTGACCTCTACATACATGATCAGAGGATATCATGTAAGGAAGAGGCACGTTTTTTGGGATTACTGTTCGACAAAAGAATGACTTGGGTACCTCACCTAAAAGATCTGAAAGTCAGGTGTATGCAAGCTCTGAATGTTTTAAGAGTGCTTTCCCATACATCTTGGGGAGCAGATAGGAATCACCTAATGATCCTCTACAAAGCCATAGTGGCATCAAAATTAGCATATGGTTGTCAGGTATACTCTTCAGCCTCGAAATCAAAACTAAATATTTTAGATTTGATACATAATGCAGGAATAAGGATTGCGAGTGGTGCCTTTAAATCATCTCCAATCCCAAGCCTTTTGGTAGATTCAGGGGAACTGCCTCTGGATTCATATCGTCAGATATCACTTGCTTGATACTGGCATAGAATCCAGAGGATTCCTGACTCGTTAACTTGCCAAGCAGTTTTTAATGACAAATATTTTAGCCTTTATGAACGTAATCTGCGTTATCCAAAACCTTTTGGATACAGAGTTTTAAAAATTTTAGAAGATTACTCTATTCCAAAGGTCAAAGTCTGGCCATTTAAGTGTTCTGCTATGCCCCCTTGGAGGCTTCCTTCTGTGGAGCACTGCAGGTTCTTCACTGGTAGCAAGGAAGAAATGAGTGCCGAGATGCTGCGCATCTCCTTTTTAGAACATTTGGCGGACCATGATGGTTCAGTCATAGTTTTTACAGATGGATCCAAGTCTGAAGCAGGCGTTGGCTATGGAGTTGTATTTCCCAATTTTAATAAGAGTGTAAGGCTACCAGATCAGGCATCCATTTTTTACAGCAGAGTGTTATGCAATCCTAATTGGCCTTGAAGAGATTGCCTGTCATTCTGGAGAACAATTTGTTTTATGTTGCGATTCACTGAGTGTCTTGCAAGCTGTTGGTCATTTTAATTCACTCCATCCTATTGTTATTGAAATTTTAGAGTGGCTTCAGTTGCTTAAGATTAGTGGTAGGAAAGTATCTTTCTGTTGGTCCCCTGCACATGTTGGTGTGGCAGGAAACGAAGTAGCAGGCTCACTTGCCAAAACAGCTGTCAACCAAAGTAACATAGCTAGGTGTGCACTCCCTACAAATGATATGTATCCAGTCATTAAAGCAGTGTTCCTTGATTCCTGGAAATTTGCATGGGAGCTAGAAAACCAAAAAATGAAAGAAATAGCTACTACCATCTTTCCTTGGAAGTATTCACCAATGAGTAGGCAAAGAGAAGTAATACTCTGTCGGCTTAGAATAGGCCATACAAAAATGACACATGGCTTTCTTATGAGTGGGGCTCATCAGCCTTATTGTGACGACTGCTTGGTACCATTGACAGTCCACGTGACAGGGGAACTGAGGATGGTTTTTCCCTTACCAAGATTTTAGGGACGGATTTTATTGAAAGTGCCCTGTTTGATTTTATTAATGCCACTGGTATTTTAAATAAAATTTAATTTATACTATAAATTTTGTAAGTTTATAGGTTTTACGATTATTAATTTTTATTTATTTGTTTATTTTTTTTTCTTATCATGGGGATTTTCCTTTCTTAAATATGCATTATATATTCCATTGTAGTGGCGTCAATAACCATTAGCAGTTGTGATGCCAGATAATCTTTAATAAATCAGTCAATCAATCTCTCTCTCTCTCTTACTGAGATGAGATCATTTTTATGGTACATGTATGTAATAAGTTTATTATTAATATTTTCCAATGATAATACTATAATATGTATAATAATAACACTATAACTGTAATTACAAAATTCATATGTGAGTATCTTAAATACAATAATCTTTCCATTTCACTTTTAAATACTGTAAAGACAATCTCTCTCATCTCTCTCTTCCTCCCATCTCTCTCTGTCTCGTCTCATGCTCTCTCTCCTCTCTCGGAATTCCTCAAACTCTTCTCTCTCTCTCTCTTTTCTTGGGCTGCAAGTGTTAGAAGTTACTTTAACTGTATGTACCTATATACCTTTTAATGGTACTTAATTTTTTAGAATTACTTTGGAAATTATATTAATACAATCTCTAAGATTAATTACATTGAATATGATAAATAATGTTAAGGTAAATTTGATGTAGGATGTTACATAACGATATAAACATTTGGTGTTTCTCTCTTCTCTCTTCGTCCTCACTGTATTTTTCCAGACTCGATCTTCTCTCTTTCCTTGTCTGTCCCTTCGTCGGATATACGTCTCTTTCTCATCATTCTCGTCTCTCTCTCTCTCTCTCTCTCTTCGTCAGCAAAAGAATTGATATACAGACAATCATAATTGTTCAGTCGTCTCTTGCTCTCTTCTGTGGAAAAGTTATATGTATGTATTTATCCTCTGGATGGAGAGGGTCAGAATTCTCTATAAGAGGGTGGCACTGTGCTGGGCACTAGTGCAGAGAGACTCTTGGCTCTTGTAAGGTTTCCAAAAACCTCAATGCCGTATTCCCTTCCTCCTTTGACCTCTCTGAGGTCGGTTTGATGATGCCATTGGGGTCCTTGAATGATTCAAGCCCTTTGAAGATTCTGCAGGGGCATCGGCTCCAGCTGCTGCGACAACTGGGGCCTTGGCACTCGTCCCCGTTCCTAATGCTGCGTGGCTCGGTTCTATGAGTTCTTCGGCCAAATAGGATTCGGCAGGGTCATTACTCCGGGACCGGTTAGCTGCTGACGGAGGGGGATTGGGCGAGGTAATGGTCTTCGGGATTGCCTTACCCACTGGGAGGACCGACTCTGGGGCGGTCTGCGAGGCCACACCATTGGTGGAGTGTCCACTATCGTCATGGGGGTCCTGGAATATTCCTATTGGAATTGGCTCTTCCTTGACTGCCGGCATGGGTAGTGGGGCCAAGCCAGCAGAGGGAGAACGACCAGGACTTAGAGCTCCAAGAGGAAGACTTGAGTCTTGCCCTGGCACTGGCACCGAGGCCATCCTGGCTTAGTGGAAGGACTCGAACGTGGCTCAACATCCATGAAAGATGGAGCCTGGCACTGCCTGGCACCTTCAAGAGGCACTGGCTGTGCAGAGGTAGTTCTTGGAGGCCCGTGGAACGGGTCTGGAGCTATGTGAGGGCGGGGGCCCTGATACGGTTTAAAGGTAGGAGACTTTGAATCTTGTCTTAGCAGGACATCATAACCTCATGGTATATAGGTTGCTTCTGTCATGGTACATATCTTAGAACGCTGAGGTCATGTAACTCAACCGGACAGTAGGTAGGAATATCTTAACATTGTTGAGGCTCTCTATCATTATGAATTGGTGCTTATCAACCTTAGCTCCGTAAGGAATTTTATCCTCTCGGATGATGGAGACTTGCGCACCAGTGTCGTCGAAAGCTCGGACCTGGTGGGCAGGATAGCGACCTCTGGGAGGTGCAACAAATATGGGGCCCTGAGTAGGGGCTCCTAGAGTGGATGGATTCGTCACGGCCATAGCAATGGCAGATACAGGAGCTTTCTTGGGGCATCCCTCCCAGGTAGCAGTGTGCCCATGCACTCTGCATGTGTCACAGAAACTTTAACTAAAATCAGGCCTGGGCCTGTTGTTTCTGTTCCATTGGCCATTGTTTGTGTTATTATGATTGGGTAGTCCATTTGGAGGAGTGGCAGCAGCTTGCTGAGGAGGATCCACCTTTGAGAGGCACTGCTCTGTGGTGTGACTTGGTTTGTTTAGATTCCCACACACAGATTACCGATGTAACTGCCGTTTTCTTCAAAGCCACAGGGATGAGATAAAGAAAAGACACAGATCCTGTTACTCACGTCACACTTTATTAAAAATTTGATATAAAGTTTAAGTTGATATCACTAAACATTTTAAACCAACTTAAAGCTTTAAATCACTTAACACTAGGCACTACAGCTTAAGTTGACCATTACTGTAAGGGCTTATAGTAGGTCATTACTCCAAGACATGAGAACTAATGATGAGTACTTTGCTAGTAGTACAAGGCAACGAGGTTCAAGAAACTGAAAACAACAAAATATACAAACTTACTAAAACTGTTAAATAGAAATTCTGTAATAAACAAAGAATTGACAATAGTTTGATATAACTTCAAAGCACCACAAACATGAAATAGAATATATACAAATTTCAGTAAAGAAATAAACGTACTTCTGTGTTACTCTAAGCTACATCCAATACAAGCGAAACGAATTTCCAAAGAAGTGTTCTTTACACTTTGAAGACTTCCTCTACTCTGTCAGTCATAAAAAAAAAACCTTGATCCTGTTTCCAGTAACTTATAACTGTTACAGTGTAATTCCAACACTGATAACTACCAGGATAAACAATCTGTTCAAGAACTACTCAACAACAATTAACAAAAACAAATTACATACAGCCGTAACAATCCAAAATAGACTGAACAATGTTTACATGTAAAATGGACAAAATATCTATAATACAATTTAACCCTAATCACCAATTTAAAAAACATAGCTTATTATATGATTATATACACAACTAGTTTCTATAAAAAGCTACATTTACATCCGAGGAAGGTTATTGGGGCGCTGGGTAGGCTGAGAGGTTGCACCAGGTGTGAGGGGGAGAGCAGGACGTATTTTCTTCATTAAAGAATTCTGCAATGGATGGTGGGTGTCATAGGCGTCTGCCCATTTACAGCACTCCAAAAGTCTTAGGGGCCTTGTCCACCAAGTGGGTGGCAAGATCAGGGGGGGCGTAGGCAAGAAAGTCCTCTAATTGAAAGAGTTCTAAGACCTCCTCAACAGATGTTGCGTTGGAGGCCTTCGTCCACCTACGGAGTGCCGATGTCTTCTTGGCTGCCCACTCTGTCCACGTCTGGTTAGCCTCCTTGGGCATATTCCTCCATTTCTGCCTCCACCGGTCTGGGGTCAATTTGGAAGCCCCAAGGATTGCCTCTTGTGCGAGGTTGAGATCTTGTCGCTCATTCAGGGGAAGGGCCTCGAATGCAGTTCGCCCTTTGCCAGCGAGATGCTTGCCAAGGAGGAGGGCCACTTCCTGAGGGGTTGGATTGAAGTTCCCGAACACCTGCTCGACATGATCGAGCCAGGTGTCGGGTTCGTTATTGTCCCAAGCCCTAATGAGGCCGCCCATGCTGTAGAGGTGAGAGGGCGCAGGAGGCGTGGGACTCGGGGGTGCCAGAGTGGCACTCTGGACTGCCATAGCCAGTTCATGTGCCCTTTCAGCTGCTTTTCTTCTTTCTTGTGCTTTCCTCTCCTTCTCCTGTTTGGTTGCTCTCTCTTGGGCTGCTTCATTCAGGCTATCATTCACCCAATTGATCAGCTTTGCGCCCTCCAGCCCCAGGGCTCTTCCGCAGCACTGGAGGAGGCTAAGGCCTTCTGTGAAGGCCTTAGCCTCCTCCAGTGCTGCGTTACTGGCCATCTCTTTAGCCATAAAATGCTAGTAGACTAGCCTGGGAATAATGGGGTGCAAAACAGCAAATGTCGCCAGAGGTATGCGGAAATGCTCGACGCAGACTTGGCAAGATGACCGTAAATCCCTGCTAACACAGTTACTACTGGTGCGTAGTGCGGCAGAGAACTCAACGCCGGTTATGGATTTGGTAATAAATTTCGTAAAATAAAACGAAATGATCTGGTCACGCAATTGCCAATATGGGTTTGTACAGTAAAAGAAAAAAATAAAAATTTCAGTCACGAAATTCACGGAAACTCAATGTAAAACGTGACAAATAAATGTCGTAAAGGCGGAAACTTCAACGCCAGCACGGGTTTGTAAGGTAAAAAGGGAAAGAAAAAAAAATCTAGTCGCGAAATTCACGGAATCCTTACGTGAAAATGTAGCAAATGAATGTTGTAAGGCGGAAATTCAACTCCAGTACGGCTTTATGAATACAAGGAAAAATCTGGTCACGAATTCACAGAACCTTACGTGAAAATGTGGCAAATACAGTTGATAATAAAAAATGTATATGGGATCTCCCTTTTGTTTGTTTTTTATGTATATCGTTTGAGGATGGAGACGGGAAGTGGATAAAATATTCTTTTTCTTTGTTACCAACGCAAATCCCTTGAACCTAGCTTTGCTCAGAATAGTTTGTATACATTAAAAAATGAAGAAGAAAACCCAGGATAAAATCTCTCTAACCCTATAAAAATACACCGCTTCTTTTCCCTTGCTTTCGCGAACCTAAAACCCTCCTGTCCGCAAACTTAAAACCCCGGAGAATTAAGCCGCACACAGGCCGTCTGGACAGAAATGTATGAATCACAACTATTTTCAAGGCCGTGTTGGTACTACACTCTGGGTAACATATGCCCTTGTTCGAAATGCAAAAGTATTTGCCCTTATTTGATTACTTTCTGCGCAGAGAATAACAAAAAGAAAACGTTTACCTTTGATTTTGCTCATCCTATCGTTAAGAATGTTTTACGCTAACACTTTGTTTTTTCTTTTCTTACTTATTGACTCATCTATTCCTTTGGATAGATTTCGAGCCACGTGGCCGGGGAATTTAAAGATCCTATCCCACGGTTTAGACCTGCGAGATTCGCCAGTGAGAGAGAGAGAGAGAGAGAGAGAGAGAGAGAGAGAGAGAGAGAGAGAGAGAGACGAGAGAGAGAGAGAGAGAGAGAGAGAGAGAGAGAGAGAGAGAGAGAGAGCACGTGTTGTTTCACATAAAAAAATAACATACGAAATATCTTTACAGTGTGGGATTCGCGATTAACTAGCAATTAACGAAGTATAGTACTTATTTTCGTTTTGAAACTTACTCCCTAACCTCTATTCTTCATCCAACGGCACATAACATTAAAATTTCTCTCTCGAGCTTTGGTCTATCAGCCTACACGTGGTCTATTTCCTATCGCTATAAAGGCAGTCAGATTTTATATATCCCTAACTAGAATATTTAGTTCTACACAAATACTAAAAAATATAATAAAATTTACCTTATTCCTGTTTTGGAAAATTTGGAAACCTTGCTTTAGCTTGCTCATAAAAATATTAAGGAATTCAGAATCATTTCTTTCGTGATTTTAGCTTAACAATCGTTACTATGAAATCCTGGTTTAAGTCGCCAATATTCAAAATACCACCTCAAGTCCTCCCAGAAATGCAATTTCACCGAAAATTTAGGCCTTGACTGGAGGACGAGGGGTTTGAACAAAGAAAAAAAACTAAACTTCTCAGGTATAAGGCCGATTTTACTGAGGAGGGAGGAATTTACATAAAAGCTGGACTCTAGTTATACAAGCACTGTATTTACAAGAATTTACAGAGGTCTAGGACCACAAGGGGCGGGGGAGCGCTTTCAGTCCACCCAAATGTGGCGGGAGCAGTTCAGCCACGGCGTTTAGAAAATTGCGCAACGGATCAAGATTGCAAGCTTCAAGGATTTCCAATTCCTACCACAACCAGGCACAGCGTTTGTCTGCAAATAGAGGACACAGGTATAAGGCAGGGGGGGGCACATGAGGGCGAATGTTACTCACTACTTTCTTTCAATCAAAAGGCCACTCATGGGGGAATGAAATGACTGGGAAATTTACTCAGCAGAAAACTATTTCGTGGCATAAATTCACTAGGGGGATGTTACTAGTATCACAGGGGAGTAATTATAGAATTGACCCCAGATGGCGGGGGAGGGGGTGGGGGGGGGGAATGAAAACTGCACAAGTCGCCTTGGAAAAGGAAATGAAATACAGACAAAGGTAAAAACAATTCCCTGGTTGAAATGGAACTTCCCTACAGTACCTTATGGATGAGGTTGGTTGTCTTCTCCTTGATGTCTTGGCACTATGGACTTTAAGATATACTTGGGGCTTCCCAAAGCATGGGAAAGCCAGGCCCAGGAGAGGGGGGGGGGGGGGGGCCAGCACTTTCTGGTAAGGAGCAAGGCTCTGACCTGTCCTAGGTCTGGTGTTCTTCTGAGGATGGCCTGCTGCTTTCCAGGCCTTTTGAAGTGGTGCCTCTGCAGGGGGGTAATTCCAAGCACCAATGGGAAAAGAGATAGCTTTTTCAAGAGAAGAAGGGAGAATAGAGAGAATGGGTTCTTTCCAAGTGGAAGGGGCAACTTGTATATAACATAGATGCATTAAACTTGGGTACAAGACTATTTCTTTCCTTGGTTCTAGCTTAAAATCTTGAACAATATATATTGTGTATATATATATATATATATATATATATATATATATATATATATATATATATATATATATATACATATGTAATGGGGAGATTCCCTCATTATTCATTTGGTAAGCGTGTAGCCCGAACCGAACGTCAGGCAAACTAATACACACAGCCTTTCTCTCTCTCTCTCTAAGCGACCCCTCTCTCTCTCTCTCTCTCTCTCTCTCTCTCTCTCTCTCTCTTCTCACCGACACCTCTATCTCTCTCTCTCCACCTCTTTCTCTCCACTCTAACAGGTAATGAAAATGAGAGAGTCGCATCATCAAAATAAACATTTATTAACAAGGAATAAATAATGAATCAATTCTATTAAAACCCCAACAGTAAAATGTCTAATAGTAATGGTAGTCACCATTAGTCACCAAAAGTCTATTTCCATCGGGAACTCCCTGTCCCCCTCATTGCCAGAACCTTCTGTTTCAAAGACACAGAATACATCCCATAAGTACACATAAGTTTAACAACAAAATCAAAGATCAGATATTCTTAAAAATGTCAAACAGACAACAAGCCACTCTTTGGCTAAAGTAATTTAACTCACCCAAGCAACCGGACTATTTCGCACACTCAATAAAAAACTCCCGGCGAGCACCACGGCATCTTGCCTTTCTCTCGAAGACGCCTATATCAAAATCCCCCATAGACTTGTGTATGTTACACTTTTAACAGAAAGAGGCGCACACGCACATACGAACACACAGTTCGTTAACGCCTCACGATTACTGGCCGCAACCAGTTTCACAAAGGCACTTTGAGAAGAGTTAATAAACTCAGTACATTGACTTGTCTAACTAAGCAGTTTTACCTCACGCCACCCATAGAAACTCATTGTTCAGCTACTCTTGGGTCGTCGCCTCTCACTGTTCTCCACATTCCATAACTCAAAGGGAACACATTGGCAATATATTATTAATCAAAACCCCTAGGCCTAATAGTGCTCGGCCACCTCATGCTAGCCCCCGCCTAGCATAATAGCTTATATAATCTAAAAAACATTGGCCGGCTTAAAATAAAATATAAGTAATAACTGCACGTCTCTGGCATTGTAAAATAAAGTCTTATCACGCTTTATCTCCAAATAACACTAGACGCATTTTCTCTCATTTTTTCTGCATTTCGGATTCTTGAATATCCCTCTTTGCTTGTCTGCAACTAGCTGCACAGACAGTAGACTGTAGGAAGACGGAATGCCTCCCTCATTGTAGAAGACTTCTCACGACTTCTGCAGATCCCCAAAAGACACGCTGTAGAATTCACGCGATCACCATCATGGAAACTCTTGTAATCACCAAAAACGGCAGCAACCTCACGGCTGGTGGACGTCTTGCTGGCGTTGGGAAATCACTTTGGTGTGTTAGTATGTCAGTCAAGTCACTGGTCAATCTAAGAAAATTAACCCAGACATACCACTTCTATCAAACAATGATCTCAAAAAGTCAGAAATACTAACTGAACGTCTCCCAATTAACTCCCTTTAATATGACTACTAAATCATAAGTCATTATCACAACTCTCAAAGAAAAAAAAAACATCAAGTTCTCCAACTCAATTCTCCAAACTCACACATCAGCACACACAACTCAGAAATCACAGCAACTCCACGGACTTGTGTCAGCAATGGCTAACTTCCAAAAAAGGAGAAAAGAAAAAATCAACGGCATTGTCAACTATCTCCCGTGACTCACAAGATGTCAAGCAATTATCTGCTGCACTCATAAAAAAAGGAAAAAAAACAAAACTAATGTGTTGTTAGTTCCTCCCAAAATTCAAAAAAGATTTCACCACCCTTGACAGCATTAAAACGCCCACGTATTAGTATATATATATATATAAAAACTCAGTATCAGAAATATCAGCAAAATCACCAAAATTTGCTATCATCAAAATCACCAGTATCAGTATAAAAAAAATATCACCAATGTTAATGCTTGTCCATTCTCCAAGGAATTCAGCAAAAAAACTCAGCAAAAGTTCAGCAAGATTCAACACATTTCACCAAGATTCAGCCAGATTCATCAAGATTCAGCAAAAGTCTTCCCCCATGAATGACCGAAATATTCTCCAAAGTCACAAAAACTCAACAAATAATTAAGACAAGACTTCTCCCATTAATTCATTGTAATAATTCTCCATGAATAATTATCTGTAATAATTATAAAATAATCTCCCACGAAATATCTCAAATCTCTCGTAAAACAAGTCAAGTAATGATAATTATACTTAAGCAACCCTCCCGTAACACATCTCAAGTATAATAATTATCAATAATAACAATAACTCTCCATAGCAATAATTCTCTTGCAAAGATCTCAAGTAAAGGTAAATTCAAATAGCTTACACTAGTATTGCTGAATCCTATGGTATACCACCATTTCCACACCCACACAATCAACACCATTTACGGCATCAGGCAACACCATTCGGCACCATTTTCAAAGTAATCTCTCCAACACAATAAAAAAAAAAATAATAATCTGTGTCTCCCCATTATATTTGTGTCTTCCAAGGCACAAGGAAAACATACACCCATACAATGTATTTCAATTCTCTTTCTATTTCCTCTTCTCTTCATCGAAGGGAGAAAAAAAAATCTCTTTTCTAAAAAAAAAAAAAGACTCTACGGGCGTTTCACTTCATCAACTAATCAATCAGCTGATGTCCTGGCATTGAAAATTCATTGTCAAGGGCAAATCCATCCCCCAACTCCCCGACAAAGAAAAAAAAGGAGTACACCCCCAATGAGAGAAAAAAAGGTTTCTCCCTCCCGTTGAGCATTGAAACATCCCTCAGTCAAGCGGCAGAACACTCCCCCGAGGCATACCAGTAGTACCCATCAGTAGTACCCATCTTGCAATACCCTCCCTCGAGGCAGGCCATACTCCCCTTGCAATGAGCCTCTCTGCTCGGTAAGCAGAAATGTGCTGAGCCTGTGAAATTCAGTGGCCGCTCTTGTCTCCAAGCCAAATATGCTTATCTAAGCACAGTTCACATGTATAAATACATCTTATACACTCTTATATTAAACAAAGACGAATATGTCTATTATAAACACGTGTGAATAAAGAAAACACGTCACTTCTGCTACTATGGGCAAAGAAAAAAAATTTTTGACCTCTTGAACCAACCCCATTACACTGAATTATTTAAAAAAACATACATAACACTCTTTAACACTCACCATTCCATAATGGGAACAAAAGAACTCGGAATTCGCGTAAGACACGGCAGTGATACATGCACGATTGTCTTGGGATGCATTCGACATCACACAAGCAAAAGTCAC
>NC_087205.1:46883099-46898099 GCF_015104395.2 Macrobrachium nipponense | reverse complement strand
AGAAGAAGCAGAGTTTACAAGATACTGTGTAGCAATTGTAATGAGATTTACGTTGGGGAAACTGGTAGATCCATCTCGCAAGGATTAGCAGAACTCAAAACATCAGTGTGATATGCATCAGAGAAATGGGGATTTTCCTACATATTAGGGACAAAGGCCATACTATTAATTGGAGTGGGGAAAAGCTGATTTTCAAAAGTAGCTGTCCGTACAAAAGGAAAATGCTAGAATCTGCTATCATCAATTAAACTAACAATATGAACCTGTCAGGAGGACATTGGAAGTTGGATGACATCAATGAACTAATCCTTAGGCTTCTCCTCAACCAGTTTTCCAAGAACATCCGAGCACCGAACGAGTCGCCAGACGGGAGTTTATGAGGCCAAAAATCACCAATGAATAGTTTAATTTCTACTCTCTCTGGGTCACCAACAGAGACTTAATGCCACACCTACATATGTTTTTGTATATACATATACTCTAGTAAGACATCCTATGTCCATATTTTAACAGTGATCAGGAGCACAGAAGAAAGTGCTCGAAAAATAATGTTGCAATGTTAAAATAGTGAAGTATTTGCCATTCCATGACTGTCCTTTTCCTTTCATGATCCACATTAACCATTTGGCTGTGAAACACAGAAAAATTCCCAAACATTCAGGAAATTGCACAACTTGGCAATAGCGCACGTCATCACTGATATCATCCAACTTTGCTGCCCAAATGACGTCATTTTTATGATTTGGCTTCCAGACTGTGTAAATGAAGAATTATTTGATGCGGTAACATGGAGAAAGTCAGTTTCATCCCAGTCTTTAAGAAATGAACCACAAAACCATGCACGGTCTTTTATCTGTTGCCGAGGGATGTAGGGCTTGCTGACAACATGAAATGGCTTGATATCAGATTTTTTCAGCTCATGATATATAGCACTTTAACTTCTCGTCTTTCCCCTTTTTGTTTCTAGTTCAAGCGCCAATTTACGTAAAGACTTTCTTGGTTTACCCACTGCCTCAGCTATGATGTCTTTTGATTCCTGAGAATGGACTTCAGGCCTTCCAAGATTTTCACTCTTTTTGTGATGACAGTCATTTTTGTTCCAGTTTCTTTCAACAAAGGATTCATCTCTTTTAATGTATTTAGCTATCCAGGAATGTGAAATGAACGGCGCACTAGCATCTCTGGCCTCTCTGAAGGTTATAGCCCGGATTTGGTCAATCCATCTGATTTCCTCCGAGTCATTAGCCATGGCTGTATCTAACTCCGTCACTCAGTCTGAAAATACACAAAATGCAAAATGAAAAATAGCTTAATAGAAACTTAAGATAATGTACTTGGAGATAGGCTATAGCAGAAAACTTCATAACCCACCATTTGTTCTGTGGAGGGGGGTGGGGGGAGGGGGTGGCTCTGATTTCGAAACACCCGGTACATAAAACCAAACAAACGAACAAATGAATGGAAAGGCGTCTTAGTGAATGGTGCTCAGTAGTCATCAGAATCAGAAGAGTTGTCTCCCGACAAGATAGTTACTTATTGTACTTGATTAGTATTAACCCTTAAACGCCGAATGGACGTATTAAACGTCGAGTCAAAATGTCTCCCGTATGCCGAATGGACGTACCATACGTCGACTCAAAAAAGTTTTTTTAAAAATTCGCGGAAAAATACTTAAAGGCCTACGAGCCAAAAACTTTTGAATCACGCGCCTTGGGGGATGCTGGGAGTTCACGGATCAAGGCATTGTTTTGTTTACAATCGTTACGCAGGCGTGCAAGCGCGAATTTCTTTCTTATCGCACTAAAAAGTATCAGTGACACATCTCAAAAATTATTTTGTCACTTTGACATAATTTTTGCACCGTTTTAAATTATCCTTTACATGAAGTATTATATATGAGAATGTGCGCAATTTCATTTAGAATACAACAAAAAAATACTCATGATTGTAGCTTTTATCAGTTTTGAAATATTTTCATATAAATAACGGTAAGTGCCAAAATTTCAACCTTCGGTCAACTTTGACTCTACCGAAATGGTCGAAAAACGCAATTGTAAGCTAAAACTCTTGTATTATAGTAATATTCAATCATTTGCCTTCATTTTGCAACAAATTGGACGTCTTTAGCACAATATTTCGATTTATGGTGAATTTATGAAAAAAACTTTTTCCTTACGTCCGCGCGGTAACTCTTCTGTTAAATTTTTTTCGTGCTATTGTCCTAATGTTTGCACCATTTTAAATTTGCCGTTACATAAAGTTTTATATATTGGAAATGTGCGCAATTTCATGCACAATACAACTAAAAACAACCCATGGTTGTAGCTTTTATCAATTTTGAAATATTTTCATATACAAAATGATAAGTGACATTTTCAACCTTTGGTCAACTTTGACTCTACCGAAATGGTAGAAAAACGCAATTGTAAGCTAAAACGCTTACATTCTAGTAATATTCAATCATTTACCTTCATTTTGAAACAAATTGGAAGTCTCTAGCACAATATTTCGATTTATGGTGAATTTATGAAAAAAATAACATTTTCTTTACGTCCGCGCGGTAACTCTTCCGAAAAAATCATACATGCGATTGTGGTAATGTTTACACCATTTTAAATTAGCCGTTACATAAAGTTTTATATATGAAAATGTGCGCAATTTCATGTGGAATACAACAAAAAATAATTGAAGGTTGTAGCTTTTCTCATTTTCGAAATATTTGCATATAAATCACGATAAATAGAAAAAAAACCACGTTCGGTCAACTTTGACTCTACCGAAATGGTAAAAAAACGCAATTGTAAGCTAAAACTCTTACAGTCTAGTAATATTCAGTCATTTATCTTCATCTTGAAAAAAATTCGAGGTCTCTAGCACATTATTTAGATTTATGGTGAATTTAAAAAAAAAAAAACTTTCCTTCCCTCCGCGCGCGGATTCTCTGCCACCAATCTCCGAAATGCGTACGTCCCATTCTCGGAACATTTGCTCCATTTCATATTAGGCATTTCATAAGTTTTATATATGAAAATGTGCGCAATTTCATGTAGAATAAAACGAAAAATATTTGAAGGTTGTAGCTTTTCTTATTTCCAAAATAATTGCATATAAAAAAATATATAAAAAAAATTCTACATTCGGTCAACTTTAATTCATCAGATATGGTCGAAAACTGCAATTGTAAGCTAATACTCTTACAGTATAGTAATATTTAATCATTTGTCTTCATTTTGAAAGAAATTGGAAGTCTCTAGGACAATATTTAGATTTATGGTGAATTTTAAAAAAAAATATTTGTTTACGTCCGTGCGTTACGAATTCATGCATTATTTTGTGATAATATTTCCTCTGTGTTGCTTTTATTGTTTTACAATGTGTTATATACCAAACTGATCGCAATTTAGTGTACATTACAACGAAAAAAAAGTAACTTGTTACTTTTAACCGTTTTGCGCACAACGTGATTTGAATACAATTATATAATGAAATTTCGTTTTTGCGCTATCATTTATCGCATTATTTATGTATGATAATGATAATTTTTTTCATTTCTGATGGTTACAAACTAAACTTCAGCCAATGACAAAATAAGGAGCCAAAAATGAACTCTTAATCTTGAAAACTAAGGGCACTGTGATTTTTTGAAAAAAATATTTTTTCCACTTCCGCGCTCACTCTGAAACACCTCCGGCACACGGGAGACAATTTTTTTTTACCGCTTCAGCGTTTAAGGGTTAATGTGGAACTTCCTGTGCTAGTGCCTAGACCTTCAAAGCATTGTAAGCAACCTCTTGCTTCCTATAGCAAGTCCTTTCCCAGGCGTTTGTTGCCAGGTGTGTCGACTCACTCACAGTCACATACAGGCAGTCCCCGGGTTACGACGATGTCGGCTTACGACGTTCCGAGGTTACGACGCTTGTCAATAGACATTATTTCCAGGGTTACGATGCATGTTCCAGGGTTACGACACCTACAACGCTCATCTGGGAGATGAAATATGACACCAAAAATGCAAAATAATCAGCATTTGAAGGTTTTTTTGATGAAAAATGCCAAAAGAATGCAGTTTACATAGTTTTCAATGCACCCAAAGCATTAAAAGTAAGGTTTTCATAGGATTTTTCACGATATTCCGGCTTACGACACGTCTCAAGAACGGAAGCCCCGTCGTAACCCGGGGACCTCCTGTATATGATCTTAAAGGGGGAGATCCGACTTGTCATCCGTTGAAGAGGAAGTGGGTCAGAATGCTGCTTCTGTGTTGGTATATTTGAGCCTTCTCAAGTACATTATGTCCTGGCGCTCATCAAAATAGTACCTATTCTCCTGATGACACCTGTTATTGGCGTCTAGGCGCTCGGATCTCTCTCATATTGGGCTTTTTGCTTTTTTATTTTATTTATTTATTTTTTTGTCGAGCACCAGTCCCTGTCCAAGTACTCTGTGCCATCTAAGGCACCACACCCCCTTGCTCCAGCTTGCGTGGCACTTTCCATGGCTTACTTGACACCAGCTGTTGGTAGTTTGGTGCTAGCTGTTGGATGTCTGACGACAGTCTCCTCGTTCATCTTTGTCAACACTAGGGGATCCTTCGCTAGCCATTTTATGCCACCACTTGGAGGATTGGATGGTCTTCCTTAAAAGGAAGAAGTCTGTTGTCAAGAGTATCACTCTTTGTCATCCATCAGTGTGTGTGTGTGTGCATGCTTCTCATACAAATCTCTCTCTCTCTCTCTCTCTCTCCAAAGTCATAATCACACGATAAGCTCACGTATCTACACACCCACACACGCCATAAGTTTGCTCATGGATATGTCATTCAAACATCGTTAAGTCTAAATATTCAACTTCCTCAAACACCTTAGCAATCCTTCTACCCTTCTTCAGAAGCATCTCAATATTTGGCCATCCCAATCCTAGCTTACTCCCCGTAGTCCTTGAAGGATTGTCTCTTAAGCGATGTCCACAAGCCATATCGGAATACATCATCCTACAATGACTACAATTACAAAGCTTTATTCACTTGTCATCTGTGTTTACTTGTCGCATTCACGGTCACGTGACCATGACACACTGAAAACAATTTCTGAAATTAAGAGCGAAGTTAAATATGAGAGAGAGAGAGAGAGAGAGAGAGAGAGAGAGAGAGAGAGAGAGAGAGAGAGAGAGAGAGAGAGAGAGTAGTTGAAGGAGTTGAAGTAATATTCAAGTGTTTAGAGAGAGAGAGAGAGAGAGAGAGAGAGAGAAGAGAGAGAGAGAGAGAGAGAGAGAGATCTCACCTGCATCCATGTTTACAGGCAACCTCCGTGATCAAACTTAACACTTGATTATTACTTTCAATCTCTCTCTTGACAATCCTCCTGCCTCTTCATATTCTAGCCTTCTGAGGATTCTTTTAGCAAACTTCCTGGACTTCTTTGTACCAGCACTTACCAGTTCATGTGCTTCCACTTTCCATTTGAGGAAACTTCCTTTAGATCCTTGCCTTCCCAAACTAGTGATGGACTCCTAAGGAGGCAGGATGCAACCCGAAACCCCACACTACATATAAATACCACCCAGTCGAATTGGAGGACTGTTATAGACCAAAAAAGAAAATAATAATAATAATAATAATAATAATAATAATAATCCTTGATATAATTTATAATCCTTGTAAGGCATATATCATCAGTAGATGATCATCTGAAGAAAACAAAATAAAACAATTATAAAAAAAACTGCCAATATACCCATGATATTCTAATGAAATTATTGCATCGCACTTCCGTAACGTGACTTCAATTATAGTATGCTGTACAGTGGTACCTCGACATACGAAAGGCTCAACTTACAAAAAACTCGAGATACGAAAGCAAATACGAAAAATTTTACAGCTCTACATACGAAAGGTTGTTGCTGTAAAGTCCCGAGATTCGCCCGGACTACCGAGAACAATTTTAAAACTCCAGCGCCGCCAACTGAGTAAACTCGCCACCATCCTCCCGCTCTCCCATTGGTTCCTGATGCTAGTCACCCCATAAGGTCCTGCTCTCCTATTGGTCAGCATCTACCCCTTGTGCTTTAAGTATTCTATTGGTAAAAGGATGCTGTAAATTGAACAACTTATTCATGCAATACATTTAATAAAAAAAAACATTAGGTAAAGATAGAATAAAGAATAGAAATGAATGGTTATTATACTGTTTGGTAGTTTCAGTAGTTGAAGAGAGATAATGAAAATTTATGGCTTACTGTGTAAAGCGATTGCTTGTCGATTGTTCTATACTCGTAATTGCTGGATGTAAACAGAAGTTTGGAAGCTTTTTTTTGTTTGTTTATTATAGTTAATGGTTACTTAATAATTATTTGAAATGAGTACATGCAATACATTTAATAAAAAAATTGTGAATTAGATATCATAAAATATAAAATAAATCAGACTACCAACAAATACGTATTTTTTTAGAATTCTTCTTCAGTTTTAATATTACGTTATGTATATGTTTCATTATAGCTGTCAGTAACCCGGTATCTCCATTAGGTAAAGATAGAATAAAGAATAGAAATGAATGGTTATTATACTGTTTGGTAGTTTCATTAGTTGAAGAGAGATACTAATGAAAATTGATGGCTTACTGTGTCCTAGGAAAAGTGATTGCTTGGCGTTCTTTCGGTACTCGTAAGACGGTAAGAGCTGAATGTAAAGAATCGATTGGAAGGTTTTTTTTGTTTGTTTGTGTATTATAGTTAATGATTAACTAATAATTATTTGAAATGAGTACATACTGATTATGTATACATTTTATTGGCATATTCTAAGCTTTTAGCTTCTTAGGTTTAGATGTCAGAATCATAGACTAGGCTACAGTAGCAACTGCTAACATAGGCTAGGCTTATTGCTAAGGGACATATGCTAAAGTCCTAATATATGCAGTAAAAATGGGGTTGAACATTACATGCAGTTGAATATTACTCAAGTATGTACAGTATTTTGCCTATTTGGAGTCATATTTCTTCTGTCGGATCGGCGTCGTAACCCTAGAACATGTGTTTTAGGCCTGGAAATATAACTTACTGGGGTATTTTTGGAGGGCTTGGAACGGATTAGCCATTAGGTGCTGAATGACCATTATAGGTCCCAGTGCTTGGGCTTGTCCCTAAATTTCATAATCCATCCATCCATCCAAAACTTGGGAAAGTATTGGGAAGGATGATAGTCTCTGGCATCTTGAAGTTGCTGAAGTAGAAATCAGAAGTTAAATGCAGGGTCTTACTAACCCAGGTGTAATTATCTGGGTAAATTGTTTATAAAAGTCCTATATAGTTGTTAATAGGGATGTTCTCTGCCTATTTGTTTTTTGATACATTTCTGAACAATAGGCAAAAGTTCAGATTACCTGTGTTACACTACTTCCAATAAATATTTGTTACTTTATTACAACTACCCAACTAAGTGGGCATAGTTAAAAATTGAATTTGTATATGTGAAAAAAGTTATTTACTATTGTAGATATTAGTCTTTTTAAGATAATTATTGAAGTAACATTCATTTTATCAAGAGTTTGCATAACCTTTCATTTTGCATGTTTCCTGAGCACTGATTGTACTTTGATCATCTAGTAAATGTTTTCTTTTCATAATTTGTATTTATTTAATTGCTGATGAGTTGTCAAATGAAAGAGGTAAGTCATGTAGTGCATTTTGATTGGATAACTGAAATGTTTGATCATATTTCTGAATCAGTATTTATGGAAGATAAATTCTTAAAATAAAGGTCACGTCTTATAGTGTAAAATGTTAGTTTAAGGAATTAATCTTTCAATCCCTTGTCATAACCTCTGACAATGGTAATTAAAGAACCTAGCTAGAACTATCAATGAACTTTGAATCACTGACTTCCTGTCCACCTAGTAGTAACTAAAATAATTGCAGTTCACATATGCTGCATAAGCAATGAAAAAACGATTTTACCATATTTTTGTCAATCAGATTTGACATCACACTTCACTTTCAAGGAAGACATTTGGTTTAAAAATACCGTCACAGTATTCAACCATAGCATCCATAGTCATTCCAAGTTTCATCTCAATCTTTTGCATACACCAGCTCAGGAACAGATGGAACATTTTGATGTCCACTCAACAGTTCCCCCTTTTCTAAAAATCATATGGCTCTGCAGCTGAGTGTTCAAAGGAAAAGGTGTAATGTCTGAGGAATTTGTTATGCCCCAGACTTGTTTTCCTGAAGTCAGATTTGACTAGTTGAGAATTGTATTGTGGTAAAATCATTTACTTGAACTTGATGCTTATGAAGTTTTAAGCCTAAATCAAATTTCTTTTCTTTTATATTTTTGTTTATTTTGTGACTTTAGAGAAAAAAAGCAAAGACTGCTAAATTGTGAATCAACTCCCTGTGCAGAAATTGACACAACATTAGCCACACAGTATCACCATCTACCTGTCTTGCATTTATATCCATGCTTCATGGATGTGAAGGCTCTTCCAATATAATACCTGAGCCATCCGTGTGTCCAAGACTTTTCAGGTCTTTCTCTCTTTCTCTGAGTTTTCATCAGCTTATCATATTCCATTCTTTCCACGTGATTGAGCTGTCACAGAAACCCACTAATCCATGTGTTCACTTATGCTTACCTTTTACCAGTTCTTGGTATCATCACATTTTCACTTAATTTTTATGCCTTATGCATTGCTCAGCATATTCGACAGTTCAACAGTTTAAAATTTTTGAAATTTATTTACATTCATTAACCACAATTTATTCATATAAATGAGAGTTCAACAGTTCGTTCATACTTTCCTATCAAGGGTCCTATGGGTTCTTGAAATCTCTCTCCAATCTTTACATACACCATGCTTACTTCCTTGCTTTACCTGTCATGTAACTTATCACTACTCGCATCCTGCCACCATCCATTATACTGTAGATACCCATACAATTCAACTGATTCATTCTTCACCGTCCACATTAACATTCAATTCTATGTCCCCTGTCTGTACTCTACCGTCCTTTTTGTACATCACTCGATTCAATAGCCATGGATGCTTGGCACACCATTGTTGTAGATGATTCACTATGATTTACTATACTTGATCTGCATAGTCTTCTCTGATTAAACACACGATGTTCCTAACATATCAGTCATGTTGTCATATCTGTCTTGCTGCCCAATCAAAATCCCACCATACACCTTCCCTGACATATGTGTAAGTACAGGATTTGTTTCAGTTTTTTATGTTATATGGTAGCTAAATCAAGCACAATCAA
Source organism: Macrobrachium nipponense (assembly GCF_015104395.2). Lineage (NCBI taxonomy): Eukaryota > Metazoa > Arthropoda > Malacostraca > Decapoda > Palaemonidae > Macrobrachium > Macrobrachium nipponense. The sequence continues at coordinate 46,888,832 of NC_087205.1, read as the reverse complement.
AACATGAGGAAGTGACTCACCAAGGAACCATTATTTGACCATAGATAATTTCATAAATTACCTTTCAGTGGTTGCAGAACAAGCTATTTTTTATTATTGACTTAATAAGCAGAGATTTTCCCTGTATACTGGGATTCAGTCTTGTGTTTTATGTACTGTATCAAGTTCAATCTTCTGTTTGTATGCTCTGTTTCAAAAGAAATATTTTGTATACTTTTACACACCATAAGAATCATGTAGTGGAGTATATGAAATTCAAAGTCTGCATTACACAACTTAAGCTGAGGACTCAAAATTTGCTTTTAGTGTGGGATTTAATTATGAATGCTAATTCACCAATAAGAATTATAAGGCAGTATATATGAAATGCAAAGTGTGCATTTTATAAAATAGGCTAGTAGTAAGTAGCTTACTCTATTTGTGTTGGAATTGATTGATGGATGCTAATTCAGGAAACATCATTGTTCATTACTTAGTTGTCCACTTCCAGCAAATACATTGTTTTTCCATAATTTTTGGCATTGAAGATGATAAAAAGCATGTCAACAGAAAAATGTTTAACTTCAGTTACCTTGCTTCAAGGGCCATTGAGTTTTTTTTTGTAACCATTGCACTGAAAAATCCTCTTGTTCATGAACTGACAAAGTAGTAAAAATGTACTGTTTATGATGATAATCAAGCATATCCCTTCCTCTGCATGATTTGCTGTTTTCAGCACAACCTTCTAAGGTTAGGAGTTGGCAGAAAAGAATGAAAAAGATCCAACCAAAGTCTTAATTTTAAAAAGATTGCCCTTGTTTAGAGCTTTGGTTTATTCTTTACATTGATCGTATGTGTTGGTTGCATACCTAGATTCTGTCCCTGAGTTTAAAATCTGCAGTTGAGAGTTATCGGATATTGGAACTCTTATTTTCACCCAACATTGAACATTAAGATGTGAACACAGATCCCTGAAAGAAATATTTAAGAATCTTAAGTTCTCTCTTCATATTATAACTAAGTTTTTAATTTATAACGCATAATGACATAAATGTACTCATAGAAATTGGTAGGAAAGGCAGATTTTGAAGCTGAACTAATTAGAAATTTTGATATTCAATGGAAAGGTAAATCTCAGATGTAGTCTTCACTTGCATTATTTTAGTGTCATAAATGTTTCTACCTTACCAGTAGGCTACATATATAATTTAGGGAAAAACTTTTGACAGTGCTTAGGTATATGATTTTGTTTGCTTTGACCTTTGACATCTCACCTTTTATGTAATGGGTTTCAAGGGTTCAGAACAAAGTGTTGAACAATTTTGTTAATGAAGTGGCTTTCAGTGCAGTATGTAAGTGAAAGGTAAAGATATGTTTTATTTCTATTTTCAATTCTATGAAGACCCATCTGTTTGTAAGTTCTGAAGTTCTAAAAGAGATTGAGGTTGAAATTAAAACTTGCCTCTCTAGATACATATGAATATATTTTTAAATAATTCAGTACACATTAAAGCTTTAATTTTCTTCAACATTAATGTAGTGTTGCGGTAAAAATTAATTGAGGTTTCATTTGATTTCAGATAAAACAAAAATAAAATCAGAATAATTTCCCTGTTTTGAGCCTACTACATTTCAGTATGAAAAATTATTAATCTGTAAAGGTTATTTCTCATTCAAACTTTATTTATATTTTGTGTAGCTTAATTGATCAGATATATGTTTGGTGCATTTATTTTGTTGTATTTATGTTTTGCACTTAAGGACCACCTTATTTTGTCTGTTTTTTCTTTACACAGGTAATTGTTTTATTTCAGTTGACAGTGGCAGTAGTTCTCTTCTAGTCCATCCATCAGCAGCTCTGGAACGATTAGCAGCGTGTATAGAACGTGGGAGTGGGGCAAGTGGAGAACCAGGTGGCCGAGCACGACAGGTCATCATTAGGCCTATTATGGCTTTTATATTCCAGAACCATGACCTGGAAACCTTAGCTTATGCTATGCGACACGCTACCCGCAAAGCAGCAGCAAGAGTTTATGCAATGCAGGTAAAAAGGATAGAATCACTTAGCAAAGTCAGACTCATATACATTGACATCCTCCTCATTCAGACAAAAATTTAAATGTTATATTTAGAATCAGTCTCATTTACTAAATGCTAACCACTGCTAATTTTCAAGAAGAAAAGTATTTGAGAAATGCTTTTAAATGAGGAGATTCATCATTGTTTTCCACTGTAACTTAAACAATATGGTTAATTCTCCCTTTAAGTAGTAAGTGACAGCATTAGCTTTTTGTACCATTTTGAAATTACTTCTTAAAATGGTTTTAACAATATCAAGGTGAATATTTATGCAGCTATGAAGAAAAATAACATATTTTACATCTGTGTAAAAGTAAAATGTTACAAATAGTAGATTTTACCTGGATAATATTTTGATGGCTATAAATTACAATTGTCAGCCAGTGTTTGGGAATTCTACAGAATTCCTGTGAATTTTGACAGTAAAAGCAATAGGTAAATGAATCTTGACAGTTTATAATAATTTTGCTTTTTGTTTCATCACAATCCCATCAGTCATATTTTCCCAAGTCTCAGTGTCCATAGACACAATCTGTCTGTTTTCCAAACAGAGAAAGACTGAACATTTACATTTACACATGGTCACCATGAACTCATAGGTATGTAGCTACTAACTGCTCTCATCATAATGCGCTTTGTAAACACCCTTATCATCATCTACTGTGGCTGTTTGCCTTGGCATTCCTGAACTGCTTTGAGTCAAGAAAACTCATAATTACCCATTAATGTTTTTTCTTTAACATTTCATATTGAATCACTCGCCTTTCAGTATTTTTCTGTACCTCTTTTGGAAATTGTATCCTTTGGTCTTATCTCCATCAGCTTCTTGTAAGTGTCACCAATGGAATTTTTCACTGCTTTTGTGAATTTTTCTTAAATATTTCAGCATGCTACCTAATGAATTGCTCATAGTTAGCACCAAAATGTTGATCAGTTAAAATTACCTCTGACTGTCAGGTATTTGAACATGTACATTAATATTTTTATGTAGTAATCCTTCAGTTATCCAGATCACCATTGTCCGAAACTCGACATAATCCCACACAACCAGACCAGGAGCCAAGGCCCCAAAGATATGTTATATATATGTAAATAAAAAAAAATGAAAATTGCACTCCAATGGTTGGCAACGCGGTGCAGCTGCAGGAAAATGTTGATAACACTGCTTACACTCACAAACAAACTGAGAAAGGATGGAGGTCTGAGAAGTTTCCAAGGTGGGGTTCGGGGAAGGGGTGGGGTGTGTTGGATGGCTAGGCACCATGTGAGAGGAGGGACAGTAAAGCCTGGGTCACACATTGGTGATTTCAGGACGCGATTATTGGAAAAGCAGGATTTGGCAATCAATCTCCTATAGTCGGAAAAACAAATGTCAGCTGATATCGACTCCTTGACGACTTCCGCAATGAAACATTGCAACAGCATTGCATAAGTTGAGATGATATTACTTTTTACGTGTTCGTACGAGAAAGTCACCGAAGATTTAGGCCACAGGACAGCAACTTCTGTGAGAGCATGACGATTTTTGACAATTTAATTGCGATTTAGCTACGTAATGCGCTGACTTACGCAACGGATTGTACTGAGTTGTGAACATGGATGCCACCATATATATAATATATATATATATATATATATATATATTATATAGATATAGATATTAATATATCTATATAATATATATTAAATATATAATATATTATTTATAGATATATCTTTATATCTTTTTATACTCCCCTATATATAATATATATATATATATTATATATATATATATATAGATATATCTATATACTAGAATATATCTTATATCTATATATATATAATATATTATATATTTATTATAATATATTAAGATATATATATATATATATATATATCCTTATATATAGATATATCTATATATATAAATATATATATATATATAATTAATATATATTGTATGTATATATATATATATTTATTATAAATATCATATATAATATAATATTATTATAAATATATATATATTATAGATATATCTATATATATATATATATATATATATATATATAGTATATATATAGAATATATATATATATAGATATATATTTATATATATATATATATTTAAATATATATATATATATATATAATATATATATATATATACACATATATATATATAGATATATATATATATATATATAGATATATATATATATATATATATATATATAATATATATATATATATATATATATATATATATTATTTATATATATATATATATTATATATATCTATATATATATATTATATATATATATAAATATATAGTATATTATATATATATCTATATATAACTAAATCAATATTTTCCATTCATCTCCCATAGTTTCAGTGTTTCAGATCCCCAATAAATCTTCTTCATGATTGTATCGAGTCCTTGATGTTGACCGCTTGTGTGTTGCACAACTTAATTTTGATTTTAAAAAAATCCTAGTGCAAGAAATGAGGCAGATCGAGAGGACTTGGTGACACATGAGGTCGTCTTCGTGATTATGTAAACTCCTCTGCAGGCTTTATTCATTGGCAGGAATCAAAGATATACTAATAAAACGATATAAAATGCCTTTTCATACTTTAGAAAATCATGTTGAAGCTGTAAATTTCCTGAAGAAAACTTAAAATTAAAAAAAATATATATATAATTGCCAAATATATTTTCTTTTTAGTAGTATACAGGGTCTTATTTATCTATATCTGAAGTTCTCAGATTATATAAAAAATACCTACTGAAAATCTTTATTATATCAAGAATACCTACCCACTAAAATCTTTATTATATCAAGAATACTTACTGAAAATCTTTAATGCAAACTATTTGTTACCCATAATGCAAGTTATTTGTTACCCAAAATAGAAAATACCTTTTCATTCTTTATACTTCATAACATGTTAATGAATTGAATTTAGTTGCTATGAACTCACTACAGAAAATCATGTAGAAAAACTGTAAATTTTATAAAAAAAATTTAAACTTCATCTGTATTTATATTACCAAATATATCTGAAGTTCTCAAATTATATCAGGAATACAGAAAATCTTGAAACCAAAATACATTTTACTCAAAATTGAAAACCGAGGCAACTGTGGGTAATTAATAAAGCCCTTGAACTATGTTTATAGGCTGCCGACGCACTTGGCACAATCTGACTCACTGTGCATCTTCACTGCGCACGTTGTGGGTTTGCCAAGTACATGGCTTATGTTGTAGAGAATGCCGTAACTCGACATTGGTAGTTACAAATTGCGCAATGAAGTGCTGTAAGTTGAGAGGCCATTACGAAATTATTGCATGGTGCACCATGACATGGCAACTTTTGACAGTAGTCATGGAATAACAGCAACTATGCAAGGCAGCCTTTCATAGTTGTCATCACTTGTGCAAAGTCGTGAACCCTGGTGCCGATTTATGCCGATTTAAGGCGATTTGGTTGTAATGAGAGCATAGTGGAGACGTAATGAGCAAAATTTCAGCCGTTACGACTAGCGAGGTTTGAAATCACCAATGTGTGACCTAGGCTTAAGGCTGTGTATAGGAACTCACTCAGAGAGAGGGGTTGCTTTGGAAGGTGGCATATATCTTTATTTATGGATTTATCATGTTCCTAACTTTCGTGATTCAGTTAT
>NC_087205.1:46825599-46875599 GCF_015104395.2 Macrobrachium nipponense | reverse complement strand
AAATATCACATAAAAATAATTTTCTCTCTCTCTCTCTCTCTCTCTCTCTCTCTCTCTCTCTCTCTCTCTCAGAAATGTATGTCTTTTGCATGATAAATAAATGATTTACTATTTTCAAATATTGATATTAATGTAAACAGCAATAATATCAATTCATTAAAGAAAATACTATAACGAATTAGTAAGATTTTAGTTTATGAATTTAAAAAATTATGTAAGAATGAAGGAAATCCCAGTCTTCTCTCTAACTCCAGGTACTAAAACTGTCAAATATATCAAGGAATGTGACAGGAAGGGGAGGAGCTGTTGTGTTGTTGCCATTAAGTGTTCATGTAATTTCTCTCTCTCTCTCTCTCTCTCTCTCTCTCTCTCTCTCTCTCTCTCTCTCTCTCTCTCTTACTGAGAAGAGAGAATTTTTATAGTATATGTACTATATTTTTATTAATACTTTCAAATAATAATAATAATAATAATAATAATAATATAACTGTAATTACAAAACTCATATTATATGATAGTATTGTATAGAAATACAAGAATCTATCCATTTCACTCTTTTATATAAGGATTACTCTCTCTCTCTCTCTCTCTCTCTCTCTCTCTCTCTCTCTCTCTCTCTCTCTCTCTCTTCTTTTCCACACTAGAAGTGTTAGAAGTATTTTCTGAGAGAACAGAGAGATAAACTCTCTCTCTCTCTCTCTCTCTCTCTCTCTCTCTCTCTCTCTCTCTCTCTCTCTCTCTCTCTCACCAAGATGAAAGAATCTTTATGGTTACTAGTATGTAATAGGATTATTGATATTTTCAGTTGTTAATAATAATAATAATAATAATAATAATATAATAATAATAGCAATAATAATAATAATAATAATAATAATAATAATTACAAAATTCGTGTGTGGTAGCATTTTAAAGAAATAAATATAACCTTTCTGTTTCACTTACATAAGAATTAACTCCTCTTTCTTACTGAGATGAGAGAATTTTCATGGTAGATGTATGTGTTTATTAATATTTTCAAATAATAATAATAATAATAATAATAATAATAATAATAATAATAATAATAATAATAACAACAACAAAACTGTAATTTCAAATGAAAATTCTTCCCTTCATCTCTGTATCCATTTCCTTCTCTCAACTCCAGAGAAGCTCAGCTCAGAATCTGTCAAATATGTCAAGTATTGTGACAGGGGAGGGGAACAATGCCATATAATGGTCACCGGATTTAATGGTTTTTATGCATTCTCTCTCTCTCTCTCTCTCTCTCTCTCTCTCTCTCTCTCTTACTGAGATGAGATAACTTTTATGGTACGTGTATGCAATAAGTTTATTATTTATGTTTTACAATAATAATACTATAATATCTAAAATAATAATACTATAACTTTAGTTATAAAATTCATATGTTAGTATTTTAAATACAATAATCTTTCCATTTCACTCTTTTAATACTGTAAGGACAACTCTCTCTCTCTCTCTCTCTCTCTCTCTCTCTCTCTCTCTCTCTCTCTCTCTCTCTTACCAAGATGAAAGAAGAATTTTATGGTTACTAGTATGTAATATGATTATTGATATTTTCAGTTGTTAATAATAAATAATAATAATAATAATAATAATAATAATAATAATAATAATAATAATAATAATAATTACAAAATTCGTGTGTGGTAGCATTTTAAAGAAATAAATATAACCTTTCTGTTTCACGTACATAAGAATTAACTCCTCTCTCTTTACTGAGATGAGAGAATTTTCATGGTAGATGTATGTTTATTAATATTTTCAAATAATAATAATAATAATAATAATAATAATAATAATAATAATAATAATAATAATAATAATAATAATAATAAACAAAACTGTAATTTCAAATGAAAATTCTTCCCTTCATCTCTGTATCCATTTCCTTCTCTCAACTCCATTCTGAGTTTTTCTTAAGTACTGAATGCAGTATTTTTTAGTTAAATTGATTGAATGGCTGTTATGGGCTACTAAAACTGGCATCACAACATCTAGGTTATTAATGGTATTATAAATATAAATATGAAACTATAAAACTATATATATATATATATATATATATATATATATATATATATATATATATATGTGTGTGTGTGTGTATGTGTGTGTGTGTGTGTATATATGTATATATATATATGTATATATATATATATATATATATATATATATATTTAAAAGGCATTTCATATGAGAAATAAGTAAAAACATAAATATTTATATGTACTATAAAAGTTATATCTAATCACATATACTATCTATACATACACACAGTGCATACTCTTATATATATGATTTAAAATTTGTTGAGGAGCCCGCCTAACTAACAATGATATATAACTGTTCTATATTACAATCCTCACCATGCCCTTCTCTGTCACGTCCCCAAGAGAGTAACCAAGAGATGAAGGACACGATCAGGAAAGAATATATGCAGAGACTCAAGGCGATACTCAAGTCAAAACTCAATGCCGGAATATATGATAAAAGCCATAAACACATGGGCAGTGCCAGTAATCAGATACAGCGCAGAATAGTGGAATGGACGAAGACAGAACTCCGCAGCATAGATCAGAAAACCAGGAAACATATGAACAATACCAAACAAAGCACTACACCCAAGAGCAAATATGGACAGACTATACATAACACGAAAGGAAGGAGGGAGAGGACTACTAAGTATAGAGGACTGCGTCAACATCGAGAACAGGGCACTGGGGCAATATCTGAAAACCAGTGAAGACGAGTGGCTAAAGAGTGCTTGGGAAGAAGGACTAATAAAAGTAGACGAAGACCCAGAAATATACAGATACAGGAGAATGACAGACAGAACAGAGGACTGGCACAACAAACCAATGCACGGACAATACATGAGACAGACCTAAAAGAAATCTAGCCAGCGATGACATATGGCAATGGCTACAGAGGGGAGAGCTAAAGAAAGAAACTGAAGGAATGATAACAGCGGCATAAGATCAGGCTCTAAGAACCAGATATGTTCAAAGAACGATAGACAGAAATAACATCTCTCCCATATGTAGGAAGTGCAATACAAAAAATGAAACCATAAACCACATAGCAAGCGAATGCCCGGCACTTGCACAGAACCAGTACTAAAAGAGGCATGATTCAGTGGCAAAAACCCTCCACTGGAGCCTGTGCAAGAAACATCAGCTACCTTGCAAGTAATAAGTGGTACGAGCACCAACCGAGTGAGTGATAGAAAACGATCACGCAAAGATCCTCTGGGACTATGGTATCAGAACGGATAGGGTGATACGTGCAAACAGACCAGACGTGACGTTGATTGACAAAGTCAAGAAGAAAGTATCACTCATTTGATGTCGCCAATACCATGGGACACCAGAGTGAAGAGAAAGAGAGAAAAAAATGGATAAGTATCAAGATCTGAAATAGAAATAAGAAGGATATGGGATATGCCCATTTTGGGGGGGGGGGGGGGGGGGGGGGGAAATTCGTACCCATAATCATAGGAGCACTAGGCACGATCCAAGATTCCCTGAAAGGAATCTAGAAAAACTAGAGGCTGAAGTAGCTCCAGGACTCATGCAGAAGAGTGTGATCCTAGAAACGGCACACATAGTAAGAAAAGTGATGGACTCCTTAGGAGGCAGGATGCAACCCGGAACCCCACACTGTAAATACCACCCAGTCGAATTGGAGGACTGTGATAGAGCAAAAAAAAAAAAAAAAAAAAAAAAAAAAAAAAAAAAAAAAAATAATAATAATAATAATAACAAAACTCTAATTTCAAATGAAAATTCTTCCCTTCGTCTCTGTATCTATTTCCTTCTCTCAACTCCAGAGAAGCTCAGCTCAGAATCTGTCAAATATGTCAAGTATTGTGACAGGGGAGGGGAACAATGCCATATAAGGGTCACCAAATTTAATGGTTTTTATGCATTCTCTCTCTCTCTCTCTCTCTCTCTCTCTCTCTCTCTCTCTCTCTCTCTCTCTCTTACTGAGATGAGATAATTTTTATGGTACGTGTATGCAATAAGTTTATTATTTATGTTTTACAATAATAATACTATAATATCTAAAATAATAATACTATAACTTTAATTATAAAATTCATATGTTAGTATTTTAAAGTATTTTAAATACAATAATCTCTCCATTTCGCTCTTTTAAATACTGTAAGGACAACTCTCTCTCTCTCTCTCTCTCTCTCTCTCTCTTCTCTTCTCTCTCTCCACATGATACATGTGTCATAGTGGTAACTCTCTTTCTCTCTCTCTCTTGGCTGCAAGTGTTAGAAGTACGTATGTAAGTACGTATATACCTTTGAGGGTACTAAGGTTTAAGATTACTCTGAAATTATATTAATACAATCTCTAAGATTAATACAGTAATATGATAATAATTTAAGGTAAATTTGGTGTAGGATGTTACATAAGGTATGCATTTAGTGTTTCTGTTTCTGCCTTCTTTTATCTCTCTCAGCAAAAGAAGTGATAGACAGACAAATAGATACTTGTTCAGCCCTCTCTTTCTCTCTTCTCTGGAAAAGATATATGTATTTATGGGTGGGGAAGAAGTGTTGCCCATTGAAGTTCATTTCAATCTTTTGATATCATAAGGAGTTTCTCTCTCTCTCTCTCTCTCTCTCTCTCTCTCTCTCTGTTATTGGCTGTTTATATATTTCTAATGGTAAAATGTTTCAGATGACTTTGAAATGATATTAATAATACCAATTTAGTGGTATATTTGAATGAGGATGATACTTTTAAGTATACATTTGGTATTTGAACTTTCATGATAGGCAGACATAAGCATTTTTAGAGGGAAGTTCTAACTATTTGTGGGTTCGAGCTATTCGCGTGGGTGTCTGGTACCCATCCCCCGTGAATAAGGGGGGAACACGGTATATATATTCTATTACTAATATATATAATACTTATATAATTATATATTATATATATACATATATATATATATATATATATATATTATATATATATATATATATACTGTATTTTCTCAGTTTTTATTTTTACCATCTTAAAGATAAACAAAATTTTATGCATAGGTTATGTAGTATGTACGCACACACTCATTTGCTGCTGACAGTGAACTTGCATGAGCTTATTTTGCTTTGTGTTGTTACTCTATATGATTTTTTTTATAATTTACACATTTCATTTATATATTTACTGTATTTTCTCAATTTTTATTTTCACAACCCAAAAAGGTACTTACCTACATACACTCATTTGCTAGTGTTGGTGAACTTGCTAGAGCTTGTTTTATTTGGTTTTATTTTGCGTTTTCACCTTTATGATTTGTCCACATTTTATTAAAGGAATATGTACACTGCTGTATATATCCTTTAGTGAAATGCATCAAGCACAAAGAGAAATAGAAGATGGCTATGCAGGAGAGAGACCTTACAGACCTTACAGACCTTACGTCTTGTTCGGGTTGCCCCAGGTCCCTCAGTGTGAGGCACCTCTAATGTCTAGCAGAGAATTGCCAGTGCATCTTCCAATCTTGAATGGTCTGGGATGCAGCTTAGATATTTGTCGAGCTTATTCTTAAACACATCTATGCTCACTCCTGATATATTCCTCAGATGAGCTGGCGACACATTGAATAGACGTTGCATTGTCAATGCTGGTGTGTAGTGGATTAATGTCCTTATTTTTCCTGGTATAGTTTTGCACACTATTAACCTACCTCTGCTTGCTCCTTTTGATATTTTTAGCTCCATGATGTTTTCGGGAATTCCTTGTATCTGTTTCCATGCCTGTATTATCATTTAGCGTACTCTTCTCCTTTCTAGACTATATAATTTTAAAAATTGTAGTCTTTCCCAGTAGTCAAGACCCTTAACTGAATTATGTTCGTTTGACTTTTTTTAATGGTTGCTTTTTGACTTTGAATAGCTAGCTCTAGGTCTGAGTAAATTATGCTATGCAATTATGAAAAGATTAAGAAAAAGGAGAACATGGCCAATAAAAAAAGAATAACGGGAATAATCAAATAAAGCAGATTAATATAGATATTGTCTATTTAAATGTTCATTCACATTACGTAACCGAGAGTGTATACTGCTGAAAATAGACCCAAGCTAATCATGTGTGAAAATCAAAAGTAAAATTTGTTTCAGAGAGAAATCCGTGAATATGTGAGTCCACGAATACGGGGGTTCATTGTATTTCTCAGTGAAAAATACCACAAATATGCAAATTTTCCATGAATAATTACTATATACGGTCTGTAGAAAAATTTCTGCGAATCGTGAGTCCACGAATCTTGGCGGAGGGGGGGGGGGGGGGCGGTTTACTGTACCTCGAATTTCCAAAATTCCAGCTGCCAATGGATGTGAAACTATAGATATATAATTACTTGGCAAGTATACATAAAATCTCATTTTATTGTAGACATATCATTTTTACCAGCTTAGGTATTCAGTTAGCCCCCTGAGAACCTTCCAGAGGTAAAATTTTGTTGATATCTATTTTCATTCAACAAAAGCATAAATGTCCAGTGACATAAAGAAATCAGTATTTTTTATCCTTCCTCTTAACATGAAAACTCCGTTGCAGTTTTCATTGAGGCCCAAAATCAGATGCTGGCAATGGCTCTGGAGTGTCCTTTCCTGATGCAGAAAGAAGTAGGAGATCATCGTCGATTGCATCTATTTTTACAGCAGAACTGCATGCAATTTTAAAGGCCATAAAAGAAATTTTAACTTGGAAAATGGAAATAGTTTTACTATATATTGTCACTCAAGAAGTGTTCTTCAGTCTTTGGAGTCTTTTAATCATTTACCCCAATGATTTTAGAGATATTGGAATGGTTCTTTTAGTGATAAGAAGAGGTAAAGAAAAAAAATTTTTGCTGGGTGACTTCTCATGTTGGAGTTCTTGGGAATGAGCAAGCTGGTCAATTTGCTAAGTCAGCAATCACTTCCCCAGAACCTGGAAGAGTCCAACTACGTATTGGAATGTACTATATCCTCTAGTTGGTCAGAAAATGAAAAACTTTTGACAGTCCCATCGGGAACGAACTGAAACAAAATATTGTGCAGTATAAACTCATCAGTATCTCCTGGTCGTATCCCTATATGCAAAGGAGGCAAGAAATGATGTTGTGCAGGCTAAGTATTGGTCATTTAAGACTCATTCATTGTTTTTTGATGTCAGGTAAAAGTCCTCAATTCTACAATGACTGTATTGTACTCTTGACTGTGAGACATTTGCTGGTTGTGAGACATTTGGTGGTTAAATGCTCCAGCCTTGGGAATCTAAGACATGGGTTACTCTCTTGTGGACGTGACAGAGAAGGACATGGTAAGGATTGTAATATTAAATCTTATATATAAGAGTATGCACTGTGTGTATGTATAGATAGTATATGTGATTAGATATAATTATATGTACATATAAATATTTATGTTTTTACTTATTTCTCATATGAAATGCCTTTTAAATATTGGATTGGCTTTTGTTGATGATATTGCTGAATGTAACTCGCCAGAAAAGAAAGCAATAGATTGTCACAAAAGAGTTACTACAAAATGCAAGCTTTTATATTAGTCTTGTGAGGCTTAGTGGAGGGAATGCCTGCACGCACCAGGAACAGCAGATCTTTTTGAGCAAAATACAAATTTATAGCAAACAAAGTTCCAAGTCTGGCATGATGTTATAGGGGATAAAAGTCCTCATTTAATTGGGGAGACATCAGTAACAGTCAGTGGTTCTACCACTTTGGAGGTTGGACCAATAATGCTTGGTCCTGCACCAACTTCTAATGGCACACATCTTTGGAGATAAAGCCAAGCAGTTCTTTGTTCTGTTTAAAGGATGAATTAGTGGTGCTGGTTGCATGAAAACAATTATTAATGTGTCCGATTCATCCAAAGATACTCCATTCTTACCAGTTGTAACTTGAGAAACTTAGTGACTGCTAATTACAATTGATATTATGATATTAGACATTGCCTATGAAGATACTGGATTCTGAGCCAATCCAAAACCAAGCATCAAACCATCAAAATTGCAAGTAATACACTGCATTATCATTAAAGAGTGAATCCTCAATTTGATACGAGCACATTTATAATGAAAAGTTCCTAACCCCTTTGAAATTTTCTTGAGTAATTCGGTGGAATTGTCAGGGACTCCGATGTAATTCAGAATTGATTTATGTATTGTTTGTTATATGTGTTAGTTGTACTCTGCAGAATAATAGTTGGGTAGAATAAGTCTATGCTCTTTCATTAATTTCCAGGCACTGAACTGGTTGCTTCGAAGTGTAACCCAGCCAACCTGTTTACATGACCTTCTGTGGTGTTTTGTTGCTGCTCTTACTCCTTCATCACCCTCGCCTCCTCTTCCTGATGATCATAATCTTCAAGATCAGCCTCATCATCGAGACAGATCACATGATATGGTAATTAGTGATGTATGTGTGTCTCATAATTTTCTTTAAAGTTATGGATGTGTTCATCAATTGACAAAGAGAAATTCTGTGGCCTTGCCTTGGTAAGGTCAAGGACCTAACTCAGGTGTCTGATTTAAATATTTAAAAGTTGTTATAATATTCCTATATGAGTTATGGGGTATTAAGAGAACAGCTAAGATTAATTTTTTTTCATTAAAGTCATGATACCATCTCACATCAGTACCTCAGTTTGATATTTTCTACTGACTAATGAGGTAATTGGGTTGATCATTTATTGATGACTCAAGAAGAAAATAGTCTCACTTTTGTTCCTCTTTGCGTTGAGAGGAAGGTGAGGTATGTGGCATGTCTCTTCACTCACAGAAATGTGGTAAGATGCATGACCAAGTAAAATAAAACATGGCCTCCAGTATTGGGTTTTGATCGTGACAGATTGGGAACTTGACAAGGTAAATTCACGAAGCACTGCCAGGGCTGTCACAAATGTATGCAAAATAACTCTACTAGGTCCCCTCGCATGATTTGTTGGAAAGGTTTGTATGCATGTTACCAGTATTTCTGGGTGTCAAAGACACTTTACTAAAATAAGTCTCAGAAATTTACCTTGCATCTTAGAGGCCAGAGGTTACATTTTTCATCAGCCTGTCTTAACCTCAGAAGGTTATCTTTGCTAGAGGGTAATAAGAACTCCCGTAGAAGACCCATGAATGAAATTTAGAAGGTATTCTTTCGTAAAATAATAAATGAAAATATCATAGAAAATATGCAGTCACAAAGATTCGTTCCCATTTCAGCAGATTACAGTAGATTAGTTAATAGATCAGTAGTAACTTGAATATAGTACTATATAAATATTATGGGTATTTTTGCCTTTATAAAATGACTGACTTTAATGGAACATTAATAGCTGACTCACTAATCATTTTAAGCCAGTTGTTGCATAAGGTTTTTTTTAAATATCATTTTATAGATCAAATTTATCTAATTGATATTTTGGCCTAACATGTTTTAGACCCTCTGGTAATTTTGGGCAATGTAATGAAGTACATATCAGAATTTATTGATTAAGGCAATTTTCTCTTGAACTTTTTAAAATTTCTTCAACATTCATTCTAGATATACGAACACATGTCCTGGGCTTAGCTGCAGAGTTGGGAAAGAAGCTCTGCCCACTTGTTTCTCTCTCTGTCTCAAACTTACGAATGGAAGAGTGTACTATGATGTAACTTTTTACATTTTGAATTACTGACAATAACCATTTCCTATTCAGCATCTTTCATATAAGCATTTATGTGTAAGATACTGAATAGGAAATGGTTCAGGACCAATGGTTCAGGAAGCGATGGTAAAAGTAGCGATGTCATCCATCAGAGAACAATTATCCATTCATCTTCCCATGGTGTTTTTGTGGCAAAACAAACAAAAGAATTCTCAACAAATCTTTCCGTTGAGCCAGCGACAACCAATACAAGGCGCTCCCCTTCTACTGGCGGCACTTGACGGGTTGTATGCATCGCTGGTGCTTGGCTGAGTACTGTCTACCCACTCCATGCTGTGATTCATCCTTGTGGTAAATCACGTCTCATCCAGGTAAATCACCTGCCTACCCTCTTCCTGGTGTCGTTTAAGTACCCGGAGAGTGACGATCTGGCAGCACACTATGTCCAGAGATTCCTTCTTCACATACCTCTTCCTCTGTTATGTCCTGTATTGGAATCCTATGTCGTGGATGAGTTGCCACTTCGACGTCTCCGAGGTTTCTTCTGGGATGAAGTTTGCCATTCTCAATTCCTTTGTAAGGGTACTGTGGCGGGATCACATGCTTAAAACTGCTGGGCAAATCCCCCCCACATAAACTTAATCACTCCAGCTGTCAAACCCACCCTCAGTCACACTTTCCTCTTTACACTACAGAATACAAGCAGGACAATTGACCTATACCTACACACAGAACAAAAAAACAAACACATGTACTCGCCCAACTCCAGATATTCCCGGCTATGCTGTGCTGTCCGCTGGTCGAGGTCACTGAGACACTGACAGCAACAACCAAGAACCACAACACAACAACAACAAGGAACACAACCACAACTCAACAACTCAGCAAACCACAAGGAACTCAACCAAAACAAAAGACCACTGCACAAACAATTACTAACACATAAAAACAAACACACAAGAAAGGCAACACACACACTCACTAACAACACCAAACTTAACAATAACTAACAACAAATCAACAAAACACAACTCAAACGAATTTCAATGCCTTCACTAGACTGCTGCCAACACTACTGTCCATCACCAGCTCTCACCAAAGACTGACTAAAGACTGACTCAAAACACAGAACTCTAAACTCCAAGAGCACCAGCAGACAACCCAGAACTCACTAACAGCAAATTCAGTCGTAAACCATCCAACCAGCAATTATACCCTCTCTCTCTCTCTCTCTCTCTCTCTCTCTCTCTCTCTCTCTCTCTCTCTCTCTCTCTCTCACAGACGTTGTCAAATGGAACACCATAACTCCTCCATATTTCCTCCCCCATTACATTTGACGATGTCTCCTTACACTCACAACACCCACACTAAATAGCCTTCTGCAACACCCATGGATGCTTGGATGCAGGCCCCCTGGATCTTGTTTGAGGGCCCTCATACACACACTCAGTTACACCACCATCAACTTCTCCCAGACCACTTCCAGTCAGACAACCATTACCATCTCCCTCACTACCATCCTCCCAAATCCCATTCACGATCTCATCCACCCCTTCCTACTCTTGTCCGAATATCTCTTGTAACTCTGCCACCCAATCACTTATCTCGTTTATACTCCTGCCAAACTCCTGAAGAGACTCATTCATACTGCCAACTACATCCTTACCACCTGATTCCCTTCCTGGTGAAACGTCACTAAACCCTGACAATTCAAACCCACACACACTGTACGTATCATTCCTCCCCTCAAAGTTATCCATATTACATGCCTTATCCAACATTTTAACCCTAACACTAATCCCTCTATTGCGCAGCTCACGTTTCTCCCTTTCATTCCCTTTCCTTACCTTCTGCTTTCTTCCATACTCAACCAACACCAACTGCCAATCTTCCATACCCATTTGCTCACTGACACTCGGCTCACATTTATTCACCCTCAACCACTCACTCATCACATTCTCCCGAACATACTGTCGCATACTAGAGGACCCACCATACTGAATCCCCTTAACACCTAATTTCCCGAATTCCCAACCTGACTCATCCTCTTTTGCGTACACACACTCGCCACATGACCTTCCATTCCACATTCAACACATTTCGCACGCTGTTCTTTACACATCCTAGCATAATGACTGTTCTTCTCGCAGTTGCCGCAAACCACGTCCGTACGGGTACCCCAACATCCACTAGCTATGTGTCCTGCCTGTCCACATCTATAACATTTAATATCCCTACCTTTCTTACACTCGCTCACTAAATGCCCCATTTGCCCACACCCAAAGCACGTTCCTTATGTCCACCGACATTCATTCTTCCTGTGTCCTGGCTTACCACATCTATAACACTGCTGCTCTCACTCACAACTAACTGACCCTACTCTTCCAACACTCGCACTCTTAGCTCTTTTAGGGCTAACTACACTCACGTTACTTGTCCTAACACTCCTATCTACCAATTGCTCTGCCATTCGCCTCGGCCCTTCCAAAACTGCCTCCCTATAGCTCTTAAATTCTGGTATAACCTCAGCTACGTCAGTCCTAACACTAACACTCCTACTCTCTTTCATACACCTATCTAGTTCGTAATCTTCTACTATTTCTAAAATGTCATTCCAAGTCAACCTTTCATTTGTCCATCGCATTTTCTCCTTACTTTTCAGATTCACAAACTCATGTACACTCTCTGGTACAGTCGCCAACAACATCCGCACTAACTCCTTACACTCATTGATCGCTTCGTCCCCAAACTTTTTCCTGGCTAATGTTTCTAACCTACATACATACATTGATAACGGCTCACGAACATTCATTCTTGCCTCTTCAAAATCTGGCTTTCTCCTTTATCTAATGCTACTTTTTATCCTTTTTGCCTGTTCTACATTCCTGGCTTTCACACTCTCTTAAGGCACATTCCCTACACTCATCATTACTCCATACGTACTCAACAAAAATCCTGTCAGAAAGCGACCTAACTCTCTTGCCCAGACTCTCTTGCCCAGACTCTCTTGATATCCCCATACATAACCTCACAATACTTCTCATATTCCTTAAAAAAATCCCCTATGTCCCTACTACCATATTCCTCGTATTGTGCACATCGGGGTACCTCGCTCATATACGCAGTCTTTTGTACTTCCCGCTCACTCTCACTTTTGCTATTTCCATTCTGACCCCTCTTTCCCTCTTCCGAATACAGAGAATCCACTTCCATACTCACGTCCATACTCTTGAATACGCTCTTCTTACCCTTCCTTTTTCTACCCACCTGTTTCCACTCACCACCATCTAAATCACTCTCAGCCCTTCCCCAATGTATTCAGTCCTAGTCTCATCCTGTCCGTCACCCTTACTAACCTTCTTTCCCTTAGTACTCGTCTTTTCCTCAGCCCCCTTCTTATTCTTGTCATCAGGTTTATCCTTATCCTGAGACTTCCCCTTCTTTCCCTTACCTATCACAACCAAATCACTTTTGTCACTTGTACTTGTACCCTCATCCACTCACTCTTTCACTTTCTTTACCACTCCTGGCCTGTCACAAGACCCAGTAGGCCTACCTCCTACAG
Organism: Macrobrachium nipponense; assembly: GCF_015104395.2. Lineage (NCBI taxonomy): Eukaryota > Metazoa > Arthropoda > Malacostraca > Decapoda > Palaemonidae > Macrobrachium > Macrobrachium nipponense. The sequence continues at coordinate 46,862,352 of NC_087205.1, read as the reverse complement.
CTCTCTCTCCCATGAATCCCTTCATCATTTTCTGCATCATCTCTTGCACTGCATTCATCATTACCCTGAATTTTTCATCCATTTTCTCAACCATTCTCTCTTCGCTCCTTTCACCTCTTCTTTCATTTCCACTTTCGCACTCCTTAGCATTCCTCTCATTTCCTCTAACTCGCTTTTCAGTTCCTCACACTCTACCCTCAACCTCTCATTCTCCACTTCCAATCTTTCCTTAGCTTCCCTCGCCAACCGCAACTCCTCCTTCAGCCTCTCCAACTCCGTCAACCCTTCCATCCTCACTGCCTCCACCAATCACACAACTCACTATCCCAATTGTCCTGCAGCTGCTGCACCAACAGTTCCTGTTCGGGCACCAAAAAATAATGTGGCGGGATCACAAGCTTAAAAAAACAAGTGGTAAATCCCCCCCCACATAAACCTAATCACTCCAGCTGCCAAACCCACCCTCAGTCACTCTTTCCTCTTTACACTACAGAACACAAGCAGGATAATTGACCTAGACCTACACACAGAACAAAAAAATAAACACATGTACTCACCCAACTCCAGATACTCCAGGCTATGCTGTGCTGTCCGCTGGTCGAGGTCACCGACAACAACAACCAAGAACCACAACCCAAGTACACAACAACAACAAGAAATGCAACCACAACTCAACAACACAACACCCAAGGACCACAACTCAACAACACAGCAAACCACAAGGAACTCAACCACAACAAAAGACCACTGCACAAACAATTACTAACACAAAAAAACAACAACACAAAAAAGGCAACACACACACCCACTAACAACACCAAACTTAACAATAACTAACAACAAATCAACAAAACACAACTCAAACGAATTTCAATGCCTTCACTAGACTGCTGCCAACATTACTGTTCATCACCAGCTCTCACCAAAGACTGACTAAAGACTGACTGACTCAAAATACAGAACTCTAAACTCCAACAGCACCAGCAGACAACCCAGAACTCACCAACAGCAAATTCAGTCGTTAACCATCCAACCAGCAATTACACCCTCTCTCTCTCTCTCTCTCTCAGTACTGTAATGAAATATGAATTAAAATACAGTATTAAGCTAACTTTTAGATTAAATTTAAATGCTTTGGGAGCATGATTTTGTCATGATATGGTTTAAACTCTAGAAATAAGCATTTAAGCCATTTTAGAGGTGGTGTCAAGTATTCATGGATTTTAGCTATTCGGGAGGTTGTGGTCCATATCCCCTGTGAATATTGGGGGTTTACTGAAATATATGTACATATATGAAAAGTATTATGGTTTACTCACCAACAAAATCCTGAACTTCATTATCTTGCTAATTCCTCTTCTGTTTTGAAGACCTTGCAGGCTTACCACTCTGCTCCCTCCCCCTCTCCTGCTCACTCTGTGTTCACACTTTGGAAGTAGAACAAAAGGGATCTCCTCCTCGCTGCTATCAGTATCTTCACTTTTAGCCACAAAATTATCACTGCTATCATCACTTTCAACTCTACATAGACATTAATACTCTATCTTTCTTAGCATTCAATTATGATTTTGGAGCTCAGTAAGCTCCGATAAATAGCAGTACTTGTTTGAAGGAATGAAGCCCACACATGCTGGTTTTTCCAACTGCTAACTCACGTTTACCAGGCCTGTGCCCTTACGGGAAAGCACCCTTAGCACACTTACGCATTTTCAAAACACTATAGTATAACACCTTCGCTACAAAACCTGAAAAAATCAGCAATTTTATACATTCAACTTACCCGTCAGATATATACATAGCTATTACTCCGTCGTCCGACAGAAATTCGAAATTCGCGGCACACGCGGCAGGTAGGTCAGGTGATCTACCCCCCCGCCGCTGGGTGGCGGGAATAGGAACCATACCCGTTTTCTAATTCATAATTTTTCTGTCGCTGGAATGTAAACAACGTTTGCAGTTCCTCCTGAATGGATTTTCGTGTTTCATCGCCATTGATCGTCTGGGCTAACTTTACAGGGAAGTAATGGATCTTTGGTTCGGCATACGCTTTTGTTAACTTTTTGATAATATTAACTTCGAAAATTTCGAAGATTAGTGACGTGTAACTACCGAAGTTTTCGGTAGACACTCATGCACTTTCACGAAAGTGAATTACTTATACTTTCATGAAAGGGAATATTTATTCGTTAATACAAATAAGTGTTAGTTTGATTGAGAAATGTATATCTTTCTTCCTAGTTGGGGAAGTCAGAAAAGTAACTATCCTTTAGAAGCTTTATTAGCTCTTGTGTTAACGAGCAATTATAGTAGTAACAGTATAGTAGTTGTTGCATCCTCATCACCTCTTACTCCGCAGAATCTACAATATCATATTTGCAAATTGTAGACTTTGGATATAGTTCAAATGCGAACTCTTTGAACGTAAGAAGTGAATATAGTGTTCCCCCATTACAATGGAGGGTGCGTCTGATCGGCTCTGTCTCGCTCTCAGGTCTAGACCTCTTCCAAGCTCACAAGCCCAGAGGAGAAGGAATGTCGAAAACCGTAAGGAGGTTTCAGAGAATCCCCACCGGTCAGGCGTTCCCCCGGCTCGGCAGGTTCTGTAGAGCCGTCCCAGACTGCCAGGGATAGCCATTGGAAAGGCATCCTAAAACAGTGTTTCTCCCTTTTTATGCCTACGGTTCCATGATGGATAGGAGAACTTCGAATGAATGAATTTGACGAAGATCCTCGTATAATGCCTTCTGGTACAATTATTCAAAACAAAATGTAGAATGACTTTAATCGATCCACCTTTCGAATCAGGCGACGATTTAGCGCCTTCTAATATTAGAGATCATTCGATAACATTTGTGATAAAGTCATTGTTCGAACATTTTTTTTCGCAACTAGACGAGAACGGTATCCCATGGAGGTATGAATTTGTTATTTCAACATAAGATTCCCCATCGGTGCATTTTTAGATATAGATCTATTCTGATTAGAATGATTTAGATTATTTGTCAATCGAATGAATTATATGGATCTCGTTGAGTGATAAAGCATATATGTATGACTTTTAAGCTTCTAGTCCTACCATGCTTAGGACAAATCGCCTTAGGCTACGGTATGGCATGGCATATTCACATACCGAAATTTATGCTATAATGGTCAACTGAAATCCTTACAAAATTTCCTAAATTAATACGGTTTACCTTAATGTAACAGTATTATAGAGTATTCTGTTACGCTAGAGTATGAGTTATATGATGCTTTCGTGTCTTCGAGAAGTGATCGGAGAAGCATATCTTTATTGGTGAATTGAGAGTAGGATAGAAACATTTTTCTTAGTGTTAGAAGAGGTTTCCATGAATTACCAGTACCCTTCTAGGACTTTCCTAGGAAGAAATTGTTTAAAAGGATTGTTTAGACGACACCTATTTAGTTTCTAGACTTGTCGAAGTCTCGTTCGCTTAATTATGCTTATATAAAACTTCCTGAAGCTCGATAAAAATTTTAATAGATTCCTTTATTAAATGGAGTAACTGGCAACTCTGGAAAGGGAAGGCCAGTCGGCTTTCGAAGACTGCGTTCGCTTTGAATTGAGAGAGAGACCAGCGGCAGTACCATGTTGTTCTCAGTCGTGAGCGGTCGGTTACAGCTCTCTCTCCTGCGGAATGGGATAACTAACCGTATTTCATTCCTACAATCGTGGTCTTAGCCTCGGATTGAGGGAATACTGAAGCTATCATAAATAAAATATTGTCTGCCTTTTGTTAGGAAGCTTTCAATAAGAAAGATATTACAACCTTTCAATGCTGTTTACCGTAGATAACATGATTAAAAGGGATTCTAATGCAGCAGAACATTATATTATTCAATGCACTAATACTTACGAAAGCATGTCTTATTAGAGTACATACTTAGTGAGAAGAGAGATGTAATAGAGTTTCACTTCAAGACTACGCTATGGTTAAGTCTTTCGAGAAACGACACAACCGTATTTAAAATATTTCTTATTCAAGAAAAAAGAGGGGGGGGGGATACGGAAGAATTAAGCGAGGACGCTACGAGGCGCGTGACGCCAACCAGAAGCAGGACGCCTACCCAGAGCGAGGCGCCAGGCAAGCGCCAGGACGCTACGAGGCGCGAGACGTCAACAAGAAGCAGGACGCCTCTCAGGAGAGAGTCGCCAGGCAAGCGTCAGGACGCTCCAAAGCGGTTGACGCCAGCCAGAAGCATGACGCCTCCCAGGAGCGAGGCGCGAGGCAAGCGCCAGGACGCTACGAGGCGCGAGACGTCAACAAGAAACGTGACGCCTCTCAGGAGAGAGTCGCCAGGCAAGCGCGAGGACGCTCCAAAGCGGTTGACGCCAGCCAGAAGCATGACGCCTCCCAGGAGCGGGGCGCTAGGCAAGCGCCAGGACGCTTCGAGGCGCGAGACGTCAACTAGAAGCGGGACGCCTCTCAGGAGAGAGGCGCGAGGCAAGCGCGAGGACGCTCCAAGGCGCGTGACGTCAACCAGAGGCGTGACTCCTCCCAGGAGAGAGCGCCAGGTAAACGGGTGGAGGACGCTGCAAGTCGCAAGACGCCAGCCAGAAGCTGACGCCTCCCAGGAGCGAGGCGCCAACCAAGCGCAAGACATCAGGATCTCCAATTTCTCAGTATTTGGAGATAGACTTTCCAAGAGTTTCCTCTTTGAGAACTGACACAAGATCAGTTTTTTCCTGACAGGGACACAAGTTATCGCACAGGCGGCCGTGGCCCTTGTCAGGATAAACTGAAATTGCGGAAGTCTCTAACAAGAACAGACTTCTCATGTCAGGTGATATAGTGGTCGCATGAGCGACTTCTTTCCTGGCAAAAGGAGTTGTTTTGGGAGAAACTTTCTTTGCCAGATCAACCCTCTACTGACAATTATTCTAGAATCGCACAGGCGAACGTAGTTCGTGTCAGGATAAGTGGGTTCTTCTGCTTTATAGTCCTTTACATGGTGAAGAGAACCAATATCGTTAGAAGTCTCTCGTTTTCCTCAACCTTATGAGACAAGTGATAGAAAATATATCGGACTCATAAGTTAATCTGGGTGCAGGTTTTAGAAAGACCTTGGCAACCCCTTTTTTATTGCACGTTTTTGGCTAGTCCCTTGAACAATGCAGCTCCTCTTTCTCCTCTTTCATTGTTATTAACAGGATGTTATATTATCCTACTCCTATGTAAACATATAACAAGGGAGACCTTGTAATGTTTTGGTACTGGAAAAGACTCGTAGGAGCTCTCAGTATTGGGTGAGAGACTCTTTCAAGTATCTGAACCGTACATTACGGCCTGATGTCCTAGGATAGGAATCTTGAATGATTCTCCTCGATCCTGGATCATTATTAGGAGAATAGGATAATAATAATTTGCTCTTTTGCTGAAGAACGATGATAGAATTTTCCGTTCTCTCGTTGCCCAGGCACAAGGAAGGGAAGAAAGAATATGAGAGAGAGGTAGCAATTTATGCCATCTTTATTTTATAGAAAGGGGAATAAAATTTAGTCTTTTTTCCCCTACAATATAAAACTCTTTACAGAATGTAAGACAAAGAGCGTCAAAGAAAGAGAGGATAATACGTTATGCCTCATTTTAGACTTAGAGAGGTTGGATTCACAGAGGTCACGTTCTTCTCACAGCAAGTTTTTGAAGTCTTTTCCAAGACAGTCTGAATATTCTTTCAGCATCTATTTTTAAATTGACCTTAACAACCTCTCCACTCTGAGTCTGTCTGCGTGCAGACTGACCAGAAGTGGACATGAATGAGAGGATGTTTCAAGGTAATGACAGTAGTCATGAATAAGATATATGATTACTGCAGATCGTGCGAGAGGGAATGAGGAAACTGTCCTCTTCCGATACCTCTGTGAACCACATAGAGGTTTTTTCTTCCCTTTCAGAGGGAAGAATCACCTTGGTATATTTCTGCTATCAAAGAACGCAGTCAAAAGGCTATATACTCTGTCTCTATAAAGGGAATTGGAGATAGCAGAGCATTAAGATCTTCGGGATCTTATACAATACCTCTATACGACAAGACTAGGAGATCTTATAATTACAATGGGATCCTATTTGGGCCTCAGATTCCGTGTTCTGACAAGAGGGAACTGCTCCTCATCAATGTTTCTCTTGGTACTAAAGGACCAAAATGACAAGTGAAATTTTGGGCTTGGAATCTGGAATCAAATTCTAGAAAGACTAGGCAATGGGTTCCTGCCAGCATGGTATGTTTGGCAAAAGAACTAAAACCTTTTATTCCTGGATCAACGCTTTCAGATAAAGGATTCCGTTGTCCAGGCAATGTATTTACATTCTCATCTACAAAAGGAGATAAGGTTTAAACGTTTGCTGACAGAGTCTTTGGAATACGATGAGGGCTTAAAAAACCACTTCCCAGAAGGTTCGTAGAGATATTTAAAGAGCTAGAAATCAGGAATCCTCCCAATTTCAGCTCAGAATCTCCTTAGACTTCCAGGCTCTTTCCCTGCCTTCGTACAAGGATAGGGAAGATTTTGCAACAAGAGAACTCTTCAACATGTAGGAAGAGTGCTCGTTAGCAACGGAAGTATCAAGTATGATCCTCCTCGGAGGAAGACTGGTCTCTCGGACTATTAGATTTCCTATCGTCTACTGGATGTAGCTGACTAAAATTACCTCCCCTTGTTACGGAGGCCATAAGCTCAAAGTGAAACGCCAGCCAGGCGCGAGGCAACAGCCAGGCGCGAGGCAACAGCCAGGCGCCAGCCAGGCGCGAGACGCCAGGCAGGCGCGAGACGCCAGGCAGGCGCGAGACGCCAGGCAGGCGCGAGGCGCCAGCCAGGCGCGAGGCGCCAGACTGGCGCGAGGAGCCAGGCAGGCGCGAAGCGCCAGCCAGGCGCAAGCCAGGCTCTGGGCTTCATCCAGAAGAGTTCTATTTCAAAGAAAGCCGTGGTCTTCTTTGGAACAGTGGAATCTCTAAAGCACTTCTTGAGTAACTCGACGATTCCTTCAAACAGCTAAGAATTAAAAGCGCTTGAAGTGCGGGATTTTAACAATTCTTGTTCTTTCCATAACAATATGTCGTGAGAGACATATTAGCTGTAATAACGGGAGATGCAACTCTGTGTTGACTCCTCTTTGCACGAAGGAGATCAAGTGGGCCTATGAGAGATCCTTCTCTCTTTATTATAAGTGTCCATGGATGCGTTGCTGGGATAGGGAGACGACACTGATCCTTAACTAGTGAATTATTTTTTTTTTAATTTTTTTTAACATAAGTGTATTATTTTCTGGGTTTATTTGAAATGAGTTTGGGGATAGCTCTTTTCAAATTAAGCACAAACCCTCGTGTTAGGATCAGGTGATCGGGATCGGTGTTGTGCTCCTTAAAGTATGCCAATAGGCATTGGTGTATTGTCATGTAAGTGGATAAGACCCCATTGACAAATGACCACTAGATTCTGTCAAGTAAGTGGATAAGACCCCATTGACAGATCTACAAGAACTCTTAGCCATAGGTCACATCCTCGCTGAGGCTCTTGAGACGAAGCAGACTACTAGCAATAGCTAGGAAGTCGACCCTTCGTCTAAACACATAGGAACCAAGGTTTTATTTATTTATTACCTACAACGTATGTTTGTTACCTGTATATTCAGTAATAGCTGTCTTTTACCCTCCACCAATGGTGTGAATCAGCTATGTATATATCTGACGGGTAAGTTGAATGTATAAAAATGATATTGTTATGATACAATAAAGTTTTATACATACTTACCTGGCAGATATATACAATTAAATGGCCCTCCCAGCCTCCCCTCAGGAGACAGCTGGAAGAAAAATTATGAATTAGAAAACGGGTATGGTTCCTATTCCCGCCACCCAGCGGCGGGGGGGTAGATCACCTGACCTACCTGCCGCGTGTGCCGCGAATTTCGAATTTCTGTCGGACGACGGAGTAATAGCTATGTATATATCTGCCAGGTAAGTATGTATAAAACTTTATTGTATCATAACAATATCATATTTAAACCAGAAATAATGGTGATATAGGTGTTTGAATCTGAAGGATTGATAAGTGTTCCTCAGAGGTCACACTATCCTCTAGAACTGGAAATTGTGGCACATGTATAGGTCACCAGCCCATCCCACCTACACCACAAGGAAAAGCAGTATCTTGTGATGTCATGTTCAAACCTCTGTTATGATGTTTTCCTGATTTTTGCCGAATTTCTTAAAATAAGATATCTTCTACTGAAGTTGAAGCTTGTCAGACATGCTCATAGTAAAAGGGGGGTTCTGATGTGCAAGCGTGTTTATCGTGTAGGGAAAGGTTATAAGAAAGAAAGATTTTTGACAGAGATAAGAGAGATATGCCAAATTCTTTCTGAAAAAAGTTTTACTCACTGTCAGTACATTACTGTGTAAATCTAATGCATCATTTTGCATGTGTATCAACATATAGACTTGAGCCTTTTTCACAGTATCATTGGAATTATGCAAACAGAGAATAATACTGTACTCTGTTTAAAATGTTAGGAATAATTCAATAATAAAACTTTGGAAGCATATTCAATCCTCGGGGATACAACCATTGCCATTTATATATAGGAGTATCCTTCAGCACATGCTGGAGATGGTCAATGAACTTGGGAACAGTGTAGTTAACAGGTAGAAATGCAGGGTCAGTGGGTAGATTCCCCTCAGTTGCCCAACAGCTCTCACCATTTACTTTTTCTTCAGTCTTCAAATGGAGAAGACACATTTTTCTTCTGTTTATTATGTGTATTCTTTGGATTGGATGAGTAGCTTGCTACCCTTTTTGCTTTGCAGTTGCTTCTTTTTGTACTGTTTACTTTTTTACATTATTTTGTGTCATTTTGGGATTCTTTTTGTTTAATTGTAGAGAAGAAACATGATCAGTGCGGGTGTGAGGGACTTGGGTGAGTATGGTCACTTCATGTCCTTATTGGAAGACCCAGATGAGTATATTCATTTTGTATGGATAAGGATTTTATTTGATCCTCTTCTTGTGACATATGTGCATTCTGGTCCTTTAATCTTTGGCCACATTCCTTGGTGGCCTAGTGGAAAAGAAAAATGACTAGCCTTCATTTGATGTGTGTGTGCTGTTTTTGCAGCCCCATGGAAAGTTATCCTCAAACAGCAATGGTTCTTCCAGTGGTTATTTAACATCACCTGTTTCAACCTTGCCCAGCCTTATGGTGTGTAAGACTAGCCAGGTAAAAAGGGGAATATAGTCTTACTATTCGTCCTCTTCATTTAATTATTTGTCATTGTCATCTTTGACATCAGCTTCATCCTCCTCCGTATCCTCACTTCCACCAGATAGGCAGCAGAAGAAGGGTAAGTGTAAAGCTACTACAAGGACTTCTCTCACACTTTTCCTCATTGCGAATGAATGGAGCGCCCAAATCATTGGTGTGTGTGATCATCATAACTATTGAAGGCCTGTCAACTCCAAACATGCCCATGTAGATGAGAGGACAGTTCCTTCCCATCCCCTTATGCACTCTCTGGGCTCTAACCTTACTGGGTTTGCTGCCCAAATGCATGTTGCAACTTGGGGTAGCCTCTCCCTCTACATCTCTTGAGGAGTTGCAAGAGGGTGGGGAATTGCAACAATCTCTTCATTCTGCATGTGCAAGACCTTGGGATTTGGTAGATTCTGGCGGCAAGACAAGTTTTTCCTTTCATTTTCTTTTGGGTGGGGGACTAAGGGGAACCAGCACCACCTTCTTTCTCAGCCCATGTGCAATCTAAGTAGTATTGCTTTGATGTCTTTCACTTTTTGTGAGTGCAATTCACCATGTGGGCATGAGTGTGTAAGGGAGGTTGTGCACATTCTCATTCTTCTCTTATGTCTTCTTACTCGGTTGCACCAAGTAAAGGAGCATAAGGGATGTAGGGTCAAAGTCTGAACTTTGTTCAGATGGTGAAACCACTGAATCTTCTCTGCCTTCCCCAACAAAAGCTTATCTGGTTCAAGATGAGATTAGGTATGAGATAGGGAGTGAAAGACGGGTGTGATTCCTTTTTTGTCCTTAAGTGAGGCCAGCTTGTGCTCTAAAGGATTTTTATGTCCTTAGAGTCCATCTCCTCTGGAACTCCTGCAGGCTGAGCTGGAGCAGTGCTGTAGGAAAATGATATTGCTCATCTGTGAGCATAATACTCACAGGTAGACAAACTCGGCTTCCACCTACCCTCAGTTTTGTCTAGGGGAACACCTGATGAGGTGACCTATGGTTAGGTTAGCTTGGTCAATTTAGCTCATGGTGATATGAATGAGGTGAAATTCGTGATTTGCAGGTAGGCATTTCTCTGATTTCCAGTGGACCAAGCAAACTCCTCCCCTTGCTGCTTTCATGCTAGAGGAGGTACTACACACTGAGGATGTGAAAGGTACTCCTCTACAATTGGACGTGATAATGTGCTGATTGATAAATAACCTACTCCTGGACAGAGTCCATGTGGAGGGTTTCTTGTTTAATGTAACGTAAGTGAATGCCCTGGATTCTGAATTTTTTGTGTCTCTTCAGGCTGTCTTGTGGCTTGACCTGTGGATAAATAAATACACTTGGCAGGTGACACCATTACAGGTATGTTGCCTTCAGATGAGAGGGGGACCTTCTGGAGGTCATTGGTGTCCAAAAGTAGTATGGCCCTTACCTTTCCAGCACACCAGATAACCAACCAGTGGGCAAACCTTGCTCTTTGCAGGAGAGGCATGATTATCTCCCTGTTTTCAAGGAAGGTTTCTCATGAGAGTATCCTCTCACAGAGATACAGTTTTTGTTGGACTCATCTACACTTTTTCCATTAATTAGAGTAGTGGCAGTGGTTGAGCTTAGATGGGAGAATTCCTGAGACTCCATTTTCAACTGTGAGGTGTCATTCAAATCCTTAGCAAGTATGAAAGTGTTGTAGCCAAACCCTTAAACTTGGTGAGAGCTTCAACATTGTAGTGTTCCAAGAATGTGTTCAGGGACAGTTGGTGGTGTTGCTGAATAACAAAAATCCATTGTAACCTGCATCAACAAACAAAGGTGATGAACCCTACATCAGTTGGCTTTAGAGATACACACATACACAAGTGGGTGGCTTTCTAAGTCACCAACTTGTCAGCCTGATACATTCCGTGCAGGTAGAACACTGTGGCAGATCAGCTAAGTTGTCGAGGTCAGATGGGGAAAGTGTGGTTCCTACACTCTACCAAGTAGTAGTGGAAAGAATGTTCAGGATAAGGGGTTGTCCCATGATTGACTTGTTTGCAACCAGGTTGAACAGAAAGCTGTCAGTCTTCTCATTCCCAGTCCCAGACCCACAAGCAGTTATGGAGGATGCACTCAACAGCCATGGGATAATGTGGATTTATACACATTTCTGCCCTTCAATCTTCTCTGCAGTGTGTTCAACAGAGCATTTATCACCCTGGGTCCTGGGATAATTCTGGTGGCTCCTTGTTGACTGCAGTCCAAGTGATACCCTGATTTGATGACACACTTGGTTGAGTTGCCAAAAATATTTCCCATATGGTTGAATTGCCAAGAATATTTCCCATATGGCCCACACCACACTCCTGTGTCAACCCCAAATTTGCAAATATGTACCATAAGACACTTCATGTTCAACTTCTTCCATGGAGGTTATCAAGTGTAACCTGCTAGAGAGAGACTTTTCTTGCAGAGCTGTGAACATGTACCAATGAAAATGGGCTATCTTCTGCGATTGATATCATAGAAGGGGTCTTTCTTTGGTCAGAGCATCTGTTCAGTGGATCAGTTTACGTTATTTACATTTGCAAAGTGGGCAAGTATTTATAAGTATGAATTAGGTGAATGAACATTTTGCATATTTCTTGTGTCAGATATGTTAATTGTAGATGTCTGTTAATAGAACCAATCAGTCAATCAACAGTCTTCATAGCAGTAGATTAAGGCACAAATATGTCATGAAAAAAGGAATAATTCTTTTATGTATTTCACAAGCCCTCACTTGATGTATCACTCATGTGTTAGTATTTTCTTATTAGCAGGAGGCAGAAATGGTTGTCTTGGAGCATCCACTGAGTGATGTAACGCTTGCGGGTGATGCTGTTCATCCTCTGCCACTAACATTCCACCAGCTGTTGCAGACTGTAGCAGATCTGATGATGCTTCTACCTCCTGGATCTCCTCTTCAAATGATGGCTGTTAGGTAATATGTACCGATAAAAACAGGTGTTAGCACAATATTATTGTTCAAAATGTATTACCAGTACTTTTTCTGATGAGCAATTTTAATTTTGATATTCAGCATTATGTGTACATAATCTTTAAGGTGAATGGTAGGTTTATATATCAGGGGGAGTTTGGGATGGAGTTATGAATTAATGAGTTGCACTGGTGTTCATTTGGAAATGTGTTTTAGGTGCTGGGGTCTGAGATTCACACCAGCAGACCATGACTTCTTGCATCAGAGTCATGTGTTTTCCAACATATCAAAGATTCTTTCCCGTTCTGAAGAAGTCTTAGGAGCTGGTGAGGAAGGTGTGAATTCCATGTATGAGAGTCATGGTCCCGTAAGTTTTGGTTTTCTTTTCTTGGAGTTTATTGTAGGCTTGTTTTTAAGAAGTTTGTGCTCTGCCTTAAAACTTAATCTACATATCATTATTTAAGGTTTACTTTCTAATTACTTAACATAAGCTCAGCAAAAGGACCAGGAGCACTTATAATTTGAAAAATGTTTGTCATTGTTTTGTAAATATAGTTTCTTATAGTTTTTATTCTGAGATTTACGTAGTGTTTGTTTAATTTGTTTGTTCCTCTTCAGGTTACTAGTATTGTTGAGTGCCTATGTGACTTAATGAGTGAATGTGAAATTCGAGCTTCTAGTCGACAAGCAATGGTACCATCTCTAACAGACTCCTCAACGGAAACCTTCTGGGAATCAGGGGATGAGGACCGCAACAAAACTAAAGCCTTGACACTAACTTGTCCACTGTCTTCTAGGCCAAAGATTGTTTATGTTCATATTGACAATTGTAGGGACCTTGGGGTAGGTGGTAATTTCCCATTAGGATCTGCATAGATTGTTGCATACATTTTTTACCTTTATTATTCTTCTGTAACAGATTTTGCTTTTATTTATAATGAACTATATGCAAATTGATTGAATAGATGATGATAACCGTAATGCTGATATATAATTGTTCATTTAACGTATGATGTTGCACTGACTTATGATTTTTTTTTTGCTCATTACATGATTGTTAGCTGGCATATTACATGATATTTTATATCCTTTTATGTATTTGGGTTTTGAGTATATTGCATTAATGTAAAGTTTGAGAATAAACTGTATATATGTTCCTCTTTATTACCACTTTGTGTTTAAGTAACAAAATTTTGCTACAGAATTATATGCTTACCAAGGCATGTTTCTTCAAATACATTTGCTTTTGTTTTGTATTTTCAGAACAAAGTTTCAAGTGTTTCTTTCAAGTGTGGCTGTGGAAGTGAAGATATGGTCATGGCTCAACAGGTTGATGTTGAAAGTCGTTTTACAGGGTGGCTTCATGCTGTGTTACCATGTAAGATTTAACCTTTATTTCAGGTTTACTTTGCAGTGCAATTTCTGTATGGAGTATTATGTAGTATGCATAACATTTTTTGTTGTAGGAATTAAGTTAGGATTGCTTTCTGATAGTTGAACTGTTAGCTAAACTGAAAGATTAAATTCTCAAGGTAATGACTACATACAGTTATTTCATTTTTTTGAGGTGAAACTTACCCTGTATCATGAGCTTTATCTGTGGCTACTTGGCGCAGGTTCAACAAGTGTTAAAATAGAAATAATCGTTAACGAACGCTCCCATCATTGGGAGTTAGAGAGTGAGGGCTGTATTTTTAAACTACCACCTTACCTCTTCGAAGAAGAGGCTGCTTATGAAATCCCTTCATGGAGCAGTATTTTAAAAACATAGGCGAAGCTCCTCAATGAAGAGGAACTGTACAGGAGGGTTGGTATGCTGGAGGTGATAAACAAACATCTCATTTGGATCGGCAGATGGCTATTCTACTTCTATCCTACATTATGCCTATATACAGTTTATCACTTACACAATTTTTTTGTAAATTGATACAATTACTACAGCAGAGTCCAGCTGGCTTTACTGCTAATCCTGCCTACTGATTATGTCACGACCATTCCTTGAAGCTGATTGGTTTGAAATAGTTTTGGAAAGTTCATTAATTTTAGTCCTTTTCATCTTCATTTATTTTGCAATGATGGTTGTTTTGCCAAACTAAGATATATTGGGATGATTATAATATAATCCAAGAGGAGGTGAAAGACAATTCTGTTAATGCTGTGAAGTTCATAATCACCCAAGTTGAACAGCCAGGAACTTGGAAACATGAGGTCTTCTAAGTACAAAGTCTTTTACAAGAATGCAAATAAGACCATTTGCATTGAAGTAATGAAAAAAATAGACTACTAAAATATTTTGCATGTTATACATTCCAATACTTACAAGTTATGCAGTTCTTTTTTAATTTTACAAAAAATATATGAAGAGGTTAGCAAAGAGGTGGTGAAGACTTCCTCTTCGTTTCCAATCATTTTCACCCTCTGATCACTTTCATCCTCACCAGAAAGTGCTGCTTCGCGGTACAATGATACCATTTTAGCCACGAAGAGCTTCTTCGTTGAAGATGTCAGTTTAAAAATGCGGCCCTGAAAGTTTTGGTTGCTGTTTCTTATTTAGTCGGCCAATACAGCCAGCCGTTCTGACAAGTGCTCTAAAATTTGGGTTTGCTTTCTTGGTGAATGAATGGATTGTATGGATTTTGGTCTGGATTTGGCTAAATGGATTACTCTTCTCATTCTTCCCCATCGAAATCTGCTAGATTTTATATGGTAAGTAGTTGCAAGACCAGATTGGGTTAATTGACGTATGCACACGCAAACTGTGCATGGATCATCGAGAGGTGAATTGTGATTCAGCCTACCTTAGGGTCGCCAGATTACAAGATTAGAAACTGGGACACTTGAAATTCTCACCATATACATAAATTTATACCTGTGAACACACCCAGACTAATATATTATAAAAACATAAAGACAACTATCACTTAAGTGAAAAACATAAAGCAAAAATTTTAATGGTATATAAAGAAAGCAAAATGAAAGTAATTTGGAAAATTAATAATTATTGCAAAAATACATAAACTAAACAAAAGGAGAATCATTTGGAAAATTAATAATTAATATAAACAATACAGAAACTAAACTGATTTTATTTTCATTTTGGAGCATATGAGTATGAATAAAAATAAGAAATTTATGTGCAGGAAAATTGAACTTAAATCGTTAATTATATTTCTCTGATGATTTTGCTTTTTTATAATAGGTCATTATTTTCTAACACCTGCCTATAAAATTCTTTACACTGAAAATCAAGGTTCCATGTGCAATACAAGATAGCTTCTACAGAAGCCACATCCAACTTGTTTCTTTCATCAGTCCACTGGATATTCATGATTGAGAAGATACTATTAACATTAGCATTATGAGCTGGCATGCTAAATAAGTACTGGCACAAAATTAACATCTCTGAATATTGTTCTTGAAATTCCATCTGCTGAAGGATAGAGCACCATCTTTCATGGCACTGCTTGGTCTTCCACTCATCAGGCTTGATCTCCATCTGTTTATTTAGGATTTGTTTAAATGTTGACCACTGACAAAAAAGCATGTTGTCAACTTTTATGCCTTTGTATTTTAACACTAGACAAGACTATTGTATTTGTTCCTATGCTGGAAGAGTATCTAATAACATCCATGAAAAGTTATCAAAACTTTCTAAAGATGAAACCCATTTTTCAAGATAGTCATGCAAAGAGACATAGTAGTTAGCCACTTCCAGTAGGAATTATTATGATGAACTAAAATTGGGACAATGAAGGTATCCCAGAAGGGTCAATGCGAGGCAGGTGACAAAATGATCAAATTCAGGATGTCCTGGAAAAATGGGACATCTGGCAACTCTAGACCACCTTTGTGACCATTGCAAGGATTGTTCTTTTAAAAAGATAGAGAAGATGATGAATTGCTAAATTAGATGTGAAAGACAAACTTAGGAGAGAAAAAAACAGAAGTTTTGAATCTAGGTTATTTGGGATGAATCTTGCCTACTGTTACAGTTGGCTTGTATCTCCATGCCGATAAGCGAGTTGGCATTCAATCAAAAGATCTAATGGATTTCATTTCTTTCCCTTCTCCAGGTCCTTTGTCTATAGTTAAACATGCTCAGTCTAAGCTTTTCCTTTGCAAATGCTTTAGTTAGTACTGATGCTTCTTCTATAGCTCCACCTTCCACTTCCCTTTCAGTTCAGGAAAAGCGTATTGAGAATTCAGAACAGGATGTAAACCTCATTTTGGTCAATATAAGGTTTGTTTGAGTTGTTTAGGGAACTAGTCTTGGTCCCCCCATAGTTTGCGGTCATTTTCACATTCCCTTATTAGAGGTAAGGTGTCGGTGCCTTCGCCTGTCTGTAGCCCGAGCCTAGGACTCCCCTACAGCAGTTGGAAGAGTCATCTGTCAAGGAACCCAGTTGGTTCTCGGGGCAATGTGGTTCTGTGCCCTCCGTCAGCTTCCTCTCCGTTTCTCATGCTAATTGTCCCATATAATGCGTTAGCCGAAAGATCATTTTGGTAAAGTTAATCTTTGCTATGTATGCAACTTCTACCATCATTGGTACCTAGTATGATGTTTTTAACACCAATGGCACTAATTATATAGGTAATAGACAGTTTTATTAAGAATGTCTGCAGCAAGTTTTATTTATTCTGATGTTATGGTGACTCAGTCGACTGTTTAACCAATTTCTTCATCTTTTGCTCATTATTAAACTTTGTATGCTAGCCTATTTTTCTTTCTGCATTGAACTGCACTTTTTCCTTCTTTATGTGCCTTTTCATCAGTTATCGGCAAATCTCTTACTTCTGCCTCGATTAATGTCTCTCTCCAAATCTACCATGGTTACAGTATTTTCTGTTGTTTTCAAGTTAGATATCATTCTACCCGCATAGCTTTCTAAGGATGCGTCGTATGGGAATGATCTCAAGTATGTTAACTTGCTCTCAGATGAGTTGCCCTGTCTCCCTTTCATTGAGTTGTGGATACAATGCTGGTACTCGGTTGCTGTTGCCTCCTGTCACCAGATGTCGCCAGCTGTCTCCCTCCTCATGTCGCCCTTTATCAGAAGAAGAGTGAACTGGAGGATCTCCGGTTTGATCGTTTGCTTGAACGTCGTGCTTCACTGTATCTTCATTTAGTTGAGGAAAGAAGCCACTTAGAGAATATGTCTCACTTGTTTTCGTGCATTTCGGCACCTTTTAAGTATTTGGAGAAGAGAGTGTGTTTTGTAAGTTTTCTTGCACTTGGTGCAGACAGCTCCCTTTAGGTCTGGCAGAGGCTTATCTTTTTTCTTTTTTTATGAAGTGGCAGAGCACTGTCTCTTGTGATGCAGACATTTAATTGGTGCTTAAACTGCTTTAGGTAGAAGATTTAGTTCCTTTTCTCTTTCTTTTCTTCTCAAAACTTACTTTTTTCAAAAATAGATGCTTATTTCTCCATTGGAAAAATCACTTATCAGTCTAACTTTTAATTTTGCATATTAACTTTGAAAAGTGATATAAAAATTTTTCAACTGCAAAAGAAATGAACTTGGAGGTCAAATTTCTAAATTTCCCCACAAGAGAATTTTCATCATTAGTTGTAGAATAAGTGGTAAAAATTTGAAGCAAATCCCTTCTGTCAAATACTAGTATAAACAGTAATTTACTTTATATGCTGCCGTATGCCATTGGCACTCCCCTTAAGGAAGCAGTGTAGGAACCTGTTTTGCATGGTTAAGAATCCTTAGGTTCTTAGGTCTTAGATGCCTTAATCCTAGAAATGCACCATGCATTGCCTCCAGAGGAGTTTCCCCCTTGTGAAGTTGAAACTGCACGATGTCAGAGCAACAGGTACATCGATTAATTTTCACCAGCACCCCTCTAGACCGTCAAGTCTTGGCGACACAGTGGAGGTGTAACTCTGTGTTCACTTCTAACTCTTAGATGGCCGTCAACTATATCCAGTTGTGGCAGAGGAGATTTGAATTTGTGTTCGTACATAGTAATATCATACTCTGCTTTTGTTTTGGTTGCAGTATTATGTTTAGTTGTATTTGCTTTGTTTCTCTTGGGTAGGGACAAAGAAAGTTCATTAGAGTAAATAATATTGGACTTATGTTGGAGAGCCATTGCTCCTTATTGGAGAAAGCTACCCTGAGCTGATTAAGAACCACCTTTTTTCAGGCAAAATTGGTGGTGGTGTTTTGGGTGTGAAGTGCCACAGCAACTCATCTAGGTACTATGTGGTAACTCTTTAGGAATTATGTTTAGTTGTGGTTTTAGCACCCTTCAGTTCTGCAGGTCTGAGGCACAGAAGCCAAACTTTCCATTCTGTGTTGCACAATCTCAACCAATGGCTATATTCAGGGTCTACATTCCACCTCCTTCCAATAGTGGACCACACCTGATGAAAATTATCTGACGAAAACTTGCCATGGGATTGTATGCATCAGGAAAGCAGTGTTAAGGATATTTCTAATCTCTGATAGTTTAGTTATACAGCAATCTCTTACCCTCCTCCAGCACTCAATTTTGGAGCCATCTAATGATAGAGGGGTAAGTTTCACCTAAAATATAATTATTTTTATGATAAAATGTTTTAGGTACTTGCCCTGTATCATTGAGATCCCCCCCTACTTCCCTCTTAAGAGATTAGGAGAAGAATGACAACCAAAACATTTGCTATCTTTCCCCCACCCTCCAAAGGTGGGGCCAACTATTGGCAGCATTCGTTACTGATTATTTCAATTTTAACTCTTGTTGAACCTGCACCAAGTAGCTGCAGATAAAGCCAAGGGTAGATGGTAAGTACCTAAAAAAGGGATTTTGACGTAAGGAAAAATCTATTTCTGGGCGATTGGTTCGTGTCGCCCAGCGAAATATCCCTTTAATCCATTATTTCTAAGGTAAATGAACTAACAAATACCAGAGAATAAATAAAATAAAGAAAAGGTCAGTATAACTGACTCGCTCACCCTCCAAGAGGGCATCGGTATGAACACTAGGGCGAGTGAGACCACTACCACGAACCTCTTACCAATAGAAATCTCCTACGACAAAAACCCCCACAAGAGGGGAGCCGACCCACAGAATGGGCAGCAACAACTACTACTCCACCCCACGCTACCGACTGCTGCGCCTCTGGTGGCCATCCTGAAGTTAGCAGACAATCTTGAGCGCAGGGATGGGTAGGGTGGGATTTCGCTGGGCGACACGAACCAATCGCCCAGAAATAGATTTTTCCTTACGTCAAAATCCCTTTTCTGGGCTCAGTTCGTGTCGCTGCGCGAAATCGTACCAGAGAATTAGCACAAGATTGTAAATGAAAATAAATAAGGTCTCAATAAAACTTAAAATAAAGTAAAGTATTATAATTGCAAGAAAATATATATATACACAATTGTTTATACAATTTAGAAAAATAATACTTAAGATTAGCTTAAAGTTAACATATATGTACAGGGCTTACATGGAATATATGTTGAACTTAACATCTGTGTATACTAATTACATACAATAGTAAATAAAGCAATTATAATAAATAAAATGATTCTGAACAAACTTAGAATACAATATAGTAAATAAATTTATATATGTTATATAGTAAATAAATTTATAGATCTTAATAGACAAAACCCATAACCATTGTAAATGGAGATGTGTCACCCTAGCATAAAAATAAGGGGACCACATCATAGAGATCATTATATACAATCAATTGTGGGTGACCCTAGCAAAAAAATAAGGGACACCCACTGTACCATCACAAGAGCAGCTAAGACTCAAGGTAGACGTAGATGAACATGGTAGGTATAGACAAACTGTTGACTGAGATAGGTAGAAAGGAGATCTGGATCTTCACTTAAGATTAAGCAGAGTCGGGGGAAACTATGTTACCCGCCGCAACTGCTGAAAATTTCAGAGATTCCAAGGACTTTAAGTAATGACGCTTAAATACTGTCGGCGATTTCCATCCAGTATACTTTTTCAAATCATCAAAATTCATGTGTTGGAAATAGTTAATTGAGGTGGCAACTGCCCTGACATCATGAGCTTTAGGGAAGGAATCAGGGTTGGCTTGTTTAATAAAGTACAGGATCTGTTGCCTGATACCTTTAATTGATAAAGTACCACCTTTTTCTCTCCTAAAGAGAGGACCCGAAGAGGATGAGGATGTCCTGGACAGAAAGGCTCGTAAGGTCGATACTGGACAAAGAGAAACATCTTGCGGAAGGGGTATAACCTTCCACGGTTCCCACCTCAACAAAGGATCCTCAATTCTTTGCTAAAAAAAGCTACGATCTGGGGAAAGTAGAAACTTCCCCTGAGGGAAGAAATTCTATATGATTCGGATCTCTGGATAACGCCGACAGTTCTGAAATTCTAGCTCCTGAAGCCAAGCTTAATAAAAATAGAGTTTTTCTTAAGAGCATTATAAATGAACATGTCGTATTGTCTGTTTCTGAAGCCAGCTTTAGAACATCATTCAAGAAACCACGACACTGACGTAGGCCATACTGAAGGTCTAAGTCTAGCACAAGCCTTGGGAATAGACGAGAAGTAAGAATTCTGTCAAGTCTATGTTGAAAACCGAGTTGAAAAATCTTCTTCAAGGCTGACTTGTTTGTCGTAATAGTGCTAGCTGCTAAGCCTTTTTTCAAAAAAAGAATCTGATTTAAAAAAGGATATAGCTGAATTGATTGTCATGATTTTAATGTCTGATTCTCTCAGGAAGATTGCCAACTTTTTGACTGCAGCATCATACTGTCTCAAAGTTGAATCTCTTTTATCAGATTCCAAGAAAAGAATATTTCGTGGATCGATATCTGCGTCTCTTTTTAGCCGCAAACTTCATGAAGTCCATAAAGTTAGGGTTTTGAGAATTCCTGAGGAAAGCGAACACAGTCTTCGTTTGTACTGACTGGGAGAGCCTGGGATTGGGAATCCGAAGAGGACGAAGACCCAGTTCCAGAATCAGAGGGTACCAGTTGCTCTTCGGCCAGTCTGGGGCTACTAGAGCTAACTTGACCCTTGAACGTCCTCCTGAGTTTTGTTCAGTACCTTCAGGAGAAGATTCACTGGAGGAAAGACATAAATCTTCTCCCAGTTGTTCCAATCTATGGACAGGGCGTCCGTGGCATAGGCCAGAGGGTCCAGGTTGGGGGCACATAACATGGAAGTTGTGGTTCGCTTGAGATGGCGAAATAGATCCACTTGTAGACCTGGAACCCTCCGGAGAAATCCATTGGAACGAAGTGTTGTCCAGTGACCATTCGACTCCAGAGGAACTGAGCGGGATAGAGCATACTGCTATGACGTTTCTCACTCCAGCTATATGGGTGGAGGAGAGGTGCCAACTGAACTTGTCCACCAGGGAGAAGATGGCTACCATGACATGATTCCAGATGTCTTACGACGTTGGGAGCCTCCCCTGTTTACTGCAATGGACTACCACTGGCGCTGTCCAGAACTAACTTTATGTGAGAGTTCTTTGGCGGACGTAACCTCTTCAGAGTCAAGGAACAACCGCCATCACTTCTAATACGTTTATGTGAAGCTGGCGGAACTGAGGTGACCAGGTTCCTTGAACCTTTCGTTGAACTGAGAATATCCTCCCCAGCCGCTTAATGAAGCGTCTGTGTGGATAGTAATCCCGGAGGAGGAAACTGAAGGGGTACTGATATGGACAGGTTTTTCATTTTGCCCAAGGGCACAGACGATTCCGTAGAATCTGTGGGATTGATGACAACTTGTCCCTGGATCGATTTGCTCGTGAGCGCAGATTCTGGTTAGGTCTGTCAGTTTGGCTTCATCAAGATGTTTGTCACAGGCAAATTGGAGGGAACCCTGGATTCTTTCCTGCTTCTCCTTGAAGCAATATTTGTGCTTAGAAATTGCTTTACTGACTTCGCTATTTCCTTTCTCTTGGCTGATGGAATCGACAGAGTATGGGAGGATAGATTCCATTGAATGCCCACCCAGCCACTGAAAGTTGGACTCCGGAGTGAGTCTTGACTTTGTTCTGTTTATCTTGAACCCCAGATACTCTAGGAACTGGATTACTTTCAGTGTGGCTTTGTGACATTCCTCGACTGTTGGAGCCCAAATCAACCCAATGTCGAGATACGCTACTACCATTGTCCCCTGAGACCTCAGTTGTTGGACGACTACTTCCGCCAACTTCGTGAAACACCCTGGGTGCCAACGTTCAGAACCGAAGGGAACTACCTTGAAGGAGAATGCATGATCTCCTATCTTGAAGCCCAGATAAGGGCGAAAGTGTCTTGCAATAGGGATATGATAGTATGCGTCTGTAAGATCGATAGAGGTGGTGACGGCCCCACACGGGGAAGTAAGGTCCGCACCTGCGAGATAGTCAGCATTTTGAACTTGTCGCAGCAAATGGCCAAGTTTAAGCGGGACAAGTCTAAGATTACCCTTCTTTTTTGAGCCTTTCTTTGGCACGCTGAATAAGCGACCTTGAAACTTTATCTGTTGACTCTCGCTATTGCTCCTTTCTGAAGGAGGTCTTCCGCATACTCCGTCATTTCTTTGATGGAAGTTGAAGGAATGGTCTGGATGGAGGAGGATCCGCAATCCAACTCCAACCCAGGCCTTTTGACACAATGCTCTGTGCCCAATTGCTGAATCCCCACCGATGCCGAAAGAGAAACAGCCTCCCTCTACCTTCGAGCTCTCACTGTTGCTGGGTTGAGTGACCTCCGCGGCCTCCACGGAAGTGTTTCCCTGTTGAGAGACCTTCCTGATCCTCTCTGACGAAAGGATCCCCTAGCTTCTTCCTCCCCTGAAAACCAAACCGGTCATAGTGTTGAAAGGCCTGGCCCTCGAACACTTGGTTAAAGGCTGGGGAGACAGCGTAGGAGGTGGAAGGCTGAGGCGGGGGGAAAATCACTAAATAGGTTGTGACTGAGCCTTAGAAGTAGAGGGTTGGGCTGATTGTACCATAGGTACAGCCGAAACAGCCTGGGTAAAACGTTGCTGCTTCTTTTGGTAAGGCTGGTAACGCTTAAGTTTCTTCTGAGACTTACCTTTTGCAGCTTGGTCTTGGCGTCTCTTAGCTGTGAGACCCCAACGATCTTTAAGGCTCTGTTGAGCAGTTGTGCTTCAGCTTGGACCTCCTTGACCATCGACTCAGGAAAGAGGTCTGCCCCCCAGATGTTGGAGGAAAGCAACTTATTCGGCTCATGACGAATAGTTGCTTCCTGGAGGACATGCTTCCGGCAGTTAATCCTGGCTGTAGCAAACTCAAACATGTCAGACTGGACGGTATGCGTCTGGGACTTAGTCAGGAGCTTGAAGAGCGGCTCTGAAGCATAAGAAATAGCCGCTACTTCCGTCATTGCCATGGTATTCATGGACCTGGCAAGCCTAGACTTGGCCTCAAATTCAGCTTGAATGAGGCTGTCAGGAAGCCTAGGCAGCTTCTCGCCGAACTGATCCATAGCACAGTCTGGTTTGAGCTTGCCAGCCGAAAAGGTGTTAGGCAAATCTTCCCACAACTCTCCAAGTGAAGGGAGCAAAGGAGATGTGGGGTCTGCTTCCCTTAATTGAGGTAACGATTCCCCCTTCTGGGCAGCTGGAATGGTGACCGTAGTTATCTTGGTAAGGAAGGGAAGAGGAGTTCCCTCCTCCATCGTAAAAATGGTGAAGGGACTCTTAAAGGCTTGTATTCTCGTGTTAGAACAATCCATTTCCTCTAAACACCTGAGCCATTCTCTTTGAGCCTGGCCTCACGTGAGTAGAGGACTGTCTCCTTCGGTACCTTATCTTCTGTAGTCATGGCTGCGTCAGTAAGTCGGCGTAGCCAATGAACGGCGGTTGGAGGCCCTCCGGGTAGAACTCGAAGTCCTCAATCCTTCGAGTACCACATTCCGGAATAGAGATAAGGGCCGTCCTGGAAAGGGGCGTATGACGCCACTCTCCAGGGGTTGTTCATAGAGAACGGAGGCAGAGAGTCATGAGGAAGCTGAAGCAGTCCAGCACCGAAAGCTGGAGGAGTAGCTAGAGGCCTGATTTAAGTCCGGCGATTATATTGTCCTGGGACGTAATCCTATCGGACAACCGGGAGAACATCTGCTCCATGCTGCTCCTCAGAGAGCCGACCAAGTCTCCCATGTGTTGCAACAATCCAGCATTGGGATCCAAAGCCGGAGCTGCTGCGGAGGTAGAGGGATAACTTGGAACAGGTACCAAGGGGAGAGGAGAGACTGCCGGCTCAGCCGGAGTACGGGGCCTCTCCTTGGAAGACCTGCTCTTAGAGGACTTCGAGCTTGAAGCAGAAGCTCTAGACTTCTCTGTTCCGGGGTTTGCAGCCAGAGACTTACGAGATGTTGACGCCGACGAAGTCTTTTTGGACGACGACAACGTCTTTTTGAGGGAAGGGTTTTCTGTACCCTCTGGCCCTTAACCTTAGTTTCACCGAAGCATCGGTTGAAGCATAAAGGAGCTCAGCTCCTGTAAAGCCTTGGAAGGAAGCTGGAGAATTAGCAGGAGAAGAAGATCCAGTGGCGCCCAAGGGAAGCCCTTGGGCGTCCAACGTACCTACCTCGACCAACAGGTCGTCAACACCTACCATCGGTTCTACATTTAAATCCAGTGTCGCGACTTCCGATGAGATATCGTGGCCTGGTTCCTTTATCGAAGTGGCGATCTGCTGTTGGATCGCCGCCATAGTCGGGGCTGCTTCTGCCGGGTCGACGTAACCATCGACTTGCCGCCGGGGAACAGCAGGACAGCCATCCTCTTCTCCAGGATGTAGGGCTGTCCCTTGGTGGCGTTCTTCCCGAATCCGCTGACCAAGCCCTCAGGTTGCCAGAGCGGTCTCTCTAACGGCAGCAGCCTGGAAGAGAGGGCGTTCATTAGTTTTAAGTTTAAACTTAAAATTAAACCTTAAACTAAGACTAGGCTTAACCTAAAAGTTATCGGGGATGTAATACCCAATATAAAGAGAGCTTAAGCTTAAAATTAAAGATTAAAATTAAACTTAAGATCTAAAACATTCATAGGAATTCATGTACGGAGTTGAAATACTTACCCCGTCTAAGAACTGACTCACGAGATCGTACAGATAGTGCAGGTTTCGTGGAAACCAGACTGCAGATTCATGCGGAAGTCGCGCACGGAGCGTGGGACCTGCGACTTCGTGTCCACAGGGGTTCTGGAGCATGGCGTTGCATCCCGGATGCTCACAGTTGGTGGTCTGTAAGTGAAAAGATACATGAGTACCATAAAAGACATCACTTACAGGCTAATAGAACTCCGATGCATGCCGGAGAGCGAAAAAATTTTGGGCATAACCCCTCCCTTACCGCCTGAATAGGCTATAACCCCGGAGTGATCCGGTGTGACAACGTAGGTAAGGGAGGAACCCGGCTTAAGCTAGCTTAAATTAAACTTATGATAGCTTAAATAAACTTAAAATACACTTAAGCATAAATAGCACTAAATTCCGGAATGGGTTCCGGGTCGCGGAGGTGTTCGTCTCCGGTATACCGACGAGACGGGATGGTTAGTTAAAAGACCAACTGTACGCCTGAGGTCCGCCCGCAAGCGGGGAACCAGCTCCCTTCCTCGTGACTGACGGAGCTCCGGTAAGATAGAAAAGCACCGACAATCCGGGAAGGAGCGAGAGGGCGAAACAGACTCGAGCAAACAACGGGGCAACGGAATAACAAAGGAGGGGGAAGGCCAATCCCCCTACCCAGTCACAACAAAGCACCGTGAAGCAGAGAGAACGGTCAAGTCCAGTCCTGTGTCTGTCCAGCCTCCCCTACTCCCTCCGCGTAGGGAGAGAGGGGAGACACGGCCCGGGTGGAGCGAGCGAGGACGGACCTCCCTCCCCCCGGCTCTATGGGAGAGCGGGAGGAGGGCAGGGTGACTGGACGGGCGCCTGGCTGCATCGCGATCACATGGTGACCACGAAGCGGTAACTCGATAAAACACACAAAAAAACATAGCCTAGGTTAATGCAACCAAAACTAATCAGCGAGATGCTATTCGTAGATGCAACAAAACTGATGAGAGGAAGCAATAAAAACTGATGGGGACCATGATATACTGAACTAGGCTACGCTAACGTGCCAGACGCCGTAGGCTAACCTAAAATACACAAAATCACTAAAAATTAAATTAAAATGAAAGTAGGAAAATAAAACAGTAGGAGAAAAAATCCAGGAGTGTACGACAACCCTAACCGAGAGAAAGTCTACCACTCAAAGCTAGCTGGGGCCAATACTAAGAGCTGTGGCTAGGGTCTGGATAGAAACTAAATGCCTACGCAAGGTAAAAGAAGACATGCATTCATGACATAAACCAAGTAGGCTGGACCCCTAACATAATGTAGATAACTAGTAATAGAGCGTAAAGTAAAAGGGAAGGTTCTAGGTATGGAAGACCAAGAACGAACCCGCTACGAGGCAGAACAATGCCGCCATGCTTCCGGCCACGAGCCAGTATTTATACCTAAAAAACAGCAAATACTGACTCACAGCTGGAAAAAACTAAGTAGGAACCTTACGGAATACTTAACTTAGCTGATGCGATGGCTGAACGCTCCATAACTAGATAAAATCTCACAAAGGGGCACGAAAAACACAGAGACAAAAAAAGTACGTCTGATAAGGCGCGTGCTAACAGAAAGGATGGCCACCAGAGGCGCAGCAGTCGGTAGCGTGGGGTGGAGTAGTAGTTGTTGCTGCCCATTCTGTGGGTCGGCTCCCCTCTTGTGGTGGTTTTTGTCGTAGGAGATTTCTATTGGTAAGAGGTTCGTGGTAGTGGTCTCACTCGCCTAGTGTTCATACCGACGCCCTCTTGGAGGGTGAGCAGTCAGTTATACTGACCTTTTGCTTATTTTATTTATTCTCTGGTATTTGTTAGTTCATTTACCTTAGAAATAATGGATTAAAGGGATATTTCGCGCAGCGACACGAACTGAGCCCAGAAAATTATTTTATCATAAAATTCATTATTTTATTTATGAAAAGCAGTTATTTATCAGTAATATAATTCAGTGAGTTCATGCTGTATTTTGTTATTTCATAATGAATTATCCTTTTTCAGGTGATACAGTCAACACTATTGTTATTGAATTAAAGGGACCAGACCAAAGTGTGCGTGTGCGTCAAGTTAGAGTTCTAGGCGGTGATGGTAGTGAGGGACAAGGATCCCGTCCACTGCGCCAGCACTCACCTATTACACTTCAGCATCGTGCTTGTGAACAGGAGACATTAAAAGTGTTTAGACTTATTACGGGGCAGGTTGGTAAATTCACTATCCTATGCTAATGATGGAAAGTTTAATTAGAAAAATAGATTAGCAGTTGTCATAATTTGATAAAGAATCATTACTGCATATTTTTATGATATTTTACCCAGAGATGATATATGGTTAATTGTAGTCTTAACATTATGCAACTGACCCTATGAAACCTCCCAATTTATATAGTAATGCTTTAGGTTGGTTCTTATGTTGTTTGTACTCATAGATCATATGGAAAAATTTTTTTTTTTTGTGGTGATATTCGAATGCACTATGTATTGAGCACTTAAAT
This sequence comes from Macrobrachium nipponense, assembly GCF_015104395.2. Lineage (NCBI taxonomy): Eukaryota > Metazoa > Arthropoda > Malacostraca > Decapoda > Palaemonidae > Macrobrachium > Macrobrachium nipponense. Next base: position 46,834,610 of record NC_087205.1, on the reverse strand, counting down.
GGTGACATTTTTTGGTTTATACTTTCCTATGACTAGATTAATCATCTATTGTGCAGTGTTAAATATTCATCATTGTTAATTTTGATTATATATGCCATATGAAATTGAAATGTGGTACATCCTAGGTGTTTGGACGTCTTATAAGTACGGGTGAGAGTAGTGACCATGGTGCTGACAGTGGAAATGTCAGTGCAGGCAGCATAGAAGGAACAGAGGAGCAGGAGCGTAATAATGACTTGAGAGAACATATGGTTGGTATCCTTTTTTCAAGATCAAAACTCACACACCTTCAAAAACAAGTAAGCTATATTTCCATTTTTTTTTTTGTATTTTGTATTGATAAAGAAATGAGTAAATGTTTGAAAGTAAAACACAACAATATATTTGAAGTACTGTACTTTATTAAAAAATTACAAACAAAATAAAGTTCAATCACTAAAAGTAAAAAGCCAGGTGGGAGGAATAACTCTGAAACTTAAAGGACCCCAAATTAGTGGACTCCTGTAATTATCAGCTACCATATTATGATTATTTATTCCTTTGCTACCATTTTGGGTGTAATACATTTTTATATCTTAAATTGAATGTTACAGCAGTCCTCAAATCTCTGGATTAATAGAGCCAAGGCCCTGTCAGATAATCTAGAAATCTACAAAGATAATAGTGAATAAGAAAGTCTACGTCTGTTCAAGGGCAATTCCATACCCTTCCTTGCCCTACCTTGTAAATACCACGTACTAATGTAAATACTGATGCCTATGAACAAACACCATTATACTTTATTTGCTCATATATTAGTCACAAAATATGCTCTATAAATACACTTGAACACTTGAAAAGAGCAAACTGCTTCTTTTCTCTCATATGCAATGCACATTGTGATAGGTTACATATTTTCCCCCAATCTTTTTTAAATACACACACACACACACACACACACACACACACACACACACACACACACACACACACACACACACACACACACACACACAGAGTAAACCCCTATATTTTCTTGTATGCAACAGACAATAGATTACACAGCCAATTGTTATTTTCCCCAGAATACATTGTCAACAAACAAAAGTAAACCCCATTTTTCTCTCGTATGGAACATGGAATATGATAGACTACACAATGATATTTATCATTTCCCCCAATCCATTTAAAATACATAGTACACAAAAAATAAAGCAAATCCTTTTTTTTACTCTCTCATATAGGCATATAATATGATAATTTACACAAACAATTTTCATCTTTCTCCCAAAACACATTGTTGTTGAAAAAGTAAACCCCATATTTTTCTCTCATAAGCCACATGCAAGACAGTATTTATCATGTTTAAAATCACTTTAAAATACATCGTACACAAAAAATAAGTTAAATGACCTTTATTCTTTTGTATGCAACATGCTATACAGTAGATTACACAACAATACAGGCAGTCCCCGGGTTACATCAGGTTCAGGTTAAGTCGATCCGGACTTAAGGCGTTTGCATCATGGCTTTATTAACGTGCTTTACAGCAGTGCTGTAACCCGTACTTACAGCTCCGTTCCCATTATAATTACAGTGATTCGGGTTAAGGCAATTTTTGGCTTGCAATGCCCTGCCGGGAATGGAACCCCCTTTGTAACCCAGGGACTGACTATATTTATCATTTTCAAAATCACTTTTAAATACATAGGTAGTACACAAAAAATAAATTAAATGCCTTTTTTTCTCTCATGTGCAGCACTCAGTGCAATAGGTTACACAATTGATATCTCTTGATTGTATCCAGTCACTTTAAAATACGTAATTTACAAAGAAGTAAACTGCTTTTCTTAAACTCTGTACACAACTTACAGTATGAGCGGTTACACAGTCAGTAATCACAATTAAAAAAAAAAAATCTAAAAATATGAAATTCTTATTACTCTATTTCTTACCTGTGTGTGCTGTCCTTGTGCTTATGATTGCCAGACTGTTTTAAATCTATTGAGATGGTTTAAAATACCTCCTCTACTTCTTCCCCTTCCACCAACTCAACTATGTTATTGAGACTGGCATCTTCTTCCCCTGCCCCCTGTACTCCCTGGAGATATAACTGGTGAAGTGGTTGGAAGAGGTGTAGGGGAGCCTAGAGGGTCAATGCTGAAGGACTGTTACCAAAGAAGTGGATGGCAATGGGGATGGGAGATGGAAATCACGCACTTGGTTGCAGGCTGCAGCATAGGATGCATCTTTGGAATGCCCATGCTGCCGCTTAGCCTAACAGCACGAGAGAGTGAGACCTGTCAACTAGTAGAAATTCAGCAACCTAATGACGTTGTGCTTGAAATTCAAATGTCCCCATGTCAATTTGTAATCCAGTCCTGATGATGCTGCAAAGAGTTTGGGAAACGGTTTGTCCACTAGAAAAAGAGAAAAATGAATGGAAAGAACCTTGAATAATTTTTCCTTATTCCGGAGAAGCTTGCCAGAAGAAAAAAAAAGTACTATAGACTGATAAGAAGTCTTGAAAAGAAGACAGTATCTTCAAACAGTGCATTGACTTCAATAAAAATTGCATGAGAGAAAATAGGCCCAAATGACATTACATATATTTAGAAACCAGCCATATAATTTTAATCTAGTTTTCACCATTTTAAAGAAAATTTATTCCTGTACCATATATCCAAAAGTTATGGTATTATTATATGTTAGGTGTACTTAAGCTATAGCATAAAATTTAAGGTAAATTGGAGTGTGGCAGGTTGTTATTTTGCTTGATTATAATGATTTTTGCAGTTGAAAATACGTTTGTTGGCCATCTCCGAATTATTGACATTACAACCTATAAGTAAAAAAAAAAAAAGTCTTGGTAAACATACACACAAAAAAAGCAAGTTCAGTATAAAAAATGTAAATAGCCATAAGAAACATTGATTGTAATTTTTTATTTTTAATCGATAATTTGGATGTTATAATTTTATTAGATTAACAATAAATAAAGAGTAAAATTCTTAGTTAACTACATTAATTGGAAGTAATAACAAAATCATTAGTATACTAAAATAATGGGCTGAAAATACTGTAATGTCAACATGAAATTTGTGTCCAGAGCATCAACGTCATCATCTTTGACTGGGACGTTTTCTTCCATTGGTGGTCACTATTATCAACACTATCAGTGGTAGTTAATACACTATTGAATTACATCAAAATACTCTTAAAAAGTAGGAAAAATAACAGAGCATTCACTAGTGAGACAACAGCATGTAGCAAGCCTCTTTGTGTCCCACCATACAAGATGAGAGCTGAGTCATGGCAATAGAAACGCCAGCCCAGTCTGTGCTCATTTTCATTGGCCACTGAGACCAAGTGGGAGATGGGAAGAGAGAGACAGCAATGCTCATTTCCCCCATACCCTTTGCACATACCACCCTGGATTTAAAGGGACAATGGAGAAGCACCCTTGTGCAAGGGAGCCTGTTGGCCCAAGTTTCACATCCCATAAGGGTGAAAAAGTACTTGTGTTCAGTGGCATCCTAGACCATAATGTTTCAAGCCTAAGGTTACACATGAAGTACTGATGCATAACGGAAAGTCTGGTAGTCTAGAGGAAATGGGGTCGAACCCGGTTTTATGGTATGGAGAAGGTTTTACAGTATTGTTGATTCTGGTGCTCTGAATGTCCTCAGCAGGAATCAGTCGAGTGTCGCTTTAGCACTCCTGGGGAAAAGTATTGCGGGCCAAAAACAAAATGGCGGCGATGCTGCATGTCACCAGCACTAAACGTAACATTTTTTTCAGTATTGATGACAGAAAGGTGATCTTGGTGTTTATACCTATGTTTTTGGGGTCAAGGAAGTTATTGTTGCTCATTAATTAGAAGTATCTACATTAGAAATGGTTTGCATTTGTCCAAAGGGTGATTGGGAAAAAAACAGCGACTTTATTTATTGTTATGTACATGTCATTAACATTAAGAAGCAATCCAGATTACATGCTGCTTAGCAGTCACTAGTGTGATATCAAATTCATAAGTGATAATTTTAGCATAGCCTTGGATTATGGTACATAAGAATGGAGCGATACAGTTATGCTTATTAATCAAATGAGGTAATAACTCCTTTTTAAGTAATCACTTATGACCATGACCTAAAAAGATTGTGCAATAGTGCCTTGGAGTCACAAACATTAATCTCTCTTCCGTTATCACATATTTCTTTATAGCAATTTTTTCACTGCATTATTTTTACATAAGTCCCGTATAATATTAACTATTACTTAATGATAACATAAACCCAGAACATAGTGTATGGTTAGAGTCATTCAAATGTTATGTTAATCACTGTCAGTCATAAGTTCATCCTCTTGCTGTGATAATATGCTCCGATGATTAACATCATTACAATCTGCTCCAGCTTGACAACCACAGAACATTGAACATGACATTCGAACACCTGCACAACTACATCTGCTGGTAGAATATGTATGCATGGAGGAACAAGCACACTTGATCATTTGGAGAATTTCAATTGGAACAGGGGATATATCCTCTGGTAACATGACTGGGAAGAGCTTATCATTTCTCTTGACCCATCCATACTTCACTGGATCCTCAGCTTCAGGAGGCTCACTGATGAGTGATGACTTCCACAGTATCTGATAAACATGTTCCATGAAAACTTCCATAGTTGGCAGCAGAGACTTCAGTTTTGGAACAATTGACAGCTTCTGGTTTGCCATTTTTGTCATCCATACATCATGGCATGTATCTGACATGTTTTTGCAACATTTGGAGCGATAACATATTGCCACGAAGAGTATTGCTTCAGTGACGAGGAGGAGGTGATTACGGGCTCCCTATTTGGGGTGACCAACTCCGGGGCAGCTTGCGAGGCCGCGCCTTTGGTGGAGCTTCCACTACGGTCAGAAGTGTCCTGGGGAATTCCAGGTGGAGTTGGCCCTTCTGCTGCTTCCAGCATCGGTAGCGGAGTCGAGCTGGTGGCTGTGAAGTAGCCAGGATGGGGAGCTTCGTGAAGAAGATTCAAATTTTGCCTTGGCACTGGCACTGAGGCTGTTCCTGGTGGTGTAAGATGATTCAAACGTGGCTCAACGTCCATGGGGGACGGAGCTTGGCACTGCCTGATACCTTCAAGTGGTACTGGCTGTGCAGAGGTAGGCCTGCAGAATTGGTCTGGAGCGAGGTAAGGGTGGGGCCCTGAGTCTTCAAAAATAGAAGGAGGCTTAATGTCCTGTTCTAACAAGACATCATAAGTGCTGGGAATGTATGTAGCCACAGCCAAAGTACATATTTTGGAACAGTGAGGCCATGTGATCCTCAACCGTCAGTAGGCAGGAATCTTTTAAGATGGTTGAGGCTCTCAGTTGTAGCTAACGTGTGCCTCTCAATCCTAGTTTCATGAGGAACTTTATCGTCTTAAATTATGGATAGTTGTGCACTGGAGTTGTCGAATGCTCAGACCTGATGGGCAGGATAGTGACCTCTGGGAGGTGCAACAAATATGGGGCCCTGAGCAGGGGTGGCTAGAGTTAACCATCACTGCCATGGCAATGGAGGGAACGGCAGCCTTCTTGAGGCAATGAGCCCAGGAAGAGGTGTGCCCATGCACCTTGCACAAGTCAGGGAAGCTGTTGCTAAAATCAGGCTTTGGCTGGTTGTTCCACTGTCAATGGCTGTTATTTCTATTATTTTGGTGATTTCCATTCTGAGGGGGAGCAGGAGTTGACTTCAGAGGATCTGCTTTAGAGTGGCACTGTTCTGAAGAGTGTTTATGTTTGTTACAACGCCCTCAGACAGACTTATGATGCTGATTATTTTGGAGCTGTGTTGTCTGAGAGTCGGCAAGAGTGGGAGCAACAGGACGGATTTTCTTATTTAATGAACTCTGTGGTGGGTGGTGGATGTCCCAGACATCTGCCCACTTATAGCACTCTACAATTGTTTTTGGATTTTTATCCACCATGTAAGTAGCAAGCTCTGGAGGGGCATATGACAGGAAATCCTCCAACTGAAAAAGCTTGAGGATCTCTTCCACAGAGGCAGCGTTGGATGCCCTTGTCCACCTCTGGTGGGCAGGCGTCATCTTCGCCACCCATTCTGCCCACGTCTGCCAGACTCCTTTGGCATTCTCCTCCATTTTTGTCTCCACTTGTTGGGGGTTATTTTGAAGGCTTTAACAATGGCCTTATGTGAACGAGATCTCCTTGCTCATGAACAGGGAGGGCTTTGAAGGAGATGGCACCTTTGCCTTCAAGGTGTTTTCCTAAGATGAGGGCTACTTCAGCGGGAGAAGGTTGGAAGTTATCTAGGACCTTTTCTACGTGGTTGAGCCAGGCCTCTGGCTTGGACTTGTTCCACTGTCGGATGAGGGTGCCTACGCTACTAAGTGTGATGACTGGGATGTAGAGGGCTGTATGCCAGCGCTGGCCATATCCAGTTGGAGAGTCCTTTCTTCTGCCTTCTCTGCCCTTTCTGCTGCTTCCCTTCTCTCTTGGAATTCCCTTTCTTCCTCCCTTTCTCCTCCTCCTCTCTTTCGGGTGCTTCTCTTCTCTCTTGGAATCCTCCTTCTGCTACTTCTCTTTTCTCTTGGAATTCCCTTTCTTTCTCCCTCTTTACCCGCACCTTTTCCCTCTCCTTGGTTACCCAGGTAGCTCATTCTTGGCCCTTTAGTCCCGCGGCTTTCCCTGATTCAGTAAAAGCTTTAATTTCCTCTAATACAGGGGTTGTTCACCATCCGGGAGGAATTGGGGTGTGCGTGCACGAACAGGAATTTCTAAGAGTAAACACAGACACTAAGCCCTTGGAATGCAGTCCCTGGGGGGACTAGGAATGGAGTCGAGAGTTCTAGGAATGGTAGGCACAAGGCTTTAAACATGTGAGCTCCAGGCTCTGGAATACCCTGGCACTGGCTGGGAATGGTGTCCCTAAAGGACAGAATAACACCAGTTAGATTCCATTAAGGTAGAATAAAACACTTCTAGGATGTAAGATCCTGTTATAGGGATTACAAATTCTCTGCAGAGCGAAGAAGGCGGAATTACTCTATGTGAATGCGTGCTGAGAGTCACAGATTACTACTGTGATTTGGAGTGGATTCCCGGAATGGGAATCAAACATCACGAAAGACGTGGTTTGTGCTGTCATGATGACTGTGCCTTGAATTCCACCGAAGGGGGATTCATGCCAAGGGCATAGGACACGGTTACGAACATTGACTTAAGGATTTCAATGGAACGACAGTCAACAGACTGTAAATATTCGTCATAAGGGCATAAAACATTGGCTGCACACACAATCAAATTATAATCAGTCAATGAGACTTATAAAATAAAAGCAGTCAACACTGTAATGGGATGCGCAATACAAGTATGACAAATTTATTTGTCACGAGGGCGTAAAAATCATGGCCGCACGGACTGGTGAAAATAGCAAGCAGTCAATCAGACTGTAATGCAATTTGAAAATGGGAATTTATTGGTCACAAGGACTGTAAAAATAAAAGCAATCCCTCATCGTGACAAGAGAGGCTTACACATAATCTTTAATTGCCCGTCTCGAGACATGAAAAATATGCACGGTAATAACTGCCACTATCTCCACAAACGGTGGGATATAGTATGTGCATACGATGATGCGAGGAAGATGTATATATATAAAAAAATATGGCATTACAAAGACACAAAATCAATATTTAAATTCTGTGGTCTTTATATGCAAAAATATACCTCAATGCTGATGTAAATGGATTTGCTCAGTGGTCCACCAGTCAGTCTTTCAGTCTTTTTGGCTCACAATTGGGTAATATGAGTAATGATATGTGAATTCCTATTAAGCTCCTTACAAAAACTATTTAACCCTTCAGCAATACTTACACAAATGAATGTGATAAGCATTATGTGAACCACAAGATGCTTTTCTCTCCACTGCTTATGCAGTTCCTCCCTTTTTCCCTTGCCTTGTTTACTTGAGCCTTCTCCGTGGGAAAGAAACAACGATTACTTCAGCAAGGAAATTCTCCTTTTTGTAGTCTATGTTAAATTGTCACTGGGCAACCAGTCTCACTCACGTGAGACAGGCAGGAGAAGGTCTATGACCATGAATCAAAATGAATGTTTGTTTTTATCGTTCTTTCTCTACCTCACTGTTGTAATCGCTATTACATATTTCGTAAATTCATTCAAGTTAATATAAAAGTTTTTGATCGCTAAAATAAAAAACCAACTCAGAATGGTCTGTACACCTTACTTAACGCAATCTCTTTTGACACGAGATTTTGGCGATTTCTTTTTTTGTAAAGGAAATCTGGCACTGTTTCCTGATGATTATAACACTTCCTAGCTACCTCGAGCATAGCATAGGAAAAGCCAATGTTAGTGATTGAAAATCTCTTGCTCATAGCTAGATTTTTGGTATGCAAGCAATCCTAAGCTTTTCTTACCTCTAACTAAAAAGGTGGCGGTCAAAATTTGGTTTTACCACTAACAATAGATACCTAAAACTTGAATAACAACGCCTTACCTATTGTGGTAGGTTTCTTTCTTTCCTTTGCTCATATGGACTTAATGGCGCTGGGATTTCAGGTCTGTTTTTTCTCGTGAAATCAACTCTAGCAGTTGCTAATTGTTGACATCAAGATTGTGGTGATTGCAAAAGAAATTCTTCACAAAAGACGCTGTTTTTACATAAGTAACATGGTAAGTATATGTAAAATTTGATTTTATCATAAAAATGCCATTTTTACATTAGTAACTTACCAAGTTGTTACATAGCTCCCATTCTGTAATTACTTTGTAAGTATATGTAAAGTTTTATTTTATCATAAAAATGCCATTTTTAGGATGGGCTATTTAGGCGTCCTGCACAACAGTTTGGATACACTTTAGACTCAGGAGACAGGGCCCTGGTTGAGGTCAACCTCCTAAATGCTCTATGGCTGAAGACCAGTTACAGATACAAAGGACGTTTGAAGGGAAACTTAAGGACCACTTAAATGGACTATATTTACAAATGAATT